>NW_026901829.1:12500-612500 GCF_033783945.1 Neopsephotus bourkii | reverse complement strand
TCCAGAGTTCATTTAAGAACATGACTAATTGCCTTTCAGATGAAATAGCAAGGAAACAGGATATTTAAGACTTAAAAAAAATTAAAAATCACACAAATTGCATTGACTTCATTAGAGGCTGAAACCCACATAAAATCTGTTTAATAATAAGCGAGAGAATGTTTGCCTTATATTACACAAAGGATCAGACTAGATGGCTACACAGGGTCCTTCTGGCTAAGTTGTGATGATACAGATGCCAGGGAATTTTAAAGATCGGGATTATTTCCAGGATGAATTACACTATTTTTTTGTTTAGTTTTGGTCTTTTAAAACCTGACAAAACCCAAAGGAATACTGTGCACACAGCAGCCCAGAGCCTGCCTTTAGATACTGTCCGAATGACATACTTCTTTGATCAAGGAGATAGCAATAACTGTTTCCATTAATTCTCTGTTAAGTATCACAGGATTCAAACTGTTGATTTCCAGGATTACCTCATACCCAGGCCTCTCACTGATTAACTAAAACTGTATACATATAGGAAAATGAACAAGAAAGCAAAACTGCAAAACTATGAACCAAGAGTGTCCCTGATAAAAGAAATGGACTGCTGTTCTCAGCTCCTTTCCATAGGTTGATTGTGAATTGTAACCAGACAAGATCGCCTTTTTCAAGCTTCCAGCAACTGGCGAACATGCATTCTGCACAGGAAGTCGTATTTATAGTTGCATAACTCTCCACAATATACCAATTCTCTCATAATCAGAAGTTGTCTCTAGGCCTGCTAAATGAAAGATCTTTTTCCTTGGGATTGCATCCTTTAACAGGAAGCTTCCAAATCTACAGTGAGTAGGGGCTGTGGAGGGAAAAATATAGTACAGTACAGCTCCCACGCCATTATTATAGTAAAGACGTATCCGATTTTGCTTTTTTTTAAGGAAACCAAACAACTCTGGAATCATGGCATTGCGATTTGCGTTAAATAATCTGTTGAATCACCATTTAACTTGTAATATGCGTTTAACTTGAATATTATTTGCTACCAAGTTTTAAATTCTTCGTGGGTATGGATAGATAAAGAAGTTACTACTACATAACCTTCCTTATATACTTGGACAGGGCCTTTAAACATGCAGATATTCCACAGGAAATCTGCAGCAGTGCACTCTGCTTCACTGAAGGAAAATCTATTTCAAACTTCTGCAAGCAACTGTAGCTGAGAGTTAATAACTTGCTTGCTAATTCGTTCACCTTACATGTAGAAAATTATTAAGAAAGAAAACCCAAACACCTACTGGAAATCTTCAAATTATCTTCCAACAACAGTAACAGAGTATTTAAAAGGGCACAGCACTAGCCTGTGCTGAGGTTTTCCCTCTCCTCCCCTAAACACAGAGACAAAGAATACCATTTCTTAAGTAAAAAAAGATTAATACTTTACCAAAGGAGAAACTCTTCAAAAGCAAAAAAGCACTGCAAAAGTTGTTCTTACCTAAAAATTGAAAGAAGAGAGAGATGGAAAAGTGCGTAAGACTAAGAATCATCCCTTGGAGCACTGTACCTTCAAAACACAATTCCCAAACAATATTTTCCAGACATCGTGAAAGCTGTGGAACAAATCTAAAGAAAACAAGCTACACCACAACAGGAAATTGCAATTTCTTTGAAAAAATAATTAACCTTCAGAAGGAAACCACTACTAGTATAAACAAACAAGTAATAAAGGAAACTGTTTTACCACAGGGAAACCTGTCCTAAAGCAGTGGCACAAGGGAATATAAAAAGTGTTTGCCAGAAGTGATGGGTCTCTGAAGAAAATGGGAGCAATTCTGTAACAAGGATCATGCACACACAGAACTCAGGTAAGTCTTCTTCAAGTTTTCAAAGAGAAGGCTGGAGCACAGAAATCCACTAACTTTTAAATAGAGGGCTCAAATTTAAATTGAATGTACTCACATACTGCTGGAACTCATACATGATCAGGAGGAGTTTGAAGGATATCTATCAGGCTAAATTACTTCTATAATCATAGCTTTCGATGCCCAATCCTTGTAATTTATAATAACTACAGTTATACAATAAGCATCTTGGTGATTATTCCATTATATTAAGTGGGAATCAGAAAAGATGAAAAATCTCAAAGTTGAACCTTATTCATCAGAAGATGACAATATTTTTTCCCCACAAGACACACAAACTGAAAACAGGTCTAATTTTTAGAACTTAAAATCATTATTTTACATGAAAACCTCATTCTCTAATTTGATTTATGAATTTTTGCTCCCTTTTACTGCTTACAATTCTTAAAATAGTTGCAAGTGAGCAGCAGTCCTTTTGTATTTACTGATATTCCAGTGGGAGAAAAGAAGTTCACAGGGGTGTAAGAAAGCTGTAACTAAAATAAATACTAAAAATAGAAACATTTTTTATTTCAGATGTTAGGTCAACTATCTGTAAGTAACAGCACTTCAGACTGTCCTTATTTGTTCTTTTTTGTTACACTGGTGCCCTTTGTAGTTTCTAGTATTTTGGCAACTGGAACATACACAATAAAGCTAGCAACACAACAAAAGCTTAGCAGAGGCAACAATAATTTGATTTAAAAAAGAACACAGAACACAGAACAGAGCAGGCAGTTCTACGAACAGTGGAACCAGCTTGATTTGGCTTCCTATGACTTTGTCTCCTATGGGGATTTGAAAAACCTTCAGTAGGTCAACAACCTCACACTAAAATTTCCAACTTCTACCTGTACTTTCAGTCATTCAATTTATTTTTATTTTTTTTTTGAAGCAGCATTCAACTAAGGAAAAGAACTTTCCTGCTCTCTGAACCAGTTTCGTAACACTACGGCAGTATTAAGTTTTGTGACTTCTTGTTTTCTGATCCTCTTGTAGAGGATCAGTACGAGAGAAAGGCTTTTATACAATGCTAAAATAGATCCATGGTTAGCAAATGCCAATCCTTACCTACAAGGAGATTTTAGTGAAGTCAGAAATGCTAACTATTGCTATGGAGATCTGAAACACAAATACACCACCTGTGCCTCAACATACTCACAGGTGAGGTTTTTTTCCTATCTCTCCTAAAGGGATTTGGGAAATGGAAATTTCCAAAGTTAGACAAATGGCAGAAAATAACATGTACAAATTAAGAATGTCAGTGTTGCACTCAGGAAATGTAAGAGATTATCTCTGGAAACACCCTCTCAAATGGAAAAATGGTGGCAGCAGCAATCGTGGGAGATGAGGGAAAAATAAGGTCTATCTAGAAACAAGACATCCTTCCAGTTCCCAGGAGGAAGAGCAAGAATGAACTGCCAATGGTTTAATTGTGCACTTTTCTCATGCTGTTAAAACAAAGAGGATAGAGCATCCAGAAACCCTCTGTAACTATTACCTTGTAACTATCCCCCTGCAGGGTGAGCTCACCAAGGGCTCCCACGTAGCTAAGCTGCAAGCCAGAAAGCCCAACAGTCAACAGCAATCCTGCAAAGGGCTGTTTCGAGATATAGGCAGACCACTAACCAGGAACAAAGGCTCTACTTCTGCAAGAGTCCTGACAAAGGCAGAGTCTCACAAGAACTGAAAAAAATCCCCAGGCAGAGACAGTGTCTGAGCCCTTCTCAAAAGCCAGAGGGAGTCAAAAGAAAGGCTCCGGGTGCAGAGCTCTGCTCTGCTGTTCCACTGCATTGCAAACATGAACCTTCTCTTTCTGACACGTGATGCCCTCATGGCACAACTAATGAGCATCATGCACACCCCCAAGATCATAATTTTCTTCAATTCTACTTGTTCTGTTCCTTTTTTTTTTAATCCCTGAGATTCCCCATATTTTTCTGGTATCTTCCAAGAAGAGTTTGTTAAAGTTATTCATGGACATGAAGAACATGCAAAATCTGAAAACAGACTTGAGGAAACATTTCTGTGCACTCTCCCTGGAAGATAAGGTGCCAACACCCGATCTAAAACTTCCTGTAGGCTTGCTATGGTCCTGGTGTGACTAATATACCCAGGTATATTTATACCAAAAAATTCTAGGGGAAGAAAGGCATACAGAGCAAATATAAAATACTAAATCTTCACAGTTTTGGAGACTTCACAGAGGTTTTTCTGAATATGTACGACTCTGCTGTTGGCCTTTTGTATCCCCCTAGGCATGGTGATCTTCAGCCAAATAGAAGATAAAAACTACTGAAATACGAAGATGACCACACAAAGCATTTGGAGAAAGCTACCTTGCTGCACACAGAAACAAAAAGTGGCCTGCAGTGTTATCAGACAAGCTGCCTGAAGCTTCACAACAAACCACAAATGCCAACCACAGAAAAGCATGTCCAAAAGTCACATTAATCCTTATGTAGATTTAGATTTAAGTAGCCCAGTAATAATAAAACTAAGAATAGTAGTTCTGGCCATTTAAGCCACTTAGCTATTTTGGCTTGGTACACTTGTTATCAGGCCACCTGAGCCAGGACACTACTACTAACATCTGCTTCCTGCCTCTCGGGCCCTTCCTCCATCAGAGCTTTCCCTGGACTCGGAATTTGACTTGAGCCAAGGAGATGGATGACGCTCACCCTCTTTCTGCAGACTTTTTGCTGCTTTGAGCAGCAAGAGGCAACTAGAACGTGACATGAACTGGAGGGTGGGTGATGTCCTGCCTCATAAACCTGCAGAACTGAAGGTACAGATTTTACAGAAGTTGTTTAAAGATGTTTCTTGTTTCACTTCTACTTCATTCAGTAACTTTAAATTTTGGGAAAGAAACTTTCAAGCTTTGTTCAATTCATTTTCTAGTTGAAAGGGCAGAAAAAGAGCAGTTTAGGAAAAGAAAAAAATAATCTGTTCTACAGCAAAGGTGCTGGCAATTTATCTGGGAGAAAACAAAAGCCAGAAATACCATTTCACTGCTCAAGCTGAAAGACAAGTTCTAGTTGTACCATAAAGGTAAGTGTCAAACAGTATGCTTGATTTTTGCTTAAACACTGACTCACTGAATAAAATCTATGTTATTCTTTTATGTAAACAGTTCCTTTAAAAGCAGCAAAATGAAATAACAGACAGTATTAATCTGGACATGAACTTCTGCTATCCTTATTGAGACATGTCTGTAATTATAACTGACTCCATTAGCGTACTCAAAATGTGCTGCATGTTGTATTAGAGATCTTTACATATATATATATATTACTATATGCTTACTTATCTGGTGCACCTTTTGAGACTAGCAAACTAATAACAGAATTAGTTGTTTTTTCTTTAAGATATTTTTGCAAAATGTAATCCAGAAGTGCATATAAAATTTTATCTCAGGCATCGGCATGGCCTTTATTAGAATTAGTCAAGATGTATGCCTTACAGAAATAAGTTGAGATTTTTTTTTTTCTGCCTAATTATTCACTGACCATTCTTTTCACTTAAGGGAATGTTTCGTCCAAGAAATGTCACTTATCATAAGAATCAAGGTTGTTTACATTCTACACAAATGTTATGCTCTCAAGCTTTCATTTCTGAAAATGTCAAAAAGTAAGAGGGATGATGCTGTGCTTGTAAAAGCATTCTTTATTAACAGAACGAGTCTCGTGGCATTTTAGGTTTCCCACAAGGTGTTTTTCTGTCTATTATTTTAGGACTTTTTCCCACACATCGTGTTCCTGATGTAGGCTTTGGCAGGTTGCAAGATATGAGCTGGATAAAAAATTATAGCTTGTTTTCAGTATAACCTTCGACTGTTAAACATTAAGCACTTTTTGCACAAGGTAATTCAGACCAAGGTGCACACACACAGAAAAGATGACAGTTTTCATTGTGGAAAGCTGAAGTCCTGAAGGATGTCAATGACAATTTTATGAAGAGAACAAATCTTGAAACATAAATCAGCTTTTCTTGCAAATTCTATATTGTCTTCATTCTGATCTCCTAAGAGAGATTTAATGGCATTTAACAGTACACTTTCTTGAAAGTTTAGTGGTCCCACACCATCCTTGCGGCTAAATTGAGGAAGTGTGGTCTGGATGATCGGGTAGTGAGGTGGACTGTGAACTGGCTGAAGGAGAGAAGCCAGAGAGTTGTAGTCTATGGGGCGGAGTCTAGTTGGAGGCCTGTATCTAGTGGAGTGCCTCAAGGGTCGGTACTGGGACCAGTATTATTTAATATATTCATCAACGATTTAGATGAGGGAATTGAGTGTACTATCAGCAAGTTTGCTGATGACACTAAGCTGGGAGGGGTGGCCGACACGCCGGAAGGCTGTGCTGCCATCCAGCGAGACCTGGACAGGCTGGAGAGCTGGGCGGGGAATAACTTGATGAAATATAACAAGGGAAAGTGTAGAGTCCTGCATCTGGGCAGGAACAACCCCAGGTTCCAGTATAGGCTGGGGAACGACCTGTTAGAGAGCAGTGTAGGGGAGAGGGACCTGGGGGTCCTGGTGGACGACAGGGTGACCATGAGCCGACATTGTGCCCTTGTGGCCAAGAAGGCCAATGGCATCCTGGGTTGTATTAGAAGGGGGGTGGTTAGTAGGTCGAGAGAGGTCCTCCTTCCCCTCTACTCTGCCCTGGTGAGACCTCATCTGGAATATTGTGTCCAGTTCTGGGCCCCTCAGTTTAAAAAGGACAGGGACCTGCTGGAGAGAGTCCAGCGCAGGGCAACTAAGATGATTAAGGGAGTGGAGCATCTCCCTTATGAGGAAAGACTGAGGGAGCTGGGTCTCTATAGTTTGGAGAAGAGGAGATTGAGGGGTGACCTTATTAGTGTATATAAATATATAAAGGGGGAGTGTCACGAGGATGGAGCCAGGCTCTTCTCAGTGGCAAACAATGAAAGGACAAGGGGTAATGGGTACAAATTGGAGCACAAGAGGTTCCACTTAAACCTGAGAAGAAACTTCTTCTCAGTGAGGGTGACGGAACACTGGAACAGGCTGCCCAGGGAGGTTGTGGAATCTCCTTCTTTGGAGACATTCAAGACCCGCCTGGACACGTTCCTGTGTAACCTTATCTAGGTGTTCCTGCTCCGGCAGGGGGATTGGACTAGATGATCTTTTGAGGTCCCTTCCAATCTCTAACCTACTGTGATACTGTGATACTGTGAACATCAATACAGACATTCTACAAAGAACCTGTAGCTAAAGGACACACACAGACAAACAGCAGAACAAATACTGATCTTCAGGTACATAAAATGTCAAATTCGCCAGCCCACAATAAAAAAAATGACCAAGACTTCAAAGCATATCAGAGAACATGTTCACATGTTTTCTTGATCAATAAGATCGATTTCCCATCTGCTCCCTTAAAGAATCAAGAGGTGGATTGCATTTGAACAGTTGTATTTGCAGCCCAAGGAAGTTTCAAAAGCTAGATATAGAATCACAAACTTGCCAGGTCTATTTTGTAAGCTTATACCTGTGCAAATACCCAAGAAGAAACAGGAGGCTTTGCTGACAGATAGCAACTGAATCATGGTCCTGCTGCAAATCTTACTAATGTCATAACACTAGCATTGCTAAACCCATGAATGTGAAAAAGACTTTAGTTGATAAAAATCAGAATTCACATAGAATTCAGAATTCTAAAGCTGCCTGGACCACAGATATCGAATGGCACTTTTCATTTAGCATTATAGTCAGCTGTTAAAGGTATATTTAATGTTTCATATTCATAAAGTTTAAAACAAAAGTGCTTCTAATCAGATTTGGCAGGAAAGGGAGAAATGCATACACAGAATGAGGTAAGTGCGATCTTGCCCAGCTGAAGAACAGGGAATGGCAGGGCTTCAGGCCATGACTCACACAGACACTGAGCAGTAGAGAGCTACAGATAATTCTCAGGTAAACTTTGCATGAGCCACTACATCATCCTTCTCTATCCTTCCTGCATTAATCATGTCATTAATAATCTGACACAGCCCAAGAAGAATGTTTGATTTACAGGGAGCAGAGCAATGCTAGCAGAACAAACACTTTGGCAAGTCAAAAAAGGAAAGACCAACCTAAATTTCATTTTAGCTTTAACCACACCCTAGAAGAACAAGAAAACTGGGAAAAAGAAAAACCAAAACCAAAAAAAGGTATCTTCCCACTATGAGATTGTATACTTCACTTAAAGTTCCTGACGAACCAGTTAGTGAGAGCACAAATGTGAAGGATACACAAGAGCACACGATAAAGAACCAGCCCAAACATGTACCTAAGCAAAAACAAAAAAAACACCCCAAGCTTTCTTTTGAAGTTTTCATCATAGTTACATAATTTCCACATTAATCCAGATGTTTTTAAACAACTTCTATAGCATGTATTCGTGAATCAATTGTACGGTGAATACAAAGTGTATTGTTAGGAAAGATTCTGTCCTAGCCAGGTGTCTTGGTTACTCCACTAAAGTAAGAAAGACAAGAGGAAATACTCAGCCAAAATAAAAATGCAAAATTTCAGACTTGCCTTTAAAAATTATTACTCTGAATTGATAGCACTCACTGTAATAAATGTCACTATAATTTAAAATACTGTATATGGCTAATTCACCTTAAACATCTCCAAAAAGTAATGGTCATTTGACAGGATGGCAGATCACTTCCATTCACTCTGAAACAAATAAAACCCCCTGCAGATTACTTTAAAAGCAGAATGAAATTATCATGCAAAGAAAGGTCTCACCCAAAACATGCAAGGGATGTAGGAAACAGCAGTAGTTGCATTAAAAAAAGTCCTTCGAGCCAGTTCACAATAGCAGTTCTCAGAAGAGTATCCACAGCAAACATGTGCTGAAGTCTCTCTAAGCATATGAGAAGAGTATGGTACTGCTTATGGGTTTTTTTCAGGTTATCATTACTTCATCTGTTTCTAAGTCTTCCTAAGTAGGGTGCCTATTATCTTAGTGTTTCCTTCCCATAGAACACTCCCTTTTCCCTCACTTTCCTGCCATTTTATCTTAGCATCAATCCTGTGAACTGACAAATTGATTTATTAGCTTCATGACTTTAAACCACAGGGTTGCAGGTCCACCTTCCATCATAAAGCAAAGCTCTAGAAACTGAAAAGCAAAGTCAGAAAAAAATATTTTCTCTCTTCCTTTTCTCTTTCATCTTTAACCCACTATAGTGGCTACTCATGAGCTACTGACACCTAAATGTGTTACCCAAGTTAAAAATTTGTTTTAAATAGTTGTAATTGCTTTGTTCTTACTGATTATTCATGGCATCCTTTTCTCAATATTAAAAGTAACATATTACCAATTTTACAGCTAAAAGTTAAGACAATATATCAAAACATTAGTGTAATGCAAAATAAAAAAGAAAATCCAATATTAATCTTCTGACACTGATTTGGAAAGTTTCTTGGTTGTGCCATGACAATAGCCCTAAGTCTCTTACTAGAATTTAAACCAAGGTGCTTTGAAGGTTTTCTCAACTTATGTCCCTTTCCTGGCTTCTTGTTCTAAAGCCAGGATTGACTTGAGAGAAGCAAAAAAAAAACATTTTGCCCATGGTTGCTCAATGTCACATGCAGAAAACCACTAGTAATACCAAATTTGTAATAGGCAGTAATCTGCTATACGACTATTCCCTTTCTCATCAGTTTTCCAAAGGTCAGCTAAAGACTATGTGGGCAATAGTAGAAAATCTCTCAGAGGAGTCCCTACGTATATAAACAGCATTTGCCAGATAACGGTAGGTTGGCAAGACTGATCTGTTCATGCTTCATTCAGGAAAGGTGTTAAGGTCAGTTTCACAACTCTGGTTTACTTTGGGAGGAATGGGGGTGTCTGGTTTGCTCTTTTTTAATTTTAAGACCTTCTGAAACCAAAGGAAAGATTTAGAGAGAATGCCACTAACTTAATGCATATTCTATAGTGTATATGAGCACCCTGGGGAAAATCTGCACTCTGATAGATTCCATCTTCTCCTGCCTTGAGGAGTATAAACCAGGTTCACAGTTTACATTTAATCTAATGGTGGCTTTCAAAACAAACACATTTCAGACATATCTAGCAAATACTCCCCTTCTCACACAGCATTCCAAGTTTCTCCTGAAAAGAAGGCCTTCCTTCCTGAGAAAGACTTCAAGGATATCTTCTAAACTTGCCAGTAGCTTGCATTACATAGCACACCTAAGAATTTTAAACTGACCTTTGTCCCCTCCAAGAAAGCCATCAGTCTGTTCCAAACAGCCCACGCACACTCAGCAGAAAGCCAAAGCTCCCAGAAACTTTCAGATACGTAATCTATCTGTCCCAAGGGATGAGACTCTGTCTGCCTCTTCACGCACACAAAAGGGTGAAAAGAGCTTTCTACAGTCTTAAATATCTCACAACACACATTTGGTCCTTAGAAGCCTTTCCCTGCTCCTTGCTCTGTGACACTGCTTCCTTCCATGTTCACATCTAAAAAGGGCCTCAGAAATTTGCTGACAACTTGGAAGTAACATGCACATGCACTTTGCCAGCATAAGCTATAGAAAGGCAAGGAGGAGAAATACACGCAACCCACTTATGCTGCACACCTATTACAGCAAGGCTACTAGGATGGAAGCACGCAGGATGAATACCTCCCCCAGGAATCTGCACTTCCCCCAAGGGACCATGCAGCAGTTTGCACAGGTGTTATATGCCCCATGCAAACGCCGTTTTCTGGTGGTGGGAACCGAATTTGCTATCTCCTGCCAACCTAAATCTATCAAGAAAAACAAAAACAAAGGAACAAAACAGACAATAGCTATAGAGGTTCCAGAGGAATGTAATGACTATAACAAAAGGCAATAGCAGTAGTGAGACAAGGGTTTATTAATGGGTCAAAAACCAGGCTGAAATGACTCAGATACAGAATCAAACCCCAGCTGGATCGCCTGTCTCCTTCAGAGATTGCAGGCCTTTGTGCAATTTGTATTCAGGTTTCCTAGGGACCATTAAAAAGAAGTCTCTATCTGGTCTTTCACCTCTCGATCAGAAGGGTGTTCTACCAAAGCAGAGAAGCATTACTATCATAAAATCACAGAATGGTTGCTCAGGTTGCAAACACAGACCAAACTGCTCACAGCCTCATGCAGCCTGGCCCTGAGCACTGACAGGGATGGAGCATTCACCACTGCCTTGGGCAACCTGTTCCAGTGTATCACCACCCTCACAATAAAGAATTTCTTTCTTATGTCTAACTTAAATCTCTCCTGTTTAAGTTTCAACCCATTACCCCTTGTCCTATCCCTTCTTAACAGAGCAGAAACAGCAGAAGCATCAAGCTGTACCCTCTTAATGAAGGTCAGCAAGTTGGAGTAGAGCACAAACCCTACCTACTAACCACTGGTGCAGTGCAAATGGTTTCCTTAAAGTGACTGTAAACGTACGGTAAGAAAACAGCAGTCACCAGAAGTCTGTACAACCACTATTAAAAGAGCACATAAACAGACTGTAAGCGTGGAGAGAGGTGGAAAGAGGTGACAACACTGGAGTGACTTAGGTATTTTATCCCATTCTTTCAAGAGAAGGCATGTCTACCCACATCTTCAACACCGCCTTTTCTTCAGAACACTACCAACCATTGCCACTATTAGGAAGTAGGACTTTCATGCATGCGATGCACTTCAATATCTCAGGTTATCAATGCATATGTAGGTATCATTCCAAGTATGCAAGAGATAGCAGCGTGTTGTGATTCTGATTCTATCTACATTCACATGTAGCTACTCATAAAATTGACACCTTCCACCCATCCATGCCAGGCCTTTTCTCAATTATCCACATTAAAAAGCTCAGTAACACAAAACATTAATTCGACAAAAATCTCAATTCCTTAGTTACAATGACTTAATACAAAAACAAACAAACAACAAAAAAAACCCACCAAACCAAAACCAAATAAAAACAAACAACAAACAAACAAACCAAACAAAACTCACAAAACAGTAAGTGTTACTCTTTCCACTAACAAATCCACAGGTTTTCAAACAGAACTTTCAAAGCAGTAGGACATTGTCTTCCTTGATGTTCCACGTGTACCATGGAATGAACTTCGAATGAGACAGTCAAAACAGTAAGATTTCACTTTCTTCCAGGTTACCAAATCAGGTGCCAAATTCCTCTCCATATTTGATGGGGAGGCAAATGTCTATGAGAGTGCATCAGCTGGGTACCTAAAGAAGGGAAAAGACCAGAACGCACTGAGATCAAGAAGGGACAATCACAGATCTGGCAAGAATTATGAACTGAACAGAAACCCACCACATTTTGGACAGGAGTGGGACATGGAACAGACCTTGCTAGAGTTGCCAGAAAAGTAACAATAAGCCAAAAATTAAACTTGCTGCAAACCATTACTCAGAGTGACACAAAATAGTAAAGAGCTGTTTGGTTCTCAAATAAAATACTATGACAGTGTGTCAAGACACATTATGTTGTCTTAGTATTACTTAAATATTTCTGAAACCTATGTAAAAAAATGTTTCCTTTCTTCCTGTTTGGAGGGCTTAATTTTATCAAGAAAACTCAAAGATGCTGCCATTGTTTCCTTGGGGATTTAGTGTACTGGACAAGTCACTGGTCTTAACAAGTGTACCAATTCACATCTAGTATTGTTTTAATAGCCCATGCCCTGACGAAAGACAAAAAAAGACCATAAAGCATTTAATTGTGCTTTAATAAAAAACAGTAAAACATTTTTTCTTTTTTTATGCAAAACCACAGAATTTCCTTATATACATCTTATTATTAGTCAAAACTAACTCAGTACACTTTGAAGAAAAAGAAAGTAACACACTGCATTGTTACAAGTTAATTGTGATAGACTACCTTGAAAAGTCAAGGAGACTAACTGATGGATCAACATTTTTTCCCCATATCTTACAATGTTAGCTGATTTTGTACAGTGAATATTTACACAGCCATTCACAGAAACTTTTCTAATACAGAGAAATTGTTTCAACCAGCAATTAGTAAAACAGGGTACTGGTGCTCTCTCCTGTGACTTCATCAGGAACTCTACAGTAATTGCAGATAGTTTTGCAAAAGGTTAGCCCTTTTTGACTTTAAAGACTAAATTCCATGCTTCACCATCAAAAACATAGAAGCTTACATCAGAAAGACACTACAGATCTAAAATCTTGCACGTGTAATGTTAAAAAGTGAAAAACCATAAAATGTAAGTGAAAACACAGGTCATTTGTAGTTTTAGAAAATCAAAATGCTTCTTCTGTTCAGAGGTATTATTACAACCATTATGGCATTTGTTATCTTACTACAACAGCTGATGGGAAAAGTGATCAAATGGTAGAAACGTTACTGGATGTAGTCTAATCCTTAATACATTATTTTATACAAATGTATCAATGTACTCTTAATAAATTATTATATATAATTTTATTAAGTTAATGCTGAAATAAGGACCTCTGAAGTAAAAAGAAATCTTTCAAGCAATAGTCACTTATGCTTGTTAAAAAAAAAATAATCATCACCTACTTCTGAATTTTACTGCAGGTTCATACTACAAGAGAGACAATTCTGGACACAACTAAGAAGAAATTTAGGGAGGACTTCCCTAATATCAGCAGAAGAGCTCTGAACTGGTAGGAATCATTTTTATATGCATGTTTTTAAGTAGGTACTACTGAAAAATATATAAAAAATATGTAAGTTCATTTCTCATGCACGAATTTCTCTATAGGATGAAAACAACAGGAACCTGCTTAGGTCAGTATAGGGCACTTTCTGCAGCTAACTTGGTAGACTCACTAGTAGAAAATGTTAAATCTTTTAAAAAACCAAGCCATTCCTACTTTCTTGGCCAAACTCTGGAAGACTTTCTCATACTTTCTACATGTAGTTGCCACTGCTTCATTCATCCAATTCTTTTAAATTCTAAGTCATAGAAGTGGGTGGAGAGAGGAACTGATTTAGTTCTGCTTACTAAGGAACTGTCTTAGTTGATAAAATTTATCAAAAGCTTGTTAGATCCCAAATAAGCCTTTTCATGTAAAGTAAATGTGAAAATGTATTTGTATTTCTCCTGTACGTTTTCTAGTCAAAGCTCCCCCTTAGAAATAGTAACCAAAACTATTGAAAAAATACGTGAATCCTCCAGATGTTTAAAAAGTACATTCATATAGCCAGCGATGTTATATTAAATACATACAGTAGTTAACTCATCTGCTTTTGCCATCTGCAGACTAGAGCAACAAGCAATGAGTTTTTTTTGACTAAAATAATGTTTCTGTAAATACATTCTGTAATTTCACTGTTCCATTTAAATTAACATAGAACTTACAGTAAGTGGCCCTAAGAGAGAGCACATTTCTGATGTCTGCCTGAAACACATGCCTTCCCGCAACACTTCCTGTCTTGCACCCATTTTTGGATATTATCACTTGTCTGACAAGAATGAGGTCAGCTAGGATTGTAAAGATATTTTACAGCAGCTGTCCACCATTTCTTTGCAAGTCCATCAGCTTTTAACTCCTTAACTGCCCCACCAAAACAGACACTGTAGTCTAGCAGGCAGAATAATGCCTTTTCAGGGTGCACAGGGTGTTGGCCACTGAGCTGTCTAAAAGTGCTTAACTAGGGAACATAAATGACTAAACTTTTCATGTGAGAAAAAAAAAAAAGCTCATGAATGAGCCACATGATGAGAAATTAAGAAGCATTACCACCTTTTCAGCAGCCAGGACCAAAATGAGATGGGGAAGCAAGACAAAACCATTTATGCAGAAGAAAGAGCAACACTGTGTTTGAAGAACAGCAGAGAAAGACAGCCAAGTTTAAAATAGTAAGGTTTATCAGCACTTTCCCAAACACACTTGGCTAAGTCTCAGCAAGTAAGACTTTATTGGTCCAGTTGCTTTCAGGACCAATAAAGCTGAACTAAACCTGTACAAGCTGCAAAGAATACTCCGAATTTACACAAAACTTACAATGTGACACAATAAACCCATCCCCAAAACTCTCACAAAACTTCCCGATGTTTTAAAACTCTCCATCTAGTGGAGTACCTCAAGGGTCAGTACTGGGACCAGTATTATTTAATATATTCATCAATGATTTAGATGAGGGAGTTGAGTGTACTATCAGCAAGTTTGTTGATAACACTAAACTGGGAGGGGTGGCCGACACACCAGAAGGCTGTGCTGCCATCCAGCGAGACCTGGACAGGCTGGAGAGTTGGGCAGGGAGTAACTTGATGAAATATAACAAGGGAAAGTGTAGAGTCCTGCATCTGGGCAGGAACAACCCCAGGTTCCAGTATAGGTTGGGGAACCACCTGTTAGAGAGCAGTGTAGGAGAGAGGGACCTGGGGGTCCTAGTGGACGACAGGATGACCATGAGCCAACACTGTGCCCTTGTGGCCAAGAAGGCCAATGGCATCCTGGGGTGTATTAGAAGGGGGGTGGTTAGTAGGTCGAGAGAGGTCCTCCTTCCCCTCTACTCTGCCCTGGTGAGACCGCATCTGGAATATTGTGTCCAGTTCTGGGCCCCGCAGTTTAAGAAGGACAGGGACCTGCTGGAGAGAGTCCAGCGCAGGGCAACTAAGATGATTAAGGGAGGGGAGCATCTCCCTTATGAGGAAAGACTGAGGGAGCTGGGTCTCTATAGTTTGGAGAAGAGGAGATTGAGGGGTGACCTTATTAGTGTATATAAATATATAAAGGGGGAGTGTCACGAGGATGGAGCCAGGCTCTTCTCAGTGGCAAACAATGATAGGACAAGGGGCAATGGGTACAAACTGGAACACAAGAGGTTCCACTTAAACTTGAGAAGAAACTTCTTCTCAGTGAGGGTGACGGAACACTGGAACAGGCTGCCCAGGGAGGTTGTGGAGTCTCCTTCTCTGGAGACATTCAAAACCTGCCTGGACAAGTTCCTGTGTAACCTTATCTAGGTGTTCCTGCTCTATCAGGGGGATTGGACTAGATGATCTTTTGAGGTCCCTTCCAATCTCTAGCGTACTGTGATACTGTGATCTTAGGTCACACAGGCTGTCAGAAACTTCTTTAATTCATTTATGAAGCTGCATTCACATAATCACTAGCATAAACTGTGTATGAATTAATCTTTCAGTAGCAAAAAATTTGATCTGTATCAATTATGCCCATATTTCCATGAAATGAGCCAGAATGTGCACCCATGTTTTACTGGCTGTGGGAGGACAGATGGAGACATACTGACACTGACTGATGATATCCGGCATACAAGCTTTACCTGTATAAAAGTTAGTGTTTTTTGTTTGTTTGGTTGGTTTTTTTTTTTATAAAGTTCCACACATGGTATAAATTTACTCCCGATCAGTTCACTGAACTGCATGGCCACCATTTCCATTTGAGAAGCTTTAAGATGATGCAAGCTTACCACATCACCAAACCAAAATTCTTTGTTGCTTTCTGACACCCTGTGTAAGAGCTGTTGAGGAGACAAGGAGAGCAGGTTTCTATCACAGCACAGTCTCTCCAGCTCAGGTACCACAGAAGGCTGTGAGAGAACAGCAGCTGGGAGCGCAGAGTATGTTTTTAAAAGGCTCAGTTACGAGACTGATAGGAGACAAAGAGACTGTGATCATGCAGCACAAATGTCCCGGTAAGGCATGATTTCCACAGCTTCTTACTTTCCTTTTGCATGATGTGTTCACAGGTGCTGTGCACATCTTCCCTCTGTTTGTACAGTGAGCCTAGCTTACATCTTGTTTCAAAGATACTGCAATGATTTTGTGATGTAAACCATGATTTAGTTACAATATTACAGTTGGTATAGTTTCAAAAGAGCAGCGTTTCTCCTTAGGCTGCGTACCACTCACACTTCGCAGGGTTTTGGCAGTGAGCAACTTAGCTCATCCATTATCATATTGCAACACTTCAGAGCAGATACCAGACCTAAGAAAGCATTTACAAACTCAGCTTGCAAATTAAAAAAAAAAAAAAACTTTCACAAAACTGATTCTGTCTTGCAAAAAGTCTCTGAATGCCCTTGGCTGCTTCTGTTCCCACCTGAGGTAGGGTGTATACGCATGTAACTCTTTATACATGTGTGTGCAGGTCTACAGGGCAATCCTCTGTGCTTTCTTCCAAATGGCAACTTTTCAAAAAGCAGTTGCCACTGTGGACCTTACTGTGTATAATAACTCAAGCAAAAGTCTGAGAAGCAAGTCAACACAAAAGAAATTGGCTCAGTTTTGCCTACAGTAAAAACCAAGCAACACAAATGCAAAAGTAAGCAACTTCCAACCACTCACCTGGCTCGAGAGTTAAATTATAGCTTCATAACACTGTACCAAGATGTGCTGCAATAAATATTATGCTGCCCTAAAGGAATTGTTGATGTCAACCTGGCATCGTCATTGTCAGTAGATCTCTTCCTGCCCCCTTTCTTTCAAACTAGCTGGGTCTCCGTGTCAAATTACAGGTTGCCTCAATGCTCTGTTCGCAACAGACTTTTTGGATGAGTTAAAACCTGATAAACAGCAATATCAACCATATGGCTCCTTTATAAAATCCCATGTTTCTGTAGTTATGGACAACTAATGGAGAAACCCTGAAAGCTTGAACTTAGTGTAACAGAAGTGAGATGAAACAAGTTGTGTCTTTTTCCCCACAAGCCATAAACATCAGTTGCATACAGCATGTTAAGACACTATAAAGGCCTAAGGGGGCATAGATAATTATCAAGATGGCTAGGATATGCTTCCTTTAAGCTGATATCATTATGTAGCATCACATCAATAGGACTGGAGTTTTATTCCTTTTTTGCTAGGTTTTAAAATATGTTGTTTGGCACAACAAAGAGGCAGATGGACTTGAGTAAGGAAAAACTGCTGTTCCCAAAGCATTTTCAAATTAACTGATCATTACATATATTTTAACTCAGTATTTTAACGGATAAAACAATTTTGTGTCAAAAATCAGTTAAGTTTTGTGGCAAGCAAAAGAGAAATTAAATAGTAATACTGTATTCTGTTATTTCTGGCATCTGACCACAATCAGTATCTCTGCCACAAGAAGCTAGATGAGCTAACAACACTCAAAGTGGGAACTGGACAAGAATGTATCTAACTATACGGACAAAATTGTCCTTTTTCATAGACTTTCCTCCTCCCTTCTGTTCTAAGCAGAAGATAGTACATTTCTGCAAATGAGATAATGAAGGAACAAGATCCACAACCAAGCTGGCAGAGCACACACATAATAGGGAATGTACATCATAGGACTCCAAGAGCTCCTATCCAGCATAAGTTGTCAGACGATGCCTTCCAGCCTGAATTTCTGAACAGATATTAAAAATTCATTTACGAAGAAATTATTTCAGAAACATTATGCCAGAGTTAAACCTTCCTGCCTTTTCAGCTCCAGAAACCTAAAAGAACCAACTCTTGAGAATTATACATTTACCAGTAATTCTATCTTTGTTATTTTAGCATAAGGGTGTACCCACAAAGTCAATGCCTTACAATTTCTATTAGCTTACATTCCCTCACTTTACAGGGTAAAGTCAACCTACTAAATATCTTAAGAATCAAGAAAGCATTTCCCAAAGCCAAAAATTAGAAGATGTACACTATTGTGTACATTTGGTTTCCAGTTGCTCTCAATTTCCTTCTTTTTCCATAGCTATAATAATTAGAATAATTATATATTTATGAGTTTATATATGTACATTATTAAAAAAATAAAAAAGAGGGAATTAATTAAATTTTAATAGACCAGAAACATTTTGGGTTTTGAAACAATTGTAAAAGCTACTGTGTTCCTGCAGGCTCAAACAACATCTCAAATTGCGCTTCTTGTGTTCTATACACATTGGCACCTAACTGCTGCAATACGGGAGACATGTTCTTTAGGGACAAATTAACTTTGATGAAACAGGGAAAAACTGTCCAACCTTAAAAGCCATTTAGATATTTTAGCTTTTACTTACTGATGAATCACTGACTTGACCTTAATCTAGCTTTATATGTCTATAATTCGCCTTTTCATGTGGCTATTGTAAGGCTTATGCACATGCATGGTGGTAAAGGGGAAAGAGGTCAGGGAAAGGAGAACAAGGGAAACTGGTTAGAAAGATTTAAGAGATGCCAATCATTGTGCAGAAAATCCAGTCTGGGAGAAACAAAAGAAAGTACAATAAAAGAAACTAACAGCTACTTCATCTGACAGGTACAGGTTAATTTAAAATGATCACAGCACCCGTCAGCAGAGAGTATCACAATAACTATCCAAAACCACTTGTTATTTGAGGCATGAAATGTTCACTAGTTTACTTAGTTAACAAAAGCAGACAGCAGCAAGAAGGAAGCCTACATCGTTCTGCCAAAGCTAACAGGAAGACAACCCCTCACAATTTGGGTCCAGATTCTGCTCTGGAAAACTACGGACCAGGAAATAAATATATATGAAGGAAAAGCTTCATAAAATCTTACAAGGACTGCAAAATAATTTCCAAAGGAATGCAGAGGAAGTCTCATCTCTTGTGGTACCTAAAAGTAGATGGAACAAAATAGTGGAAAGAAGCCCACAGAAAAAACACAGCACTGGCAGGTTGACAGGCTATATGGAATATATTTTTTCTTTCATCTCTGACTTCTATTAACATTTTTGTGGCTCTACAGGCAACCAGGTAGGACCTTTGGTTTATACTCTGTAAACACAAGCCAAAAGCCTCCCACAGTTCCATTTGGTAACGTCAGCTTAACATGCTCAAATACACACAGACTTCTGACAATGAGTCAAGTTCCCATTCAAACATAACTTATGCCAAAAAACACCCAAGATTATTTCAACTAATAAACACTTGGTTAAAAAACATGTCAAATCAGCTTGGTCTTTACATCAATTTAATTGCCTGTTACCACAACCACTGCCTAAGCCGCAGCGTGCTGCAGGAAGCACTGAAAGATAAAGCCGATTTAAAACATTCTCACAGCACTCCCCTGACTGTCATTGCTTCCCTGGTTGCATAAAGCTAAGGACTTTGCACCAGAAAAGAGATTTGCCAGCAACCAGGCTTCTGTTGTGAAATAATTTTAAGGATGTCAACATAATGACTCCTGGAGATTAGAATTTGGGACAAATACTGCACCAAAATTAAATTCTTAAAGGAAAGGACAAAGGCTTGTATCCTATCACTGTACACAGTTTCAATACCTTCTCCAAATGTTGTCCTTTGATTCAACCTTCATAGTGTCATTCTTAGAAAAGACATCTCTTCATAAGAAATATAATACTTGAAAATATGCACAGTGTTACCCCAAGTTTATACAGATGCTGTTCATTAACATATTTATTCTCTTTATAAAACTGAGACATTTGGACTTCAGATTTTTCCAAATTCCATTCCAACTCCCCTACTGCTTTTGTATACTGAGCATTAAAAAGACAACCAAAGCGAAAAATAAAAACAAAAAAAATTCAACACAAGGACACAACCAAACTGCAAAGTAACTCGTGAGATGTTTGATTTACAGATCCTGAAATCACCTTCTCCAAAACATTATTCTTTCCAGAATTTAATACAGGGTTACAGTAATGCAGAAGGCAGAGCTGGTGCGGCTAGCTCTTCCCCAAGAAACAGCATCTCTAACAGACCACTCTGACAAGCAATTAGAGAAAAGCAAGGCAAATTTCTACCAGACAGATGAAAGGAATACAGCAGACATGCATTTGACAATTAAAACACTGACTGGAATAGCAGCAGCTATAAGGATAGAGAAAAAGACTGAAATCTCTTCAGAGACTCTTCTAACACACTAAAAGCTGCTTTGCCTGAACAGGACCAAGCCACACTTGAAAGGCTAAGATAAGTGTCCCTTTTACATAAAAAGCAAGCCTTCTTCCTTTACAAGTACTATGCTGAAGCTAGCCAAGGACAAATAAACACAAAATTCACTAAAAATACTTCAGAGACAAAAGTTCTTAAGGACAACCCAGTCCAACTGAAAACACATGTATTCAAACATAATGTCCTGTCTCCATATGTATTTCTTCTTACAGAATGGTGACATGAGCTAAAATTTCATTCCCACTGTGAGATCTCTTGACGACTCATGGAAACATGAATCACTATTCTCAATGGAAAGAATGACTTGTGACAGCTGTAACTTCTGATGTTTGAAGTATCACATGGGCAAAGTCAGAGTGATTCCTTGCTGTAAATAATTAGTGAATTGCAGCAAAATGTATTTCACTACCTAGCTTTAAAGGGTAATGGAGAATTAACAGTCTAGAGTCTCACCCATGCTACAGGATAAATGCGTGAGGAAAGCCAGAGTCTAAACTAGTTCCAAAACCTTTCTGAGAGGGACCAAAAGCAGATGTTTGGACAAAGAGAACAGTGGGAGCATCAACAGAGTGAGCCTTCTCCAAGCATGCCCTCAGTTGCCATTTAAGGATTTAAGCTGCCTCCAGAACATTCTGCCAGACTACCACAATCAAACTAATCTATTAATGTCCTTGCTGAATGCACTAACACCTCAGGCCTTGGAGATAACCTGTGGTGCTGACCTCTACAGTTTGACTAGGAGCTGTGTGAGGAAGCACTTTGTTTCAATTTCGTGGTGAACTGATTCACTTAGTGTCCCTCGATTATCATGCATGAGAAAAAAGCCCCTTTGATGGCCCCATCTCTCTTCACTGCCTATAGCCAGCTAGGCTAAGCTCATATGCACAGCTAGTGTGCAAACCTTTCCACACACTCCTCTGCATATCTGAAAGCAAAAATGTATATTAAGAGATCTGATTCTGGACAAAGAATCATCTTTTTTTTATAACATGTCATAGTCTCAGCCCTTACAATTTTCCCCTCACAGTAGAGTAAGTCTGCATATGTATATACTTAGACATTTTAAAAGATTTTTTTAAAATATATATATATAAATATATAGAAGCCTTATTCGTGTACCACAGTAGGGCACAGTGATATTCAGAGGCTTCCAGATGCTCTGTTCAGTTCAACCAGCATGCACGGCTTCTCTAAAACACCATGGAATACCAACCTTGGCAGCCACTTCCCCAGAACTGTCATACACATGTATTGCCATGGGTTTCTTTCCTCCCTCCTGACATTCTCTTGTTCCTTCATCTTTCCAGGTCATCCTATTGTCCCTAGGGCAGCTGGTTAGTGGGTGCAGAGGTCCTCTGCACTCCAGCACCAAACTTGGAGCCAGGCTGGACTGCCTGCCAGGGACAGGGGGCACAGCAAGGGCCTGTGGTACCCCTAGAGCAGTGACAGCAAACACCATCATTCCAGACAGTTAGAATCATAGAATGACAGAATGGTTAGTGTTGGGAAGGACCTAACAGCTCATCTAGCTCCAACCCCACTGCAGGCAGGGACACCTCCCACTGGACCCAGGTTGCTCAAGGCCCCGTCCAACATGAACACTGCCAGGGATGGAGCATTCACAACTTCCTTGTGCAGCTTGTTCCAGTACCTCACTACCCTGACGGCAAAGAACTTCTTTGTATCTAACCTGAATATTCCCTGTTTAAACCCATTACCCCTTGTCCTATCACTACAGTCCCTGATTAAGAGTCTCTCTCCAGCATCCTTGTAGGCTCTAGTTGATGGCTGAAACATTGTCTTTGTTGTACCTGCCAAGCCATGAAGCAGATGACCAGGTCCATGCTTAACAAGGCAGCTGCAAATTCGACAAAGCTGTTTCTTACAAATACTGTACAAGCCCCTTGGGAAGGCAGCCTTAAATCTCCACAGGGTTACGTCTTGCACAGGTGGCCTGTATAACTTCACAGGATCCTGTTCTTAAATTTTTTTCAAAGCCTGCTCACTACATTTATTACTGTAATTCTGACTAAGCCTCCAAACTATTTTTATGGGCCCTGAACAACAGTAATCATTTAGGATCAAGTTCAACCTGCTAAACTGAATTATATCTAGTTCAGGGCCTTAAAACCCCACATCTCTGACAAATCCTGTTGATCACAACACATACAGGATATTAACTGGATAATGTTGATTTACGAGATATATGAGAAACACCACAAGAACAAGAATTTGCTATAAGGTTTTGTCATCACTCAGACCCCTAAGAAATGCAGTGGATTTTAATACCCTCTTAGCAACAACTTCATTTTGAAATGTGCAATGCAGATGTGGTAAGGTAAAGATGATCAGGTTTGTGAATAATGACTCATCAATTTTTTCAGTGTCATTTAAGAAAACTGGCTAGGACCTAACAGTACATTACAAAGTTGTACATATCATTCTTCAAATAAAGCAACACCTGTGTGGCTAAATAGGGAATTGCTGGGTATGCTGAAGTGGAAGAGGAGAGTTTACAGGTCATGGAAGGAAGGGCTGGCCACTTGGGAGGAATATAAGGCTGCTGCTAGAGGATGTAGGAAAGCAGCTAGGATGACTAAGGCCTCATCGGAATTAAAGCTGGCGAGAGGGGTCAAGGACAGCAGAAAGAGCTTCTTCAAATACATGGCAGATAAAACTAACACCAGAGGCAATGTAGGCCCGCTGATGAACGGGACAGGTGCCCTGGTGACCGAAGATACAGAGATGGCAGAGTTACTGAATGCCTTCTTTGTCTCTGTCTACTCTGCCGGAGGCAGTCCTGAAGAGCCCTGTACCGCTGAGACCTCAGATGAAGACGGGTCAACGGAGCGGTCTGCCTTAGTCGATGAAGAATGGGTTAGAGACCAGTTGAGCAATCTGGACATCCATAAATCCATGGGTCCAGATGGGATGCACCCGCGGGTGCTGAGGGAACTGGCGGAGGTCATTGCTAGACCGCTCTCCATCATCTTTACCAAGTCTTGGGAAACGGGAGAGGTGCCTGAGGACTGGAGGAAAGCAAATGTCACTTCTGTCTTCAAAAAGGGCAAGAAGGAGGACCCGGGTAACTACAGACTGGTCAGCCTCACCTCCATTCCTGGGAAAGTGATAGAACACCTTATCCTTGGTGCCATCTTAAGGCATATCAAGGATAAGAGGGTTATGAGGGGCAGTCAACATGGCTTCACCAAGGGGAAGTCATGCTTGACCAATCTCATAGCCTTTTATGAGGAAATAACACGGTGGATGGATGATGGTAGAGCGGTGGATGTGGTCTACCTTGACTTCAGCAAAGCATTTGACACAGTCTCCTACAGCATCCTTGCAGCTAAATTGAGGAAGTGTGGTCTGGATGATCGGGTAGTGAGGTGGACTGTGAACTGGCTGAAGGAGAGAAGCCAGAGAGTTGTAGTCTATGGGGCGGAGTCTAGTTGGAGGCCTGTATCTAGTGGAGTGCCTCAAGGGTCAGTACTGGGACCAGTATTATTGAATATATTCATCAATGATTTAGATGAGGGAATTGAGTGTACTATCAGCAAGTTTGCTGATGACACTAAGCTGGGAGGGGTGGCCGACACGCCAGAAGGCTGTGCTGCCATCCAGTGAGACCTGGACAGGCTGGAGAGTTGGGCGGGGAATAACTTGATGAGATATAACAAGGGAAAGTGTAGAGTCCTGCATCTGGGCAGGAACAACCCCAGGTTCCAGTATAGGTTGGGGAACCACCTGTTAGAGAGCAGTGTAGGAGAGAGGGACCTGGGGGTCCTAGTGGACGACAGGATGACCACGAGCCAACACTGTGCCCTTGTGGCCAAGAAGGCCAATGGCATCCTGGGGTGTATTAGAAGGGGGGTGGTTAGTAGGTCGAGAGAGGTCCTCTTTCCCCTCTACTCTGCCCTGGTGAGACCGCATCTGGAATATTGTGTCCAGTTCTGGGCCCCGCAGTTTAAGAAGGACAGGGACCTGCTGGAGAGAGTCCAGCGCAGGGCAACTAAGATCATTAAGGGAGTGGAGCATCTCCCTTATGAGGAAAGACTGAGGGAGCTGGGTCTCTATAGTTTGGAGAAGAGGAGATTGAGGGGTGACCTTATTAGTGTATATAAATATATAAAGGCGGAGTGTCACGAGGATGGAGCCAGGCTCTTCTCAGTGGCAAACAATGATAGGACAAGGGGCAATGAGTACAAACTGGAACACAAGAGGTTCCACTTAAACTTGAGAAGAAACTTCTTCTCAGTGAGGGTGACGGAACACTGGAACAGGCTGCCCAGGGAGGTTGTGGAGTCTCCTTCTCTGGAGACATTCAAAACCTGCCTGGACACGTTCCTGTGTAACCTTATCTAGGTGTTCCTGCTCCGGCAGGGGGATTGGACTAGATGATCTTTTGAGGTCCCTTCCAATCTCTAACATACTGTGATACTGTGATTTGCAAAAGGCTATTTTCATTGTATCAAAAAAAAAAAAAAAGACTGAAGATTTTACTTAACTCTTTTGATGAGCAGAAAAAAAAAAACCCAACAAAAATCAAGATATTTGACTTATTTGAAGGGCAACTTAAAACTACTCAAATTTAATTCCATTTCTTGAAACAAGAGGCACTACTATTTACTGTTGAAACATTTGTCCAGAGCCATGTACACTGTAAAGAAATCACTAACTAACCTTAAAGAGACGGGTTTCAACTCTGCAGCTCTAATTTGCAGCTCTAATTTGCAAGAAGCTGAAGTTATGACAAAAACAATTTCACTATGCAAATGCTCTGAAGATAAACACACAATTGTCTTCATCTCATGCCAGCTAAGAAATTAACTATGAACCTGTAAGAAATCACAGCAATACCATTTTAAATACCAGTGTTATGAGCCACAATCTACCTCAGAAAACCATATATATGCATTTCTTGCTTGTTTTCCTTCACTTCAACCCTAAAAAGCCGAACTGGGCAGTAGTTTTACTTTTCAGGTATGATGAATATACCATTCCCTCTCCCATTTAGTTTTATGTTTGTTGGGTTTCTTTGTGGGTTTTGATTGGTTGGTTGGGTTTTCTCCTCATTCTCTTCAAGGCTACATGGTAAGAAAATGATTAAAACTTTAAGGAGAAAACATCTTGCTGTCTCTAGATCTTTAAATAATGAATATGCTTGTTTTAACAACAGACCTTTAGAAATGCTACATTTTGTGACTGGCCAGACTATACTTAAAAAAAAATGCATGTAGTCTGAGTTATACTAGCAGCATAATTAGCATATTAGTTATGTTACACAACGGTCCCCAACTCTGTAATCCAGTCTCAGTCACATGCAGCCCCACAGACTTTAATGCACAAGGAAAGCTTGCAGAATCCTACCATGTGCACTCTGATGTTTACCAGGCATTTGGTATTAAATGATGCAGGACATATTTTAAAGCCTTTCATTTAAAAGCCTTTCCTTTATCTCCAGAAATTTATATGAGCAGAAAACCTAACATTCTGGTGTCAGAAGAGTGTTAGGATCTCTGATCACTCCTCCAATAGAATCGCTTACACATAGAACAACTAGCTATTCAGGGCTGTGTATTGTCTCAATCAAGGTAAATTAACTCCAGTGTTAACACTCTTTAAATACTTACTCATTCAAACCAGAATTGATTGGAAGAGTGCTAAGAAAAATTATCCTCTTAGAGAAAGAATGTAAACACTATGGGAACCTAAGATCACTACACACACCTGCTGTGTGTTAAAATGACTCCTTTACAACCACTCAAAAATCAAACGAGGGGCTGCTTTGGAATTACTACTTTTTCTGATGTTAAGCAAATGTTCACAAGCAAACTTACATGTTTTTTAAACTGTGTCCTGGAGAGATGTGTGCACCTATGTAACACAGAATTAGGAGGATATGTTCAGAAGATAAGGTCCACAGGTACTTTAAGAAATGGCATTAACCCCTGACTTAATGTATAACAAATTAGCACTATTTATGTGCAAAGTGTCATGGTGCTCTCAGGAGCTAAATATTAGCTCCAGATTAATTTCAGTAAAGTCTTAATACAAGGCAGCCCTAAGGAGGCCCTCTGTGCCTGGAGGATATGACTCACTGCTTCTCTAGGAAGGACTTGCATGTTAAAGGTAAACATTTATAGTCACCTACCCATACCCTCCCTAACACACCTAAAAAGCTGCAGACCTGTTCTCAGCTGCCAAGAAAACACAAGTAGGAACACAATAAAATTGCTACTGAGATAAAAAAAAGCAACCCTAACACCACCCTCCTGACAGATCAACCCATTTATGATGCCTAGTGTTCAGGGAGCAGGCTCCTTCCCAAATCTTCCCATAATTCCAGGGCTAAAGAGAGGCAGCAAAAAGGTCCCTACTGCATCCCCTGTGTCTTACCTTGCCTCCACCTACTTCCACGGTGCTTGTCACTGGACATCACAGAGGCAGGTGGACAAGCTTTCTGTCAAGTCTTTCCAGCACCAACATGCATGTAACAGAGCTCCAGCAAAATATAGGACAACTGATGAAAGCAACTAAGCTTGACAATACAAAGACTGATATAATGTTAATTACCCTTCTTTCAAAAGGTTAATCAGGTGTTTGAACTGACCTTTTCAGATAGTTCTTTACATGGGTGGGGATGGGGAAGAAGGCGTCCAGGCTTTAGTGTGTTCCCTTAGGACCTCTCTGAACATCAGACCCTTATATTTATATACATGCATCATTTATGTCTGCAAAATCCCTTTCCTCAGCTGCCACTAGCAACTGGGCTAGCAACTGGCCACAGCTATATTTTATTTGAACAAGGGTTAAAACAAAGAGAGGAACAAACAACAGTATGTGCTTTAAGTCACCTCTTGAGCACGCCTTGCCCTTCCCCTCCAAGGATTCAGCTACAGTATAATCAAAACCAGGGTGAAGTCACAGCTGCAGACACAAATCAACATTTGCTTTTACATACAAACCTCATGTAGCAAAATTGCGGGGTCCTTATGTAGCAATGAAAGGAATATATGACTTCTCTCCATTCGTCCTATGCCGAAGTACAGATCATGGCCTCAAGACCAAATTTCAAACAAGGGGAAGATAGGGCTGAGGAGAAGAAAGCACAGGCAGGGACACAGATGAGGTACATCTACTTGTCTCACTGACCTCCATTCCACTTCTTTTTCTGTGAAGAGGCAATTTAACTTGACTGATTTTAAGAAATTTCCTATTATAAAGCTGTTGTTGCCAGTGCATTTTTATTGCATTTGCCAAAGTTGCGTCATCAGAACAGGGTATATTCCTACAGGAGCAGAAGGTCCAAAACCATAAGCCATGATAATAAATAATACCAAATGCTGTGGCTAGTAAAACCTGTAATTTGAACATGTACAAAAATTAATTTCACTATGTATAGTTACTATTAAAAGAGTGCTTTTCACATTTTCCTGGCAGACACAGTTACCAATGAATATGAACAATACGAAAAAATAATAAGCCATCACTCAAAGTCAGAATTTGACTTTGGCTTATTTAAGGCAATAAACAATCTTAATGAAAAAAGATTCTTCAAAGAAATAAAGAACTACAAAGTTGACTTGAGAATCTACCAGGAAGCTCATGTTTCCTTTGTGCTCATTTGTGTGGAGGTGAACAAGCACCAGATAATGAAAAAAATCCTGCTGCCGCAAAATCAACAGGTAAGAACAAGTAAGAACAAAAGAATTAAACACAATGAAAACAACAAAAAGCCTCCAAAACAACAAAAAGAAATACACATTCCTGTTGGGAAAAGAGATTTTTGATTCAAAATACTGATTTAACACTGACCTCCACTTCCACCAAAGCCTAGAAATTAAAGTTTTCTACATTTCTTAGGAGCACCTTGTGACTCTAGGGCACTCTTGTCAAAAACATGCAACTTGTCACCATAAATCACAGCAAGAGCCCACAGGCAGCAGCATATGTGGAGTTAGATGAGGAGTTTACAAGGCACTGTACTGAGCCAGGACTCCTAGCTCAGAGGTGAGGAGAGAATTCATGCCATTCACCCAGATGTCAGCATCCCTTCACTAACACCAGGAACCTAAAACCTCTGTCCCATAGGAAATAAGATCTCATCTGTATAGAAAGGTTACAGTGAGCAGACTGGAGATCTGAAAGATTTTGCTTCCATTAAACTCCTGGGAAAGAATGATTTAGGATATTTATCTGATTTATCCAAATTTTTCTTTTGGATATTAAATATGGAGAAAGTGGGTGTGGGGAGTGGGGAAAGGAATCTTCCATGGCTATCTACATGTTGCTATTTTGTAGCTGCAGCTGGAAAATACCAGAGCTGATTTCTTGAAAAACTAAATATTATCAGTCAGAAAAAATGTTAGCCTGCTGTTAAATACTTAGGTAATGCCATTAATGAGACAAGAAAGCAAGGAGAAAATAATGTGATATCACACTGCTTTTGTACTACAGAATACAAATAAAAATTCAGTATTTCTTCAACACAGGAACACAAAGTACCAAATTGCAGAATGCAATAAAGACTTGAACCTTAGTATACATAAGGAAAACCCAGTCCACAGCTAAAAGAAAATAGTAAAAGCTAGAAAAAAAAACCCCACAATCTTGAGTGACTTAATTTCTGATCAGAAAATCCGAAGATTACTGTCTGATTTCTAGATTGTAGCAGAATGTAATAATGTATGGGGACAGTATGAAAAAGTTTGGCTTAAAACAAACAACAATCAAAACCACCACTACCCCTCAAAAAAAAAGCCCCAAACAAAAACGCAAACCAACTCAGAAATCCTAGGTTTAGATACAAGCCTAAAGTCCTACCTAGTCCTTGTTCATAGATGCTTCGTGCCAGCATGACAAAACCAGTAAAATTCTTCAAAAGAGAAATGCTGTTCTGAACAGCTTCTATGAGTTAAGTACTGATATCAGACAGCACTTAAAGAATTGGTCTGAAGTACAAAAGGTGAAATTCATGAAGGCAAACAGACAGGGCTTAGGAAAAAAAGAGAAATTAAGCTATTTTCCACAAAGCTGTCTAAAGGTGGGGAATTCCACATCAGGGAGAAGTTTACAGAATTTCAAAGCTTGGCTAATATGTTTTCTGTGTTGCTTAGATGCGAAAAACAGACAAAAAGAGATTTCTGGACAAATCAAACTGATACCAAGCAAGCAAACAAACAGACAAAAAAATCAGACCTACAATTGCTGTGAAAGCCTTATCTGGACATTTCACGTAACTCCAATAGCCACAAAAGAAGATAAAATTGTGTATTTTAAAATATCAATCAACTCATTCTTATAAAGAAATCCTAAACATGGACTGCTAAAGACAACTGTCTGAAGTAGGGCTTCCCATACAATATAGTGGGAAAAATAGCAGGGTTGGTTTTGAAAAGCTATTTTATTCATGTCTGTCTTGGTAAAATCAGTGCACCTGTGGATTCCCCCACCTCGTCCTTCTCCAAACAAGGCATCTCTTCTTGGAGCAGGTTGCAAATGATCAAATCAATGGAATAATGATCTTGATTATCCTAGCCAACTCTACAGACATGAGTTCACAAGAGAGGCAGCCATGCAGCTTCCTCAGATGTTAAGAGACTTTTGATCTTTCTTTGAAGAAACTTTTCTCAGGATATGTAAAAGTCTGTGGTTTATTTTCATGTGTGGGGAAAAGCAACAATGAGGTGAACACTCCCACACAAAAAATGTCTCACAAAAGCTATGCTTGTCAAAAATACCCTTGAAGAAAATTAATATATACTCACTTTGAAGGTATACATTTTTATTCTCTAGTCCTCACTGTGGTTTCAGATGCCTATTTCATGACTCATGGATGTATGCAAACACCAACCAGATTAAAAAAAAATAAAAAATAGAAATGGGCATGGCTGCAAGGGTTAAGAAATATGGGTCCTGGATACCCAGATCAATTACCATGGGATAAGAAATTAACTTACACTAAGTATCATGTACCAGATAGTCCTTGCTTACTAGCCATACATATTCCACTGAAAACAAAAGCAAGGTGTTTCAGCTGTGTACTACTGCTCTTTTGCTGAAAGCTTATAAAAGACCATTTATTTTGTATTTGCCACATGCACCAAAGAACAAAAGAATTACAGAGACACATACTTAGTACATAAATACATGTTGTACATGTGCATATGGAGACACACAGAAAGTGAAATACAAGAACTACCATTGCTTTCTTCCTTCTCTTTCGCCCCTCAGCTGTATAGCTAATAATATCGTAACATTCTATTTCTTCAGTTAGATACTCTTTAGCGAACTGTGATTTTAGGCTGCTTTTCAAAATGAAGTTGCACTATGTTACCAGCATGTTTAAGGACACACAAGAAGACTGTTGGTCACAATCACTTCTTTGCCAGAGACAATTTGTCTTTCATCAGAAAGGAGGGACCATATTATAATAGATACACTGGCCTCTGAAGTGGTGTTTGTACGCGTGCATGTGTATGTGTAGGGAAAGATAATTACTGAAGTCAGAGATGTAAAAATTCCAGCATACTGTACGAGCTACTTTTGTCTTCTTTTTCTTATAGACTTCTCTTCATAAAATTTGTAGTTTGCTTCTCAATAATTTGAAAAATAGTTTTAAAATTAAGAGACCTATTATGCTATCAAAAACATTGTAAGAAAAACCTTTAATTAATAGTACTTTTAATTCCACTTAGATTATTAATATAGAACATTAAGAGTTCGCATTTTGGGGTGACAGGAAGGTCCAGAAGTGGGAGGGAACACTATGAAAAAAGGGACTTTTTTTTTTTTTCTCTTAATTATATTTTTTTTAACCTGGTATCACAAAACTCACCTTGAAATATTTATAAGGTTACCACACTGGTAACAGGATTTTGGCTATAACAGGTCTGATGAGGACAGCAAATTAAGTATGGGGAACAGTGTATATTATTGCAGGTTGCCCATTTATCAAAAGCATGTTCAAGCAAGGGCACATACCTGCCAGCCAGGAGAGACAAGCAAACACATTGCTTGTGAGCATTGTGAGCATTTAGAGAGCCTTGTGCAGGGAGAAACTTTTACTGGATTTTAAACTCTGCCAAAACTGTCATGTACTTGCACAAAAGCACCGAGTTGCTGAGCAACACGTTCAGATAGGTTTGCACCAAGTTTGTCATAAGAATATACTAATCTTGACCAGGACCTCTATAAGATTTTGATTAGTTAGTCTTTAGTAGAGAAAGGGGAGAGGAAAAGCCAGAAATGGAAGTATTGAGAGGTGCATGGATCTCATACGAAAGAATCAAAGATGAGATAGAGATGTGTAAAAGCTAGATCAGGTCAGTAACCTGCCGAACATAAACCAAGAGCCAATAAAAACCCTCAGTAAAGTTTCAAGCCTCTCTGCCCCCAACCCAAAAAAAACCCCAAAACCCAAACTGAAATACCCCCCAAATAAACCACAAACTACACTATTCAGTAGGCAGAAGGTGTGTGACCTACCATACAGTAAATTCTGGCCTGTTCTGAAACTCCAAACCTAAAACCACTTGGTTTTGTTTTTTTCCTTTCTGTTTTCAATCTTGCATATTGTTATTTTACAAATAGATATATAGTCCCTCCTCAAGTCCTCAAATACCCTGCTCTAGGTATTGCCTAGGGGATTTACAGAAACATGCTATGCAAAATGTAAAAAAACTTTTGTTTCACAAGTCTAAATACGCTATCCTTCATCTTCATGAACACCCCCACGACAGATGATTCTGGGAAAAGGCCAACTGAAGTTTCAAACAAGCCAGAGAGAGAGAGCAAGACACTGACACTTCCACAGATTTTACAGAAATTAGTGCCTGCAAAAAGACTTGAGACAGCCACAGTGAGGAAAACTTATACCAGCTGAATAAGAATTAAACCTCAAGCACCGTATTAATGATAACTGTTTCTTATGCTCATAAAAAGGAAAATTCTATACCTGGAAAGTAAACTCATGTAATTGAAATCAGAGAAGCTGTGTTTTATTTCAGTGCACTTTACCAATAAAAATCTGTCATACAGACAGACAACTGCAGGATAATGACACTGCAGTTTACCTTTTCAAATACTAAGATCTACCCAATCTTACAGTAACATTTTTTCACATGCAACAAAAATCTCTCTAGTAGAAATCTTTACAAATAATCCACTTTTAGTGTCTAATTACAAACTGTGTGTGAAGCATTTTACTTTAGAAAGAGAAAAATCCCCTAAATTCAAGGAAGCTGAGAAAAAGTTACCCATATTAATCTCTCAGAAGCAATTCAGTATAATTGCACAAAATTCCCCACAGCCCTCAACTTACAGAAGTAGAAAGTTAAAGAAATTCTAGCTATTTTGATTTCTCCTCCACCTTTTGAACCCATGGAAACATAGGTTATACTAGTGTTGTTGCCCTGCAGCAGCACATTGTAGCAACCTCACATGTAATTCTTCTAGTGCCAAAACGGGCCTACAAGAAAGCTGGAGAGGGACTTTTTACAAGGGCATGTAGAGACAGAACAAAGGGGAATAGCTTTAAACTGAAAGAGGGTGGGTTTAGATTAGATATTGGAAAGAAATTCTTCACTATGAGAGTGGTGAGGCACCGGCACAGGTTACTCACGGAAGCTGTGGCTGCTTATCCCTGGCAGTGTTCAAGGGCAGGCTGGACAGGGCTTAGAGCAACCTGGTCTAGTGGAAGGTGTCCCTCGCAGTGGCAGGGGATTGGAACTAGATGATCTTTAAGGTCCCTTCCAAACCAAATCATTTTATGATTCTATATACAACTTCAGAGACATTTTCCAACTACAACTCAAACCTTAGCTGCGCACTGTGTCCCTGAGGCATGTGTAGTACCTCACCAAGAAGACAAATCATCTCAAAGAAATCTACTGTATCTAACCTATTTGGTACATAAACTGTATATATATAACATAATAAATATACTGTAATTTTTTTAAATGCTGGACCACAAACTGGGAGAGCTGAATTCCTGAGGATGACAGAGAAGAAGGATTTAGCAGGAGGAAAAAGTAATGCGAGTACCTCTGAGCGTTAACTATGGTCAGAAACTGTTCCAATGTGTCACCAGAGACAAGGAAAAATCAGCCCATGACAAAAAACTCTCAAAGTACTGATTTTTGACCTGGAACCTCTGAAGAATCCAGGTCTCCATTTCAGGTTTCAGAAGAGCTACCCAGTTTTTTTTATTAAAAAAAAAATAAAAATAAAAATTAAATTCTATGTGATACAGCAGGGAGGCCAAACTCCCAAACTCTTGATTTTTCTTATGGATCATCACAAGGAGGTGTAGTACCCAGACCACTTGGTTTTATGGACCATCTGAAGAACCTGTTCAGAAGAAGGTTTGACATCCCTCACTAGAAGTATATGTTCCTAACCATATTTTCCTAACATGAAAATTTCAAGTATGGTCTAAGCAAGCAGCTTATGCTTTCAGGCACAGCAAAGTGAATGGGCACAATTAAAATCGTCACAGTATGAAGTCAAATATGTGGGAAAACACAGCCTCAGCGTCAGCAGGAGATGGGCTGAGATCAGTTAATCTCATCAGTTAAACAGGAAGGGCTGAACTTGAGCTCAGAGCTGCAAAACTAGCAACTGGCCACATGGTGAAGGCTCTTTTCTCTACTTCCAGGAATTATGTCCTGTGATGTGTGTGTGTATATATAGAGAGACATTACAAGAGTGAAGCACAAATTCACAGGCCAGTATTGAAATGACAGACAGCTGACAATGATGTCAATGTCCTTCTTCAAAAGGACCTGGTGAAAACCTCCTACACAGATGCAGCCTTCTAAAGCCCACACAGACCTCATATGCAAAATGTACTTGGGAAGATCTTACCTAACCACAATCACTGCATATCTGCACAACACTACAGGGCTGGAAAGAGGAGAAGGAGACAACAGATGGTGGAAATTTCACAGTATCTTTACTATTAGCAGAGTAACATGACAACTCTCTAACACAGTTCAGAAGGCAACTCAGAAGAGGCTTCCTGTCTCCGACGGATGAGAAATCTGAGTTGTGGACAGATGAGCATAAACCACAACCAGCACAAAAATGACATCCGAATCTCAACCATGCACTTTTCCTGTCTGGGAGTGTTTACATCCTTGGTTGAATCCAGATTTTCTTCCCATTTGTGAAATTGCCATTTTTGCAGGATCCACAAGCACCTCAAAGACAAACATTTGACAAGATCATGCAAGAGGGGAAACAGACTGGTAATTTATTTTCTTTCTCCTGCTTGACCCTTGTAACTCCACATGCCAACAGGTGGATCAGGCTACACAGGTAAGCACTCCTGCACCAGGTTTCCCAGATAACCTGCTTAATTTTGCAGTTTCCATGCCACAATGGAAATACCTACTTATCCCAAGAGCCCTGGGTGAGGAACCAATTAAAGGAAAGAAGTCTTCTCTCATTTACTGCCCAGCCCATGCACTAAAATAGCACAAGAGTCTATTGTGAATAAGAGCGCAGCCCAAATGTGATAATCAGTCATGGTATGACAGAACTTCCCAATGGACAGAAGCCACTGCAAATGGAAAATACTAAAGCAGCCTACCCAAAAGGAAGGCCTGTATGGCCTCTTCAGAAGTGGTGCAAATTTACAACAAAGCAGTGTATTCACAGTCAGGGGAAGGAGGAAAGTCCTGAACACATTCTGTCAGAAGGCATCAGTTCCACTAAAGTCTCAGTGATACTGTGAAATGGCTAGATCCTGGGATTCCAGTTAATAAGAGGACTTTTCCATCTTCTCCTGAGGTTCAGCACAGGTCAACTGCTGTCCTGCAGGCCACATCAGGACTACAGAGGGAGAAAAGACAAATCCGCTGCTTTCTCTGGTGGAGGACATGATGTCACCTAGCCAAAAGCCCCTTCCCATGCCTGGATACTACCTGGCACACAACCACACAAGAAAGCAGAAGAACAGGGACAGGAGATTATTTTCTCCTTAGGCATGTATGTGTGTCACCAAGCTAAACATGATGCTTAAAAGTAGTTTCTGCTACACAGGGAAAGAAGGAAAGTCCTGTAGTCATGTGGCAACTAAAGCGAGACCACCTTTTTTCTTGCCCCAGCCACGTTTGTAGTGATGGGCAAAGGGCTCCAAAAAGTATCACGTCCTTTGCATTCTCCCATTACTTTGGATGCTGAGCAATCTTAATTCCTTTTAAAAGTCAGTCTGCTGGTAGGAATACTATCAATTTCAGCAAATCAAAAGGATTGTCAAATTCCCTTAAGGGATGTTAAAAACCAGAAAAATGTAATTCCTTGCTTAGTCACAGATTTTTGGGAGAAACTGCAAGTTCTCAACTATTCAGGATCCTTACACTGGGATTAAGGGAAGATTTGGTCCTGTGAGGGATTTTGTTATCTCCTAAGTCAATCGCTGACTAAGGAGAAAATACTAAAGGGAAAAATGGATGGGGAAAAAAAGGACATCTCTTTAAACCCTACAGTGTCTGTGATGAAGTAATCTCTGAAGGATATTTCAGTCTTTCCCACAAAAATGCGGGGATTTCTGAACCACCTGCTTGTTCACTGCTGCCAAAGAGACAAATAGAGTTTCATCTCCTTCAGAATATGACTGAGAGGGTGGAGACCAAGTTAACATCATAGAAACATTTGATCATTTATTCATCTGGCTCTTCAGAAAAGTACATTTTGATCCCTCAGATTACTTGCTCATCACTAAGGAGAGGAAAATTTCTCCTTTATATACAGCAGGACAACTTACATGTTCAAAGCTGAGCAAGCTCTTTCAAAAAAGAGAACAGAAAACAAACTATTAAAAGAACAAGAACATGAACACTGAGAACAGATTCAAACTCTGCTGAGTACGATACTTGCAATAATTTGATTTAGCACAATGTTTCATGTAACCTAACCCTTACTCCAGTTTGAATCTGGAACCAGTCTACCAAGCTACACTGAATCTGATGAGCCTGGGAACCAACAGCTTGTGACACTGCAAAATCTTCAGTAAAACAGACACATCATAACGCAAAGTAAAGAACAATAGTACAGCACACAGGCCTTGTGCTAAACTAAACTCTAAGTATTCACTGCACAGTGATCTGTGATTTCAGGAGATGTAACTTATGCTCTGGATGGTCCCTTTCAATCTTCTTTCATTTCTGATGCAAGCAAATATTGCCTAGATGGTATGCAAAGCATCATACAAAAATGCTGACAAGCATCCTTGTTTCTTTTGTTCATGTAGCTACAATCCCGGTAATTGAGACAAAACAAATGAAAGATCACGACCACAAGGCACATGATCAATCACATTTCACCTGCTTTCTTCTTCCTTAGCAGTTGCTGTTTACCATTTTCTAAGGTATCTTTTATTGGTGGTATAGAAAAACAGGGCTTAATTTAGCTTCTATGCAGCAGTTTGCCACAAGATGCATGAGTTGGTCCCCCAAGAGAAATCACTGTGAACTACAGTCCCTGTTATAAGGATTACTTACCTCTTTTTTGCAAGACAGCTGTCTTGTACACAGACCCTATCAATACGTAAAGTGAAATGCAGCTGAGACACAGATAAGCAAAAAGGCAACTTTGCCACTCATTAGTGTAATCTTGAAAACCTGCGCTCCAGGAGGATGAAACACCTTTTTGGGTGCCATGAGACAACCGATACTCACAAATTTTATGTTCTTATTAATATTTTTCTTTAAAAAAACCCCAACAAACTAAAAAAAAAAAACCAAACAAAACAAACAGTTGCTTTTCATTCACTTTGAAGAACATGGGAAGAGCTGTTCAGAGTAGAAAATAACCCTACATACCAAAACACACAGATGGAAAATTTCAAATTACACTCTGTACATAACCATTTAAGGGCTTAATAACTTTGAAAAGTTCAGCATCCTCTCACAATAGAATGGATCATCTTTCTCCCATGGTCAAAGGGTGATATTCTGCCCAAAATGTCAGGTGCACTTTGAGGGTTAGTCCCTTAGATGGTGCCACATCTAAGGGGTCTGTAAATTCGAAGGCAGTGAGGAGCTTCGAAGCAGGTGTATGGGATTTTTATTTTTGCCCATTTCTGAGTCTTTCTTGCTGCATGAGCAGCTACACTGTGGTAATTTGAAGCTATGAATTGTCCTTCTGTTACACCTACATCCTCTGACAATCACATTAGCACTCACATCCTCACGTAAACAGACAACACTACAAATAGTAAGTCAACATACAGGTAATAAGAAGGCTTAAATAAACCAACAGAGAAGGGATAATTTAATAAGGGAGTAAGTGCCTTTTGCCAGTGTAAAAAAGACTGCTCTATCTGATTAAGAATTAGACAGGACAAGCTTAAAAGGGAGTCACAGCTAGGCCTCTGCAGCTGTGAAAACTGTGTGGCATGAGGCCCTTTGGCCAACAGCATGTGTACAGTGTAAGAGAAAACATAGGGGAGGGCATCCTTCTTGGTACGATCATTGAGCCTACTGTCCTTTCAAGTTCAGGATCCTGTTTCCAGGTGCAGCCAACTCAAAATGCTTGAAAAGGTATGAACCTCTTCCTCTCCTGCCTACAACAGGCCATAATAATTTTCTGGACCTTTCAGCAATTAGCTTTGCAGTTTAATAAGAAAAAATGTGCTTTATTTGTATTTGGAACATGTTTAATTTCACCTTTGAATCACACGATTCAGGCTTTTGTCTACTAGACGGTATCCATTACATCTGTTTTCCTGTAGAAGTGGACTACAATCCACTTTTTGTAGTGTATTTGTACAGTGTTAGTCATTTATCTGCAAAGGCATTACAGTATGTGTACTTAACAGTGGCACTTTAAAGGAGCCTAGGTAGGACAGGTCTCCCTTCAGCCAGGTACTAATACCTTGAGTGACAGCGTCTAGCACTAAAGAAGCAGTAAGGTTTCATATTTACACGGTTATTGGAAGGCAACAGACACCATGAACATCAGCAAGGTCATTTGGTTTTGGGGCGGTGGTGGTGTTGGGGAGAGCATGTTTACCATGCAGTTTGCATGTGCCTACCCCTACATTTTGCCAAACATGGGGAATGCAACTGCACAACTTGTAGTAGTGAAGGATCACTTTTGTGCTCTCCCTTGGAAAGACTAAGAAAAACAAAACATGGCTCAACAGAAAGGGCTGGGATGTTAAGAAATTGGAACAGAAAAATCTTCCTAGTGAAAACCTTCTAAACCTAAATTTCCCCCATCGCAGTGTCTACCTGAAAGGTGAGGTAGGCACTGTCTCTCAAATGAGAAACATGGTCGGCAGTGATGTGCACTGCAGTACCACTGCTAAAGCCACTGACATTGTAAATACAAAGGAGAAAATTGTTACAACTGCGTAACACGAGTTAAAATTCACTTCACTTAAGCAAGGATCACAGTCCGGTCCTGTTGGCTTACACAAGATTGTTAGCTTTTGTCAAATGACAGCCTTTCATGGTAGGGAAAACTACCAGTCTGGAGGGAGTAATACCCACCATAAATTACAGTAATATTTCTATAGTCTCTGTTAGTTAAAACAATTACTTTTTTCCCCACTTTCCTTCAGATTGAGAGATACAAACCATGCGTTCCAGAAGTAACACCACAGAAAGCCCAACCAGACCAAAGCTGAGCCAGCAAAGGCCAAAAGATCACTATAAAGAAGAGGTTGGTTACAATGGGAGAGAAAATGTGCAAAGAAGGCAGAAGGAAGATGATATAGCCCAAGCCAGTGCCATCCTAAGAAGCCCTAAGGGAGAGAAGAAACAAAGAAGTCCTTTCAAGGAAAGAGAGGATCTCTCTCGTGATGACTTGCTATTTCTTCTTAGTGTCCTCGAGGGTGAATTACAGGTGATTTATTGTCTTATTTTATATTCCAAATTAAAACTTGCTTCCTCCCCTCATCCCAAATTACTGCAAACACACATGGCTTTCATGTTAACTCTAATTTCATACAGAAGGATGAATATAAGCTGCAAAGTACATAAAAACACAAATTATAGCTATTAGCCACAAAAGGTGATCTTTACACCACCCCTAAATGAAAATAAAATTTATTTATGACCTGTATCATACTAAAACCACTTATGGTCCACTGTGAAGAACCATGTAACTCTCAAAGTGGAGAACTCACACAATTTGCCTTTTGTGCTGCCTCATTCTAGAGTACTTTGAATACAAAGTATTTGTCACTGTAAGATGCACACAGAGAACATGTTAGAGACCTTTTAGATTTGTTACCTAATTGTTTCTTATCTCCAGTCTCCTATGAAGTCATGAGCTCTATTCCCTGTAAATCAGTATGGGCTACATAACAAGTAGCAGCTCAACACCATTCTAACATCTTTTGCTAGAAAAATCAAAATAGCCATTTCACATAATATGAAGCCTGAATGTTGCATGCCACTTAACCCACAAGATACTGGATTTTGAAGAATGAGCATTTTTCTTCCTGGAAAAGGAGCCAGCTGCCAAGTGGTAAATGATGCCTAATCATGTCAAGTGTAATTTCAGGAATCGGGAGCCAGATCTCCAATGAGCAAGGAGAATACTTCTGTGACAAGCTGACTGCACTGAAGCAGTGGTGGCTGCTTAAAACTGCTCACAGAGGGAACAGCAAACTCACCAAAGTGGCTTAAATGGGTGTATCACACAGTTGCAGAGTTTATTACCTAGACAGTATCTGGGTAGTTCTATTCTTAACATATGTGTATATATTTACATAATAATACATGCATGCTTAAGAGAACACACGTGCAATACAAATATTCGATGGATGCACCAGTCTGTGAGGGTAGATCCAATGCAAACTTCTACAGAACATCTCATTGTGAAAAACAGCAATTTCTGTGTTTCCAAAGCATTTCTACCCAGCTCACCTGCCCTTTCTTAATTTAGATTAAAATTCGGATGTCACACATTCCTCCAAAACAGTTCTCTTCCTCTCAGAAAAAGAGATGCTTGCTTATATCTATTTATGTTACATAAGTGTAAACACACACACATACACACCTCAATTCTTAAGACTTAAAACTGGAATGGAGTTAAATGAAAACCTGGAAAACAATGAGCTTGACATGAACATTTTAAATCACATCCGAAATTCTAAAGGAAGCGTTAAGAATGAAAAATGCAAGTAATTTTTTATTCCTGATTTTCCACCTCCTGTAATGCCAAGTCAAATCTCTGAAGATCAGCTGCCAATCCAACTAATATTATTTCAGTTAGATACCATTATTCTCCTATTCCAGAATATTTAAGATGCACAAAGATCACTCTTCTAATTTTTTTTATGAAATGATAAGGATTAGAGAGATTATTTTATATTTTTTTTAAACACAGTCACAAATAGCAATACAGAATTGCTCCAGACAGTCAGGCTAAAAGTGTTACCCTTTCCTGATACATCCTTCTGATTTCCCCTCTTCCTATTCTACTCATCTAGTATAAGCATGTACTTGTTTTTAACTGAGATCACTGCAGGCAGTGGATGTTTGTGACAGTTCATGTAATTACATCACCATAACAGAGGCAACCTCCACAACCAGAGGATGCAGGAAAAAAGACATGGACACAGCCAAAGGGAAGGAGGTGACCTAAAACAGTTCCTCCCTATCCCCCATCCCCCCCACCCCAATACAAACATTCACTCAATCATATATTCCCAAGCACATTATCATTAGAAGTGGGACTTTGAGACTATTAGCACAATATTTGCAACAGGTATTCTGTTCCCTCCAACTTAACATCCAGAAGCTAATAACTTTCTAGCAAAGAATCATTCTTGGTAGTTAGCTTGGGGTTGTGTGTGCTGTTTTTTTGTTTGTTTTTTTGTTGTTGTTTTTGGTGTTTTGTTTGTTTGTTTAGTTTGTTTGTGGGTTTTCTTTTGGGGTTTGGGGGTTTTGTTTTGAGTGGTTTTAAGAGAAAAGAGAATCTATAGATCATTACAGATATTGCAGATATCTACAGCATGTTTCTCCAGCATAGCCTCAGCAATGCTGTATGATAAGGAGATACGTGCACCTGCCAACTCAGGCTTTAGCTTCTGAAATACATACACAGAAGAACATCCTGAGAATGTACCTACTCTTTGGTAACAGGATGTCTTGATTAAGACTGAGGAAACAAATGCAGTGACATTCAAAAATTTTCAGGCTATACCAGATTAACACCACCTTCTCTTAATCATTACCTTTTAAAATGCCTTTTTTTTTTAGCATGCACTCAAAAATTGAGAATACCCTACAGCAGTTACTTCCAAAAAACCTGATGCTGCAAGGCTGCTTATTACTTGAGGACATGTACATGAGCATGTGTACTCCTATATGTCTATAAATACATATGGCATGGTCTCACACATGCATTCACATGTATACATATGTGCACAAAGGACCCCACAGACATCTTAGAAAGCAAGTAATCGTCTTTTAAAGGACTGCCATCATTGCACAGCTTTGGGATGCGTGTTGCAAACAGTCACATCCTCAGCACCTCACACCTCACTATACTGATCACTAAAACAAGCTCAGTGTAACAACAGATGACCCCAGGCAGGTTTGAAGTACAGAAGCCACCCTTCCACTCAGAATATACAGAATATGAAACACTTCCAGGAATCAGGAACCATCCTAACATCTTGCAGTAGCAATTGAAAATCAACTTCTACTGCAAGACACACCTTGCCCTGAATTTTTGTTGTGAATGCCACACCCTGGTCCAGAAAAAGCAATACAATCTGATCACTAAGAAAGTACTGAGGCATCGATGAGGGTTCTGAAGGTGTTTGAGTTTATGCAGAACTGATAAAATACAAAGACCAATACTTCTCTTGTGCTATTTATGTGTCTTCATGTTACTATTTTACGTACACAACATTCTTTAAAAAGCTCTTAAATTTTCTTAAAATCCAAAGCAGAATGCTAAACTATAAATACATGTATACAGTTTAACAAAACAAATCCTTATTTTCTGTTTCTGCAGGCTCAAGATGAAGTTATAGGAGTACTTAAGGCTGAAAAAATTGACTTGGCTTTGCTTGAAGCACAATACGGCTTCGTTACTCCAAAGAAGGTGTTAGAAGCCCTCCAGAGAGATGCTATTCAAACAAAGGCTGACCAATGGCAAGAAGATATCTATGAAAAGCCTATGGGAGAGGTATGATTATATAACTGATATTTAACCACAGTTCTCACCAAATTCAACAGAAAAAGATTATCTCACTGCCTTGAGGGGAAGACCTAGAATCTAACATGAGTGTGATAGCAAAGTCCAGAGTCAGGTGGGGTCCCTAATAAAAAAAAAAAAAGTATCTAATGATCCTCATTTACACTGCACAAGAAGGCTTTAAACACAAACTTATGTGATTTTGTGTAACTCAGACTTTGATCATCAGCCTTACGTTTTTGACAGCATCTTCTTCTTTCTTCCTCCTTCCTGCCAGCCATATTCACAATCCATACAGATACCTCCCTATTTATCTCATTGAGCACATCTTACCAATGGTAAGGACCCACTCAGCAGTAATGGCACAGCTGTCTGTCTATTTTTACATGTACCAGCTCCCACTGGTTCTGGGAGAGGTAGAGGTATACCCGCTTAGGTCTGAGTAGCTACTGTAATAAGCTGTCACTAGAAGCTTCATCCAGGCAGAAATATAACATTCTTAAGTAGTTTTTAGTTTAATTACACTGCAGCAGCAGCCATACTCTCTGAACAATGTTAACTGAATTTCTGGCCTGCAGCGCAAATGCACTCGATATTCAAATCCCTTCATAACATTATATGTGGGGTTTTTTTCACAAGTAACTCTCTACTCTTGATTTTAAATAAGCATGTTTTAATATGCTGCTCAGTATAAATAATCATAAAACTAGTAATGTTGAATAAAATTCTTTTACGAAATGTTTTCCAATCATTCTGAACAGACATGTACCTAAGGATATAGAGCTCATTTCAGAGAAAATGATGTCAGGCAAAAGGTCAACAGCCATTTCAGAGGCTCAAAGGTTAAATCTTTGGCTATAATCTGAAACAGACAAAGTTCAACTGTAGTGGTTAATTTATTTTAGAATATTGTGGCATTATGTCACAGAAACTTTTAGCACAAATGGAAATTATCTGAGGTCCAAAAAAGTTTGAAAACATAAGTTCAGTCTGTTACTTTACATAAGTTTATACACACTTTTTCCTTCTTATGTTTAATGGCAGAGAAAGTATTTCTAACACCACTGCTTCCGGTAATTCCAAAAAGCAAAGGTAAACATGCACAGAGCAACTGAAAGGCTAGAAGGACCACTGACACTTTGTACGTCTCGCTAAACTAAAGGATGCTATAATCAGCAGGCATTCAGTTTCAAAATCCCCCCCTCCCCCCCCGATTGTCTTAGAGATCCATTTAGGTTTTGATCAGACTTTTTAATAGTTTATAAAAACAAAGGGAGAGGTGGAACCAGATACAAAGTATGGGAATGGGCCATTTAAATTCCCCCTTTGCAACCAAGACAGCATACCTTTGTATCTGCCTACAAATCTCTGCCAATCCAGTTCTTCTAGACTACGTGTCTCATGTTTGACAATTTAGTCTTGTAGCCCTGAATTCAGAGCATCTTCTCAAAACTCAATCGAAAATACAGTGAATTTCGAAGAGCATCTGTAAGATTACTGGCCCTCTAACGTTCTCCCCCACCTATCCCAAACTTTAGGAAGTTTCTCAGCCAGTTTGGCTAAGAATTTAGCAGGAAAATATGGTGATTGGTCAGCTTGACTCACTAGGAACAGGATTCATAGGTGCAGAAATGTAGCAAAAGAGAAACCAATAGTAACATATCTTCCTCTGCAAAACCTGAGTGTGACAGATCAAAACCTTGGCTATGAGATTATTCTTTTTTAAAGCAGAGGGTTTTTGCAGCCAAATTTGCTCTACATCTATTTCTTTCTGCAACCTAACAAATGCCAGATAAGCGCTCTTTTGTTCCATACTACTGAGGATACAACAAATTGTTCTATGCTTAAAGGGGCATAAAAGAAAGCACTTTTAGTTTGGTTTGCTTCACTGACACAAAGGCCTGAAAAGTTTTTTCACCATTGCACGGTTTATAAATTTAGACCAAGTCAGTTATTCATGATAAAAATTTAGCTTCAGATCAATTGCTACTTCTCTTGAAGAGAAAACAAACTGTATCCAACATTCTAGGAAATACAGAATAATAGCATAAGGACCATTTTCCCAGATTCAAAAATAAACAAATAAATGTTTACAAAGAATTAATTAAAAAAAACACTCAGAGAAGGTGATGTAGAAGAAGAGATATAAAGAAGAAGATACTGCAAAATTTATCATGTCTTTTTCTCATATTTCAAACTTCCATGAAATTAGACAGCCAATTCTGGCTTCTAACTCTCCCCCACTTCCAATAACATAGTCAAAGATAAAAAAATACAGTGCTTCACTGTTTGAAATGTGATGAAAAATACCTCCTACCACTTTGGGAACTCTAAAAGCAGCAAAACCAAAGGAAAACCTACATTCTGCATCCATCAGGGATAATTCAAAACTGAACCCAAAAAGCCTAGTGCCAGTTAGCTTGGGAAAAGATGTATCTTCACCCGCCTTTTAACAGTCTACTTGACTACACAGGAACTGCTTCCACAAGGTCCAGTAATCCTAAACTCAGAATTATACATTTATAAACAATGTCTGTGAAGCTATTGACAGGAATAATACTTTACTGAACTTTGGATAAAGAAATGTAACTAAACTTGAGTTTTATTCTGGCATAGTACCAAACCAGTCAAGAAAAGGAAAAACCAGAGTTCAGTTCCAACACAATGAATTTGATACATACCACCCTAGTCTGACTTCAGACACAAGTTGGTGGCAAAATGCATTTAAAGAATTAAATTCCTGTGAATTTTTAGCTTGCTGAACTATTCACAGTTACGTAAGACCATGACTCTAATTTTCCATTGTATTGTACAGTATGTTCAAGTATTAATTCTAGCAAAATGCCCATATGGTTACCAAGAGCAAAACAACAAATCACTTAATTATTATTTTATCACATTAATTTTCAACAGAAGACATTTGTACTGATGCTTATTACCCCTCTGTGTTTTTAGCTGAGAAATGTATAGCTGAGTAAATGAGTGCACACACATATAAAAGGGTATTTCAAGGGCAGATTTACCATTTGGACAGAGTAATTTGAGGAACCAGGAGCTGCTGGAGACTGCTCCTGTGTAAGGATCATGCACTAGCAGGGGTTCACATGACTCCTCTCTCCTCTGATGAACCCGTGGGAGTTAGCCACAAGGTCTCACAGGGAAAATGCAAGAGTCAAATCAGCTCCCCAGGGAAGTGCTCTTACTTCCAGAAGGATACAAGACAGTTTCCAAACCAATCACTCAGAAGTGCAGTAACCCAGTACCAGACTCTGCTCTGCTTGGTCCTGGCAGGGAGGGAGAGGCACGCTGCACAACAACACACCCAAGCGTCACAAAGCCAAATGCCCATGCCCATTATGCAGCTTACATGCAGATCTCAAGTGCCTGCTTTAATCACAGAATAATAGAACACTTAGGGTTGGAAAGTACCTTAAAATCATAAAGTTCCAAACCCCCCCTGCCATGGGCAAGGACATCTCCTACTAAACCATGACACCCAAGGCTCTGTCCAACCTGGTCTTGAACACCGTCAGGGATGGAGCACTCACAGCTTCCCTGGGCAACCCATTCCAGTGCCTCACCACCCTAACAAGAAAGAATTTCCTCCTTATATCCAATCTAAACTTCCCCTGTTTAAGTTTTAACCCATTACCCCTTGTCCTAGCGCTACAGTCTGATGTAGGTCTTACTGCCTCTCTAATTCTCTATCACCCAACAGTACCACGAGACAGGCCCAGTACCTCTTCCCTTTTTTTCCTGAGTGGCATCCCAAGCTTTCACTCTGCACCTTGTACCTACCCAGCCACAACACCCACATGCCAGCTGTGAATGCTTATGGTAGAACTGATTTGACAGTGCTCTTAAAAAGAAAACCTAAATGCAACTTCTGATCTGAGCAACAGGAGAAAACTGCAACATGGAAACAGCTTTAATGCAGCAGCTTAGTTACTTGCCTCTAAGCCTTTCATGCTAGCAGGCATTCCAGGGACACTACTGTTCTTCTACCCATTTTCAAATTCCTCATTCCACATCCCTGTCTTGAATACACACTTCACCCACTCGAAATACCAGTTTGTGCTCCAAACTGTTTATTTCAACTCTAACAAAAGGACAACTCTGAAATGAAAAGCACTGGCATTCATCCTTGAGAAACGCAAAACCAAAAACCTGGAGTTATTATATTTCTTCTTGCATACATGCTGCTTGGATTACTGCTTGAATTTATCTCTTGTAGCCATTCAACAATACTCCAGAGCAAACAAAGTATACTGAAACCAAAAGATACTGTTGGCAAATCTCACATCCTTCATACCCAACAGGGCAGAAGCAGGACTATTTTTTATTTGGTTAATATGTTTGTGTTGATGACTAACCCTCACCTCCATCAGGCTTTTATATGTTTGGTAAGAGGAGTCGTTTGATTTATTCCTGTAGCCAGAAATTTCAGTGTTTCCTTATGACAGCAATTTACACGTCCCATCAGATTTTTACGTATACTTTTGAAGTGGTGGTCCAGTGCATTCAAACACACCACTTCCCTTTCTTTAACCCATCCACACAGACTGTCTGCCAGATGAAATAAGAAGTTCACACCTTTGCCTTCTTCCCCACCTGACATCGAACTGATGGCTGAGACCAGCAAGCACTATTATGCAAGGCTGATGCCCATATCCACCTAAGCAAGTGAGGGCCGTAACTGCCAGCAGCGCTGCATTGGATTGTGTAAAATACACAGGCAGCAGGTTGCTTTCCAAAACCAGCACATATTCACCTGACAGCACAACCTCTAAAGGGACAAGGATGAGAAACCCAGGTGATGGCGCTTCATGCATCTGCGCAACAGCTGTTCCAAAATATCCTCCAAAATCTTAGTGGGGAGGAAGGTTGATAAAAAACCCTGAATTTTTTTTTTCTCTCTGGTAAGCTAGTAACTGAGCAAAATATTTCAAATTCTGAAATTTCCACTTCTAGTGGAATAAAGGAGAGTGTGGATAAATTAAAAATGGCCAGTCTTCTTCAACCTGACCCTTTATGGTAACTCAGTTTTCAACTTCTGTAGAAGACAGAAAACACAGCCAAGAGATTACTGTATAAGGCCGTACTTGCTTACTGAGAAAGCTTGCATATGCAAGGATTTAGGTAAGAAATGTTTTCCCAAGAGAGGTCCTACTTTAGGATCACAATTCCAGAAAGCACTGACCATGCTGGTGTCAAAGGAGGCAAATCATCAATGAGCAAGGTGGAAAAAAAACTTTAACAATCTGCTGTAAGTGCAGCACAAAGCCAAAAAGGAGTGTAATAGGTTTCTTTCCATTTTTTGATCATGCATGAAATGAGCTATGTCATAACCAAAACCACACATCATAAACAGAAAAAACAGGCAATTTCCAAACTGTCCACATTTCTGTTGGAATATTTGGGACTCAAACCATCTTCAAAGATCTGTCAGTAGTTCCTTTTTCCTTAGTCATAGCAGTGTCACAAAAAAAAAAGTTAACAATGATTTAAGAGAAACATGAGAGAATATTTAAAGCTTAAAAAGAAGCTGAGGTAAGCAGGGGGAGACTGAGAAGCCCATGCAGAAATTGACTATATTCTCACTTATTCAAGAAACTCATGTTTAAGTATTCCAGCTCTTCCTGTCATCACTTCTTTTGGCCAAACTATGAATAAACATGAGGAAAAGATAATCAATCATACTCCTTGGATTTAAATTGTCCAAAAGAAGAAGCAGCTCTCAGAAGTGTTCTTGTATTCTCAAGTGTTTCTAGTGGCTCACGAAACTCCTTGTTGGGGAAACATCAGAGAACCAGAACCAGCCTTGCTTCCCACACTGCCCATTTGTGAATTCTTTCCTATTACTAGAGTGAAGCACTGCAAAGCAGCTTGACCTACTGGGGTAGACTGTGGTTAAAAGGAGTCACTGGACTTTGAACTCAAAATTTCTCTTTTCCAAAAAAGAGATACAAAGATTCCTGTGTTGACCTCATGAGGGAGGCTGACTCCACAGGGGAAGGGGCAGGGAACAAAGCTTTTCATAAATACAGACTCTTTCCCGGTCTTCAGATGTCTTGTAGTGATCCCTCCTGAAATCAGGATTAGATTAATAATGTCCAAGAAGGAAAACCCCTTCTGGTTTCATACACACACGTAAACTGCATAACATGTTGCATAACATACTGAATTCTTAAAATACTGTGTAAGATAATCCTCAGAATGATAGTTTTCTCTCAGTTTGTGGAAATCATTTTGTTAGTAGTGTAACTCCAGTGAACAGTTATGCCAATACATTTGTGGTTTAAAAAAACTAAAAATGGTTACCAAAACCTAAAATAGATTGTTAAATTAAACTATCAGCATATAATATTATTTAGAAGCTCAGAAGAAACCCTTGGGGAAGGGGAGAGAATTTGATGCTAAAGATACCATCTGCAAAGCAAACCTCTTTACAACATGTAAAAGTTAAGGAACAAAACAGAAATGCCACCATCAAATAAAAGTACAAATATTTCAAAATTTAGTAGTTACTTATTCCAGAAACCCAAAACCATGCTCAAAGTACAGGAGACAGCACAGTTTTCCACTCTTGATTCTATCAGACATTTACTGTGAAACTGCTTTTTGACCTACCTGTCTTACAAAGACAATTCAATGCTCTCATTTCTATGCAGATACAAATGAGGAGCTATTTCTGTTCAACCAAAGATCAGTCATATACTGTGTGAAGCAGAGGCTTCTTCTGTCAAGACCTCTACCACAGTTATCAATGAGAAAAGCATAGTCCTGGGAATAATAATTGTTAATTAGTAGCTGTTGAGGATCAGTCATGGCAGGAGGAGAAACAGAATGTGACTGAGGGTCCTGCAGAACAGTACCTTAATTTATTTTTCAAATTTATCAGAATTAAACTGACAGAAATAAGTAACCCTTTCTAAAGCTTATTTCCAAAGATACTACAGGACCTGGCCAAGAGTCTATTAAATACATTTTAAATTACTAAGGGTCTCTCAAAATCTTTCATTAATGAAAGTCTGAACAAGTAAGAGTTTCAAAAAAACTTCAGAGTTTTTTCTTTTTTGTAGCTTGATAAAGTTGTGGAGAAACAGAAAGAAACTCACAAACGAATGCTGGAACAACTTCTCATGGTAGAAAAATCACACAGACAGGCACTGTATGAACTAGAGGAAGAAAAGAGGAAGCACAGCAAATACATGGAAAAAAGTGATGAGTTCACGAACTTACTGGAACAAGAATGTAAAAGGTAAGGTTACCTACAATTTAATGTTACATCTAAGGGTCTGTGTGCTTTCTTATTCTGCATCCACTAAAAATCAGAAATATCTGCAGAGATGTATTTTGAGAGATCACTTTTTTTGTGAAAATATGACTAATCCTATGCAACAGTAGTGACTAATCTCTATCAGCAGGTGAGGTAGGTCAAACGGTTGGCAGATTCTTCAGTGCTGTGGCAGGATGACAGGTAGGTTGTACTACAGAGAATACAGGGGAATACGTAAATGTGCAGTTATAACCGACATAAAGCACGTGAACCCTTCAAGCATGCTTAAGAGTACATTATAGTATATAAGTAACAAAATATGAAACCAGTCTCTGATGGCAGAGGAAAAAGACATGAGGAAAAGTAAAAGGTGTTTAGACAAACCATAGAAATACAGAGAGAGGAAGCAAAGGCAGAGGATAACTTACAGAAAGCTTTGAAAATAAGTACATCATAAAGTTCTCATATCAGGACTGGCATAAAAACCATCAATCCAACTTTATTTTTTAAGTGTAACCTAAAAGTGACACAGCTTGTTCAGCACAGTGTGAGAGCTTCAATACCAATTCTCAGAAGGAGGATTAAGAAAAATTTGACATCATTTACTATCTTTAAAAAAGCCACTTTAACCTGTGGCTTCTCTGAATCTGCAGGAAAACTGAACACATCCTAAGGAGAATAAAAAAATATCTAACAACATTTCCTATTCCCTGGATAGATACCCCAGAAGATAGAATATTGTCTCAGTTTCCTTCTGCTTAGGAACAGATGGAAATGTTTGGGTGTGAGAACACCAAGCCTATTCTAAACTCACAGTATGCATAGATAATTCTTTCTCTGCTTCGCCTGTGTAACATCACGTTCCACGCATTTTGGCAGTGCTCACCCTTCGCTCTATACCTTTCTCCTGCAGGTCTATCAAAGATAGCACATATGCTTCCCACTGAGTACACTGCTGTATTTATGGCTTTTAATTAAAGAGGCTGGGGAAGAAAACCCTTTGCTTCTCAGAAAAATGTACACACATGCAGGCAAGCACAGGCACACACAGAGAAGAACATACAAAGCCCCCCATAAGGCATAGAACTGATTTTTTTTTTCCTTAAGAACTGTTTTATGAAACATCTATTAGGGAACAAAACCCGAGATAAATAGAAGTTTTCATCTCTGCAGTTCTTTTCTCAAAAACCACAAGACACTCATCTCTTAAGAGACAGAGCGAAACAACTACAGTTGCTAGAAGTGGCAAAATGTTGCATCAGACACCTGTGCTCACATAGCATGAAAAGCTGCACAGAAGAAAACACTAAGCGTCAGAGTCCCTGGATTTTTTTTTCTTGTGAAAACAGCGTAGAGACAGGATTAAACCTCTCTTCCCTGCCTCTCCTCCACATTCCCCAAGACTATAAAATATTTATCACTATCTGCAACATTTAATCTACCTGCCTAGAAAAGGGGGGGAAGGAAAGGAGGTGGGAATAGAGACCTTAGAGGACGTAGTAATAGATTTCAGATTAAGTCTCAATTTTTGTATTTTCTTTGGAGGATACATTTTATGTGGAAAACCTTAAGGGGGTGTGATGTCACGTGTTAAGTTGATTCCAAAACGTTTGCCAAGTAATGTTACCATCAAGAGCTCCACGCAATTGCCTGCTATAACAAGAAAGAAAGAACCAAGGGAAAAAAAACACACCAAAACAACCCCCAACCACAAAGAAAGACCAAACAAAATAAAACAACCTCACAACCAAAACACAGGCACTCAGCAAGTTAAGGCACAGCAACTTCTACATTAGGCTGCCTGACTTCACATTCACAACACACACAACAGCCCCCACCCCACCATACAAAAGGAATTGACCTTTTCTTCCATTTCAAAAACCTTAGCCCAATTCAAATCTTCTCAGGGTGTGAATTTTGCATTTGGATTAAGAACAAATGGAACTCTGCTAAAAGTTTCATACATGAAGCAGTGACAAATTAATTTTGCTTTCTTCCATTAAACAAAACAAAGAAACAAAACCCCCAAAAACCCCAAAAAGTCAGAAAAGCAGTATTTATCAATAAACTTTTCTTTTTTTTTCAGCCAAAAGCAGTATTCTCTTTTAAGTGTGGAATGATATATAGCAATCCCAACAATATTTCGGTTTCAAAGCAGAATCCTGAACTTCCTATTCAGTGAGTCAAAAAAGTGTCTTGCTTTTATGGAAGACCAAGGTTACAGCCAGTGTATGATAAACTTATTCTTTCGGAGTATAGAATGCATGCAAGCCAAACAAGGTATCTGAATAGTATGTGATTATGTGATCAAAATGAAAAATAAAAACTCAGATGCTGTGGCAGAGTGATGCTGAAGCACTGAAAACTACTCATGACAGCAAGAAGAAACTATCCATCAGCTCCAATTCTTACATATGACTCAATATATTTTCAAATAAGGCAGAGAGAAAGCATTTCCTTTTTTTACCTATGTGCTCAATAAAAACAGAACTGAAGAATTCTTAACTGAAAATTCTAGTGATGAACTAATTTATCTGATGATCCATGGTTTAAAAAAAGCTAGGCAAGCCTCTATAAGCCTTCCTCCTGCCATACATGACATTTCTCATTAAGAGTGTTACAAAAACATGTTTGAATCCTGCAAAATATCAGCAGCCTTCACTGACAGAAAAAACAACACCAAAACAAACCAACAAACTCTTAATCATTTGAGAATCCCTTTGACTTCACAGCGAAGTGAATACGGGAACTGGATTAGCATTTAATGTTAGCTCTTTAGGCATTTCAAGCATTTTTCTTGTTGCCAGCCAAAACTAATCCTCCATAGTCTTGCAGTAGTTGAAAGACAAATATTAATCTTCCAAACTGAAAAGAATCTCAGTACTTAGCAGCAGACATTTACCAGTAGAAGAATGGTAAAATCATGCTACTATCATTACATTTACTCATCTTCAGTCGTATGTACTTTTGAAACATGGAGCCACTGACTAACCTGTCAGATAAGGCACAGTTTTCTGGAGAAAAGGAGGCCAATGGACAATGACTGGATAAGGTTTCCCCTGCACTTCAACCTGAAGCATACCGTATGTGTGCAGATCAGACAGGAACAGAGAGACAAACCACATGTGCAAGGTAGTATACTAGCCCAAGACTAATAAAGCCTAGAAGAGAAAATTTTACTGTACTGCTGAAGCCTACAAAAATAGCAGCACCAAAACTCACAAGTACATAGAAAAACTTCAGAAGCTAGATACAGAGACTAAGATCACCCAAAGAACCAGAGCGTAAAAGCCATTGAGTTTGTTCAGAAGCTCTTGTATTTCATGGGGCTGGGATATAGAGGGCAGGATTAAGGACTAGAAAGAATACTTAGTTCAGAATCAAATGCAGATCCACTGTATCTTCCCTGAGGATGTACTCATTCATCCAAATATATTTATCCACAATCCATATTTTTGTTGTACAGTTAAACAATAAAAGCTGCTCGTTCAGAAAACATTTTACAAAGCTAAAATATGAAACTAGAAAGTTTTCCAGATATGCATGCTCCCAGTTTTAAAACACATGCCATATACATACAAGTATTTATGTGTTCACATATTACTCTCCACCCCACACATGCACAAAAAAAAACTTAAAAAAAAAAAAAAACAGCAGTAAAATGATCAGCACTTACACAGCCCTGTTCCCTTGCAAATCTCAAACAGTTTTACATGTTACTTAAGCACAGTTATTCTCCATTTTCTCAATACTGGAAGGAAATGAAGGTATGAGTGGAAGAAATAATTTACAGGTACCTGAGGGTTAAAAGGGAGGAAAGGAAGTAATCTCCCAATGTACAGGTGTGTCTCATCATCAGACTTTCTATATACTATATAGACTCTCAGCTATACAAAGGGTAAAGCTTTATTATGAAGATACACTAGTTAAATAAGGGAATGTTCAACAGAATAGGAAAAAATACAGCTGTTTGCTAATAAGCAATGTAAACAGATTTTCAAAGATAGTTATGATAAATGTTGCCCACAGAAATTCAAATGTTAGCACACAAATTTGCAGGTTGGTATAACAGCAACTAATAAGATCCTGAAGTTTCAGGATCATCTACTAAGATGAGGGGGTTTTTTCCATAGGGAGGAAAGCAATCATAAATTTTTACTTTAGCTCTGACTTCACACTCACAAAGGTCCTATGAAGAACCCAGTCCAAAGAAGAAAACACAACTGTTTACATATAAGATGATCCTAACATTTTCTAAAAGGAAATTTACTCCTTATGCTCTAAGCAGATGGAAAAAAGCTAAGCCAGCCAACCAAACTCTATTCCACTGTATCAGACATTTCTTCTTAAAACATAAAGGGCATTTTCATTTGAGGAGTTCACCAAGCATAAAAAAAAATATAAAAATGGAACCTAACCTGCAGAAGTCTCACAACTGTAGTCTTTATCATCTAACAAAACACTGCGCTTGTTGCTCCAACTGCTGCCCCTCATCAAGGTCAGCCAGTTAAGATTATAACCTGTTGAGTGTTACAGGTTAGAAGGGATCTCTGGAGGTCTCCAGCATAACCTGCTGAGTGTAGGGCTAACTTCACACTCAGGATCAGGTTGCTCAGACCCTTGCCCAGCTGACTACTAAAGATCCCCAAGGAACAGTGATTCTGCTGGCTACCAGGGCTCCTGAGGCAGTCTTTGCCACCCTCACCAGAAGACCCTTTCCCTCAGTTTTTCATGGTAAGCATCATTCTGGCTTGGCTTATGCCTCACATTCAACTGAAACTGCTCTCAAAAATATTTTTTTTTATCATTTCCACATCACCTGTTTGATCCCTCTATGTCTCTTCACTGGATGTACTCTCATTACTGCATTGAGGGTATGTATGGTTACTTGCTTACATTTACAGTCCACTTTCACCCTCTCTTGAAATGTTATTACATGAGCTAAACATCACACTAAAAATATACCAAAATCAAATCATATTATGTTATGAAAGTGCTCCAGTTCTGAGTAGATATGTGTTTTCATAAAACTGACTACTCTAGGTTGAGTGGTTTGGTTTTGCTGGGGGTTGTTTTTTATTGTTGGTTGGGGGGGGGTTGGAGGTTTTCTAAGTGTCAGATAAAAGTAACTGCTACACACAGTAGGTCAAATGAGCAATGCTTGAAAACAGGAAAAGGGCATCAAGGAGAAAAGGAACTATTTCAGCTAAAAGGTGGAGTGCTAGTATGTTGTCAACATAATACAGCTGTACTTGAATTCTAACACATTCACACATCTCAATAGCAATATACTGCATGCCCAGCTCTGGAAAGTTCAATATTCTGTAACAGTGGATATAGGTATAATTAGTATTGGCTGGTTTTATTAATGAAGCCAATTAATTATTGTAAGAAGCAGGATCTTTTCTGTATAGAAAGCTGTAAAGTAAAATAAACACTGTGAACTTACTTATACTACATGTGTTGCCATCAGTTTTTAATTTCATGCACACTGAACTATTGTTGTAGATTGCATTGTACTCAAATGCAGTCACTTCTTTTTAGCTTTCTGGCAATGAGTTATATATATTACATATGTTGGAGACTATGTCTTGCAAGTTGTGAAATGGATGCCAGATCTCTATACATTTGACCTTTTTCCATGGGTATCTAGTCTTCTGTAGGTGAATAAGAGAGACCCAACACAAGCAAAACATTAGCATTCTTATTCTGCATTACACCCCAATGGGACAGTCCCACTAATAACACCACAGAGGCACAGAGACAGGCTCAAGGAAGTGATGTACACAGATTAATTACCTCATACTTGTACATGGAAAACTATGTACCAATGCACTATGTAACTTTCAACAGATGTTGTGAAATCAAATCCCTGTCAAAATCCAAGGGTTCAAAGATATCTAGAACAGTTTCTGTGCATGAAGGAAGGTTAAAATACTTCATCTTAGAGCAAAGAAAGCAATAGAATCCAGGTTAAAAAAGAGGGATCAAAACCCCTAAATTATTAAATCATAGAATGGTTTGCGCTGGAACGAACCTTAAGATCATCTAGTTCCAATCCCCTGCCACGGGCAGGGATGCCTCACCCTAGACCATGTCACCCAAGGCTCTGTGAAAACTGGAACTGAACACTGCCAGGGATGGAGCATTTACCACTCTTTTGGGCAACCTGTTCCAGTGCCTCATCACCGTCATAGTAAAGAACTTTTTCCTTATATCTAACTTGAACTTCCCCTGTTTATCACTAGAATACCTGATGAATAATGTCACATTATGTTTTTTCAAAACAAAGATTAAAAATAAATACAAATAGAAACAGGGCTTCCAACTGTATTAACACAACTGAGTAATCCTGTAGATCCATGGTGCAATTCTAAATTATTCCACCTCCTGTAATTAGCAAGCAGATGCAAGATCTAGGTGATAACCATTTCTCATGCAACTCCTCTCACACTGGTGGAGTGACAGAGAGAAGTGAGGCTCATACTTCATTTTTTTAAATTCTGAGTACATAAAACATCTGTTCACAGCTTCAGGCACACTGTCACGATTACCAACCAATACTATCATTGCATACTTTGAGGCTTGAGAGAACATGCTGAAAAACCTTAGCCAAACAATATTCTCCTACACTGCTACCCTCTTTTCCCTCATGAGTGGGGAAAGCAATGGTCATTGCCTATTCCCTTCCTTTAAAAGGGCATAAAGTCTCCTTAAAGGCATGCTCATGGAAACTGCTCTGGTGATAGCTCTGGTCAGCAATTTTAACCATAGTGTCAGAGCTCAAAGGGAAAGATAATCTTTCTAAGCTGGCAAGTTTCAGTATATTTATAGCTCTTGTAAATCAACACCCATTCCATATACCCTTTTTGGAGTCTAACCAGTGACTAACACGGGCAATGAAGCACTAGCCAAATATGCTCATGGTGAGGTGCTGCTGTCAGTAATGGGGCACTTCCTCTAGTCACCAATTTACATTTCCAAATAAGACTGAGTGCACCACTCCCTGTACAGCACAGCACAGCATAACTAGTCTAATCATAAGCAACAACAGAAGCAAGACTACATCAAGACCTCTGACCAAAAAAAAAGACACAGGGCACTTCTGATTCACTGCAGGGTGGGGCTGTGAGAAACTGGCACAGAATTTTGTAACTGGAGTTTGAAAAGAAAACACAGAACATCAGACAGACAGAAAAAGCTACAAATCAGTCTCTGAAAGTTTGACACTATCATGATTTTCCAGAACAAACCACTGCTATGGGAAAAGTTATATTCCTGCTTGAATGTGGAGGAGGAGAAACCTCAATGAAGTTAAGATCTTTCTTGTAGCAGAAAAATTTAAGTGACTTACATGTGCTATAATTAGTTTCATATCTTAAGAACAGGGAAGAGAAAAAATGGCCATGAGAACTGAGAATGCAGACCACACATCAGTTATCAAGACCTGGGGTCTAAACCCATAACCAAGTTTCCCATGGCATACCATGAGCTTAAACGCATTTAAGCCCAGCTATAAAATTTCTGAGCATTATATACACATATGAAAGAAGTATCCATGGGAGACTGAAGCAGTTTAAGAAAAATTTCACAACCTTGGTCTCTCTGCTACAAAAGTAATTTTAAAAGGAGAATAAACAGGAAAAATCAGTATCATCAAGACAGTGAGCACACCACACACTCGTACAGAGCAAGTGTCTGAAGATCAGAAGTGTGAACACATTAGAAAAATATGTTTCATGTTTTAATCTTTGTGCTAAGAAGACTGGAAAAAAGCCTTGGAATATGTATAAATTCAGAAATAAAAGGTAAAGAGACATACAAACTTTGTTTTTTAAAATCTGTTTCAGACTCAGGGAGTGGAGGGGAGCCACGGGATGGGTGGAAGGCTTAGAGTAAGAAATGGGAGCAAGAGGAAGCTGAGAAAAGAAGAACCATCTAGAATCATAGAATCATAGAATAGTTAGGGTTAGAAAGGACCTTAAGATCATCTAGTTCCAACCCCCCTGCCATGGGCAGGGATACCTCACACTAAACCATGTCACCCAAGTCCCTGTCCACCCTGACCTTGAACACCGCCAGGGATGGAGCATTCACAGCTTCCCTGGGCAACCCATTCCAGTGCCTCACCACAATTACAGTAAAGAACTTCTTCCTTATATCCAATCTAAACTTCCCCTATTTAGGTTTTAACCCGCTACCCCCTGTCCTGTCACTGCAGTCCCTAATGAAGAGTCCCTCTCCACCTTCCCTATAGCCCCACTTTAGATACTGGAAGGCTGCTATGAAGTCTCCACGCAGCCTTCTCTTCTCCAGGCTGAACAGCCCCAACTTTCTCAGCCTATCTTCATATGGGAGGTAATCCAGTCCCCTGATCATCTTAATGGTCCTCCTCTGTTCCACCAGTTCCATGCCCTTTTTATGTTGAGAACACCAGAACTGCACACAATACTCCAAGTGAGGTCTCACGAGAGCAGAGTACAGGGGCAGGATCACCTCCTTCGACCTACTGGTCACACTCCTTTTGATGCAGCCCAGGATACGTATTGTGCGAGTGCACACTGCTGGCTCATATTCATTTTCTCATTGACCAACACCCTCAAGTCCTTCTCCGCAGGGCTGCTCTCAATCTCTTCTCTGCCCAGCCTGTAGCTGTGTCAGGGCTGTTCAGCCTGGAGAAGAGAAGGCTGCTTGGAGACCTCATAGCAGCCTTCCAGTATCTAAAGTGGGGCTATAGGGAAGGTGGAGAGGGACTCATCATTAGGGACTGTAGTGACAGGACAAGGGGTAATCGGTTAAAACTTAAACAGGGGAAGTTGGCGGGAGGCTTGGAATGTGATGATCTTAAGGTCCTTTCCAACCCTAACTATTCTATGATTCTATGATAAGTTTAGATTGGATATAAGGAAGAAGTTCTTTATTGTAATTGTGGTGAGGCACTGGAATGGGTTGCCCAGGGAAGCTGTGAATGCTCCATCCCTAATGGTGTTCAAGGCCAGGGTGGACAAGGACTTGGGTGACATGGTTTACTGTGAGGTGTCCCTGCCCATGGCAGGGGGGTTGGAACCAGATGATCTTAAGATCCTTTCCAACCCTAACTATTCTATGATTCTATGAATCCCTGTAGAGCTGTTCTATAAAAATTGTCATAAACAAAATTACACTTCGTTATTAATTTAAAAACTATTTCTCTTTAACAACTCAATACAGTCCTTCCAGATAGGATTGTTACTCTATTGAAAGATTTCCAGGTACTTGGCTAAGACTGAAAAAGAACCCTAAGGGACACATTTTGCCCATAGACACAGCTGAGGTCATTGGCAGATAAAACCCTAAGATGAAAGTTTGAGTGGTCTGCAGCAAGATCTGCTCCTTAAGGACAACTCTGAGTGGAGAACTGCTCACTCCCCTTCCAAGGTAGGTCTCAACTGAACACCCCTTGAGATGAAAAGCCCAACACATCAACACCTCTGAGGCATGACTTGAAGCAACTCCAAAGACTGAGCAGAGAGACCTAACCAGTGCCCGTAACCTTCCACAGAAAAGTCTGTGCCGGGGAACTGAATGAGTAAAAGCTAGAGCTCATACAGACATACTGACAACAGAAGGCTCCAGCACTAAAGGCTCTTGAATCACCACTTGATCATCAACAGCATTAATATCCAAGCAGAAAAAAAAACCAAAACAACCAAAACAAGAGTTGTGATGGGGTCATCATGGTGAGGATACTTAAAAGGGCGACGGGAAGCATATTACCATAGAAGTTTTATTCCCCCCAAAATAGGAAATTAAAAGTCCCAGAGGAGCAGTTACACTGAAAATAGCCAGGCAGCTGAGTTATGTCTGTCAAATTTGGCCTACCATCAGTTACCTTCTCCCAGACTCCACCTTTGCCAAGAGTGCTGGAGAAGAGAAGCTCACTGAATCCAGAAACATGGTTGTTTTCAAATGTGCCTATGAGCTTAACAAGATATACTTTGCACAGGTCTGCTCTCATTCTCTGCCCAACATACTCTTAGCAGCACCAAATTATGGCACTGCAAAAGAAAATCACTGATACTGCTCTTTGGAACAATGCCTTATTTAGTTCCTTGCCAATACCTTTCAAGTCACACATTTTACTTGAAATTATGACAGCTGATTAAAAACCTGAAACTTGCACAGAGCTCTTCACTTTTAAAACCAGTCTTGCCTCTTTAACACAACTGGGAAATTCCATAGCCTCAGCACTTTCATTCAAGGTATCTTCAAGGCTCTGGGGAAAGACATGCCCCACAGACATTACCAGGGTATAGGTAACAAATCAGGCTTTTTTCTTGAACTATCCTTCCGTTTCAGTTAACTATAATTGTTACCATCTCACTTGCATTTCCTATGTTAGCCTCCTTCCTCCTCATAACATGGGGAAAAAAATGAAAAAAAGCAGACAATCCTGTGGAAAAGTAAATAAAACCCAGCAGAAATGGAGACCATGCACCCTCCTCTCTCTTCAATTTGATTTGTATGCCAAGAACGCTAGGGTTATCAAAAACTTCTTAGCACTGTAAACCTTATTCTGACATATAAATTTATGACTACCAAGATGACTTCTAGGAAAGTTCAGATCCAACAATTTGCATTTATATCATCAGGAAATTGGGACATTGTTTAATCAAATGTTTAGACAAGATTTCACATGCTTCTCATTTGAAAATTTTATCCTGCATCCAACTGGGGAACTGAGAAGCAACACACATTTCCTAAAATCTTAAAATTCTCCCTTTTCTTCAATAGTTTTGCCAGCTAAACTCTGGATGTCTTGCATTCTGTCAGACAGAAGAATGAGTCAGTCTGTCCCTAACTGGCCTTCTAAAAAGGAAACTGAGAAGTTTGATGACATATTTGGATAAACACACTCCCTGGATAAAGTTACTTAACTTTTTATATCTCTTTAAGTTTGCTATAAACCTTCAAAATCCTTACAGAGTAAATTTAGGCATAGCCAATAAAAACTACAGATTATAAATAAACTTAATGAAAGCAGCTATATTAAAACTGAAAAGACCTCATAAACATGCTCATCAAGGCTTCATCATTGTAATACAGCACCACATCCATAAATCCACGTTATTAATTGCTAGGCATCCACATTCTTATTGACATATCAGCCCTATATAGATCATCTTTGGTTTAGAATCCAGTTTTCTCATGAACACCATTTAACAGCCAACACTGTAGCTCTGATGAAAGGAGCAACAAATCAACCCAGAGTTTATACAGTTTAACTCTCCTGGGAAGACAGTGAAGACTATTATGGTCTGTATGTTCTTTAGGTCTCTCTAAGTGTCTTTTTTGGCCAGAAAATAAATGATTATGGAAATACACAGTATTGAACCTACATAAGGCACAAATACTGAGATGATTTACCCGCCTAAGCCCTCAGTTTACTACAGGGTAAGAAGGTTTAAAATACCATTTTGGAAAGCGTTATTTCTTTCAATAGTGAACATCTAACGAACAGTGTTTTATTAAAGGAATGTGCCTTACAGATTCAAGATCCTGACCTCTGAATTCCTATTTTCTTTAGCTCTGTATTAACTTCAGATGCAAAGAAAGATAAGACACTCCAAATAGAGCTTTTACTAATTTCATAAAACAAAACATTTATTTTACCTGATTTATACATCAGGCTGTTTTCCATACGTGCTTATAAGCATTATTAAATTTCAAGATTAGTCTGATCTAAATTTCTTGTCTGTAATCAAACTTAAAATTAAGCTACTATCATATCACCTCAGATTTCACTCCAGCATTTCATTAAAGTGTGCTGTTTAACGTTTACATATGCAAAGATCTGAGTCCCCATACAGCATACAAAAATTTGCCCTCAGGTATTCTAATTATTAAATGTAGTTAGGTAGTTGGGTTTATGATACACAGGAGGCAGCCAGAACATTTCTTGGAAGAAACTGAGAAGGTAACTTCACGATAAAAATAACAACATATGAAGGAATTTGCAAAGTGCTTGGAGGCAAAATTAGTTTTTTTAGACACCTGACTACAAGACTGTCTCCATGGTTACATCTTTAAAATGATCCTAAGCAGTTTCAGGCAATAAAGTAACATTTCAGTAAGCAGTTGAGAAAACTATGCAGGAAGAAAGGGTTCAGACTTTATTAGACTGTGGAAAGACTTTTGGAATAGGATGCACAAACTTCACCTAAAATAAAACAAAAATAGGCTGCTGGTATTTAAGTTTAAAATGAAGATGACTATGTAAAAAGATCAGAAAGTTGGCAGGTGTAAAACCATACACAGACCAAGATGACACATCAATTAGGGATGCAATCATTAAAACCCTGTATTCTTGGAAATAATGCATTAAAGTAATGAACAAAGTTTGACATACAATAACAAAGCTTGAAGAACAAGGGTGCAAGAGCTCCTACACAAATGCAAGTCCAAGAATCCAACATAAAAACTAACTGGTTTTAGATGCAAACATGGACAAAGTGTGCTTCTCAAAGTGTACAAGAAGAAAACATTCTGAGGAATATAATTATACTTTTGATAAAATATTTAGATCAGAATGAACTAATGCTGATGTAGCAGCTGTAACGAAAAATGATGTACAGCTGTAACCAACAAAAGAGGAGCAGAAAAGTGGCGTAAAATAAGATAAATATATTTTACTCTGTAAAAGAATATCCAAATTTTCTGTGAGTTGAACCTCATATAGAAAGACATAATCACATAAATGCTCAACTACTGACCATCAATCCAAAATAATGACACTTAGCACACACTGTTGAGAGGTAGGAATGACAGAAATAAGGGGAATATGCAGTTATTTTTACATGCTGGATAAATGTCACACTAGGGTATAACAGAGAATGGCTATTTAAATATTTGAACTTTTTTGTAAAGCATCAGATCATGAACTTTATTAGTAGGAGCAAGTTACAGCTTTTGTTTCAACGAGAGCCATGAACTAGTCCACATTATAAATACTGAAAAGCCTGAGTAAGTTCTCAAATTCAACCTGTTCGAGGTAAGAGGGGAGAAAACAAAAAAAAAAAAACCCACAACCCTACAGTATCTAGCTTTAAGTGGGATAAACACATAACACTAATGGAAACTTAATTAAACAGAGTATCTAAAAGAATAAATCACTTGAAGGCAACACAAACAACAACACCGACAAAGCAGATTTCATGTAAATGTGTATCAGCAAATCAAAAGCAACTAAAATACTCTACCAAAGCCAACAACAGAGTAACGTAATTTAAATACAAAGACACCTTAAAAGGGAAAATATGTGCAAAGAAAGATAACATACAAGAAATAGAAATGCTGGTATGCTAAAATCCATCCATTAAAAGTGGCAAGTCTGCATCCTACTCAAATTGCTGAACATGGAATTTATCTGGACATCCTTCTTATCACTGAGGCATAACATTAATTTTGGTTCATCTGACACAACCTTAGTTCTTTTCCATTTGCATTTTTCCCTAAGTGACAGCATCAGATTCCACTGTTTGGAAGCCAAGGAGGTTTTCACATTAGACTCTTCTTTATATATAAAGAGTCCAGAAAGCAATGCGAAGCTGAACTGATAATAGAAGAAGTTTTAGACCAAATTTGTACAATACAAAACAACAATCTTACTAGCACCTTACCAGGACTAAATGGTATTTAAGTGTTCAAAAAGAACTTATATGAGAAGCTGATTAACTATTAGCTCGTGGGTAATTCCTCCTAGAGCCAGAGAAATATGAGGCAGCACTAGCTTTTAAGTAGAGATTCTAGGAATAACTCACAGAAAAATTAGGACCAATTCATTTGATTCACCAATTAGAAGAAACCATAGTAAAGCAGAGAACTGTCAGATATGAGGCAAACGTGAAACAATCCAGCCAGTTGAGAGCAAAGCAGAATCATGTGCCAAGTCTGCTCCCCTTCTCCATCTGTCCTTATATTGAGTTCTTTGCCCTTCTATCCTCCTGTTAATCCTGGTATCTGCAATGAAGCAAGACAAACTGAGCTCACAGCATTTACCCCTTTCCCAGCATGAGCATGTTTTTCATGCACTTTGACGTGAAAAAAAAAAACCAAAACAACTCAAGGGTCTGACTAGTTGCTTGGAATTGTCTGAAATTCTTTACAAAAGCCAATTTTTAACCGAGTTTCTTATGGCTGTGTGCCTATCCATCATCATCCCATTTTCTCATCCCTCAGCTAATTCCAAACAAAATGCAAGATAGATGCAAAGACCTCTAAATTATTAAATACCTACAGGGTTCTTGAAAACAGGTATCTTTTACTGTCCAGGATATTAAGCAAGAGTCCAGTTTGACCCTGACAAAAGTACATTTCAGGAAAACTTTGTGTTCATCCTAATGGGGGAAAAGCCTAGTAGCTTGCACATTATTGGCCACTAAAAAGTCCAGCCATGAAACAAACTTTCATAATTCATTTTGTTTCACTATACAAACAGATTTTTACCCCAGCAAATAACCCTGTTTTGACAAACCATATGGAAACAGCTACCTATTATTACTGCGCCCAAATGAAGTCAGAATCATGATTTGCCATTGCAAAAGCTGAATATTTGGAGAGTCAGAGAACATCACAACCTTTACCTTTTTCTTTTTTCCTTCTTAAAATCAAAGAATGAGCTTACAGGAACCCATGCAGAAGTCCGAAAATACCTACAATAAAAAATTTAGTCAAATTTTCAAGAAATAAGTACTAGCATGTGGGGTCATTGTTTCAAAAGAGGTCAAGCATGCAAGCCTTCAGCCCCTCAGAGAACTGTAGCCAGACTTCCCAATGCATTTGGGCATGCAGCAGTTTGTAACAACAACAGGGAGAAGAATGAAGATGCTGAATACACTGGCACAGCTAGGTTTTTAAAAAATTATTCCAAATAAAGTAGTGCTCTCCTACCTCCAACAAAAGAGGGAGAGGCTGTTTTTCTTTAAGAGAAAAATGCTAAAAATATCTTCAATTTCAGCTATCTTAAAAAAAGCTGGAGAACATGTCACACAGTATCACAGTACACTAGAGACTGGAAGGGACCTCAAAAGATCATCTAGTCCAATCCCCCTGCCGGAGCAGGAACACCTAGATAAGGTTACACAGGAACTTGTCCAGGCAGGTTTTGAATGTCTCCAGAGAAGGAGACTCCACAACCTCCCTGGGCAGCCTGTTCCAGTGTTCTGTCACCCTCACTGAGAAGAAGTTTCTTCTCAAGTTTAAGTGGAACCTTTTGTGTTCCAGTTTGTACCCATTGCCCCTTGTCCTATCATTGTTTGCCACTGAGAAGAGCCTGGCTCCATCCTCATGACACTCCCCCTTTATATATTTATATACACTAATAAGGTCACCCCTCAATCTCCTCGTCTCCAAACTATAGAGACCCAGCTCCCTCAGTCTTTCCTCATAAGGGAGATGCTCCACTCCCTTAATGATCTTAGTTGCCCTGCGCTGGACTCTCTCCAGCAGGTCCCTGTCCTTCTTAAACTGCGGGGCCCAGAACTGGACACAATATTCCAGATGCGGTCTCACCAGGGCAGAGTAGAGGGGAAGGAGGACCTCTCTCGACCTACTAACCACCCCCCTTCTAATACACCCCAGGATGCCATTGGCCTTCTTGGCCACAAGGGCACAGTGTTGGCTCATGGTCATCCTGTCGTCCACTAGGACCCCCAGGTCCCTCTCTCCTACACTGCTCTCTAACAGGTGGTTCCCCAACCTATACTGGAACCTGGGGTTGTTCCTGCCCAGATGCAGGACTCTACACTTTCCCTTGTTATATCTCATCAAGTTATTCCCCGCCCAACTCTCCAGCCTGTCCAGGTCTCACTGGATGGCAGCACAGCCTTCTGGCGTGTCGGCCACCCCTCCCAGCTTAGTGTCATCAGCAAACTTGCTGATAGTACACTCAATTCCCTCATCTAAATCATTGATGAATATATTCAATAATACTGGTCCCAGTACTGACCCTTGAGGCACTCCACTAGATACAGGCCTCCAACTAGACTCCGCCCCATAGACTACAACTCTCTGGCTTCTCTCCTTCAGCCAGTTCACAGTCCACCTCACTACCCGATCATCCAGACCACACTTCCTCAATTTAGCTGCAAGGATGCTGTAGGAGACTGTGTCAAATGCTTTGCTGAAGTCAAGGTAGACCACATCCACCGCTCTACCATCATCCATCCACCGTGTTATTTCCTCATAAAAGGCTATGAGATTGGTCAAGCATGACTTCCCCTTGGTGAAGCCATGTTGACTGCCCCTCATAACCCTCTTATCCTTGATATGCCTTAAGATGGCACCAAGGATAAGGTGTTCCATCACTTCCCCAGGGATGGAGGTGAGGCTGACCGGTCTATAGTTACCCGGGTCCTCCTTCTTGCCCTTTTTGAAGACAGGAGTGACATTTGCTTTCCTCCAGTCCTCAGGCACCTCTCCCGTTTCCCAAGACTTGGTAAAGAGGATGGAGAGCGGTCTAGCAATGGCCTCCGCCAGTTCCCTCAGCACCCGCGGGTGCATCCCATCTGGACCCATGGATTTATGGATGTCCAGATTGCTCAACTGGTCTCTAACCCATTCCTCATCGACTAAGGGAAACCACTCCGTTGACCCGACTTCATCTGAGGTCTCAGCGGTACAGGGTTCTTCAGGACTGCCTCCGGCAGGGTAGACAGAGACAAAGAAGGCATTCAGTAACTCTGCCATCTCTGTATCTTCTGTCACCAGGGCACCTGTCCCGTTCATCAGCGGGCCTACATTGCCTCTGGTGTTAGTTTTACCTGCCATATATTTGAAAAAGCTCTTTCTGCTGTCCTTGACCCCTCTCGCTAGCTTTAATTCCAAGGAGGCCTTAGTCATCCTAGCAGCTTTCCTACATCCTCTACCAGCAGCCTTATATTCCTCCCAAGTGGCCAGCCCCTCCTTCCATGACCTGTAAACTCTCCTCTTCCACTTGAGCATACCCAGCAATTCCCTATTTAGCCACGCAGGTCTCCTGACCCTCTTCCTTGACTTCCTACGTGTTGGGATGCTCTGATCTTGAGCTCGGGAAAATCAGTCCTTGAATGCCAACCAACTATCTTGGGCCCCTTTACCTTCAAGCAGCCTAGCCCATGGGATTTCCCCTATCAATTGCCTGAAAAGGCCAAAGTTTGCCCTGCTAAAGTCCAGGGTTGCAATTCTACTTGCTATTCTACTGGCCCTACCACACAAGATCCTGAATTCTACCATCTCGTGGTCGCTGCAACCAAGGCAGCCCTCAACCTTCACTGCTTCGATCAGACCCTCCTTGTTAGTGAGGATGAGATCCAGCAGCGCACCTCTCCTGGTCGGCTCATCCACCATTTGCATGAGGAAGTTATCATCTATATACTGGAGGAACCTCCTGGACTGCAGCTGGGTTGCCGAGCAGTCCTTCCAGCAAACATCAGGGAAGTTAAAATCCCCCACGACGACCATGGCCTGTGACTGTGAGGCCGCTCTCAGCTGCCTGTAGAAGGCCTCGTCAACTTCCTCACCCTGATCCGGTGGCCTGTAACAGACCCCCACAACAGTATCGCTCCTGCCAGCCTGTCCCTTAATTCTCACCCACAGACTCTCAACTCGCTCATCATCTGTCCCCGGACAGAACTCAACGCATTGTAGCTGCTCTTGCACATAAAGAGCAACCCCACCACCCCGCCTGGCTGGCCTGTCTTTCCTGAAAAGGACATAGCCCTCCATGACTATATTCCAGTCATGTGAGCTGTCCCACCACGTCTCTGTAATTGCCACCAGGTCATAATCTCCTGACTTAACACAGGTTTCTAGCTCCTCCTGCTTATTTCCCATGCTGCGCGCATTGGTGTACAGACATTTCAGGGAGCGAGCTGAGCACACCGATTTCACCCTAGGATTACAAGAGGCCTCCCAGTCTTCATCAACTCTGGAGTGCTGCCCCACTGAGGCAAGACCAGCTACAACCCCATCCCCCTTCAAATCTAGTTTAAAGCTCTCCAAATGAGCCCTGCTAATTCTTGCCCCAGCATCCTTTTGCCTCTGTGCAATAAACCTTTCCCACATGCCATTGTCCAGACTGGTGCTCTATAAAACCAGCCATTATCGAAGAATCCAAAGCCCTGCCTGCAGCACCAGCCTCGAAGCCAATCGTTTATGGACTGAATTTTCCCATTCTGTCCCACATCATCAATGGAAGATGGAAGGAGTGAGGAGAAGACCACTTGAGCCCCAGACTCTTTCAGCATCCGCCCCAAGGCCCTGTAGTCTTTCTTCATCCCCTGTCATTAGTCCTCTTCACTCGAATCCACCAGGAAAAAGGTGATAAGGCAAAATGTGTAAGATGAATGCTTAAGACACTGAAATACCCTCAAGAATTAGCACACAGGAATACTTGGATCCCAATACAAGATGACACTGAGACCACAAATGCAGAAAAAAATATCCCTTAGAACACGATTACCCCTTCTCATAGCATCTGGACTTTTACCTTCATTCTTTAAGAAACTTCTCCTTAAGTTATCTTGTTTGTTCAGCTGCTATAATTACAGCAGGAAAGGGGAAAATTGATGATTTGTTGTATAACACTGAAGAAGTCATTCTACTTCCTTATTTAACACTAACTCCTTACTTACCTCAAGTGTAAAAATCAAACAATGACACAATGCTAAGCCATTACTGGTGCCAAGTATTACCCATTCCCATTGCACTTAGGACAAATACATAGGATAAGAGAGTACATACAACTATGCAAGTACAAAGAGATAAGAGAGTACATACAACTACGGATCATCAAGTATATACTAAGCAGACGTTCCTGTGAAAGAACTGTGCACTGTTTTGGGGTTTTATTTTTTGTTTAATGCTTATCCTATTTGATCCATCTCTCCTCAGATACTTCAGTCATTAGTATTAAAATAATTCCATTTCATGTCCTTTTGGTTATTATCAGCAGCTCTACAGAGTATTTATTTCTGCACTTGTTATGCCAAAACACGCATTTTTGGTTGCAGCCCAAAATGAATCCTAACCTGCACCTTCTCTTCAAATAATGTTTCCGTTTCTCCAATCTTATACAAGGTATCCACACGATCTTATAATAGGTCTATTACCTTATCTTTTAGTAAGCTTACTTCACATGGAACAAATTTTGCCCTCCTAGCACTCATATTCCCCTCTCTGCTTTCAACTGTATATTACATTCAAAAACAAAACGTAAACTTTGTTCCATGTTTGACACTAAAGCTATGATTCAGCTTATAGATAAAGACGTCTAAAGCACATGATGGTATTTGGATGCTTCTGTTGTGAGCCAGACACCCAAGCTCCCAGTGCTGTCCATGGAAACGTACTCACGACAGTTCCACTCCAGTGACTGAAGACAAGTGTCTTCCCATGGTTTAAAATCCCACTCCAAAAGTGGTAACTTATAGATAAGTCAGATAGGGTCACCACTCCTTTCTGTGACCTCTTTTTGAACAGGCAGAGTGCCTGTTTAGTACATTTTTAAAGCAACCATTCACACTTGCACTTCTCCCTCATGTGCTGTTACTGAACACTGAATCTGACTCAGATTAACCATTTCACATTTACTGCATCTGCCCATTCAGATTTCTCACCATTCTACTTCTGTTCACACAATCAGACTTCGAATTTCAGTTAAGGGAAACACCCTTTTGGAGGAACGTTAATTCAGAAAGAGAAAGAAAAAAAATGTAAACACCAAAATCCAAGAAATAACTGGAAATTACAGATTTTATAGAAGTCCAGTAACCTCTACGCTGCACTCTGGGTTTGGAGCAAGTGGAACACAATGAGTAGATATGCAATGTATGGTAGAATGCGCCAATTCTCAGAAGGATATACTTGGTAGTAAAAGACAAAATGTTTAGGAAAATGGTGCTAAACCCACAAGGTTAAAAATAGAAAAGTGAGAGAGAGATAAAGAAAAAAACTCTTACTGATGTCTTTTCCTTTTATTCAAGCTGGGACATCCCTATTTATCAGCAAAGGAAAAGAAAAATACATAATTACATTTTCATGGGAAGGGGAAAAAAATACAATCACTATTTGGTTTCTAATTGTCTGGCTAAGTTTAGAGTTACGAAACATATTTATCTTAAGAACCTGAGCCTTGTTTGAATGTTTACTTTATAAAGCGAGCTGAGAAGCTAGCAGAATAAACTGTGTATTATCATTGTCTGTGTAAATTACAGGTTTTGTTTGCCATAGCAACCAGATGCTGGCCAAGAGGCAAAGGAAAGTGAATAATTTAAAACACTCAGTTACATTCTGAGAGAATTTATTTAGTGTTTAATAAGCTCTCCAGGGATGGAGAAATTACTAAAGCACATTCTCTTGACATGAGTTAAAATGGCCCTCTCTCATCACAACATTTTTGGAAATTTGACATTAATGCATTAGATAAAGATAGGTCTGTACATATACACAAACATGCATAAATGCATGCTCGTATTTTTGCACCGAAGTATATTGAGACATTTTATTTGACAGGTTGCACATATGATGCTCTTTATTGTATTCCATCTTTGAACTGAAATGTGCATGTTCTTTAAAATTTCTGTACACATTTATACATTCATTTATATATTCACTCATCCATCTACACTCTCTGCAGTGGCTTTTGTTTTACATATTAAGAGAGGACACAATCAAATGTATCATGCACAGTGCACCATAAATGGAGAGTAAAGGCTGTCCAGGAACTGTTCTTTAGTGTATTTCACATTATGAAGAAAGAGAGCCTCTATTAACATAAAAATATGGTAATTCCAGAACTAAAATACTATCAAAAAGTTTGATGTTTCTTTCCTTGATAAACAGGTTATGACACTCACTTTTACCAGAGTTGGCCTTGCTCAACCTGAAGAAGAGAAGGCTCATGAAGAAGCTATGGCAGCCTTCCGGTACCTAAAGGAGTCAACAAAAAAGCTGGAGAGCGACTTTTTATCAGGGCATGTAGTAATAGGACAAGAGAGAATGGCTCTAAACTGACAGATTTAGATTAGGTATTAGAAATAAATTCTTCACTTTGAGGGTAGTGAAGCACTGCAACACGTTGCCCAGAGAAGCTGTGGCTGCCGCATCCCTCAAGTGTTAAAGGCCAGACTGGATGGGGCTTTGCAAGGCAGCTGGAACTAGATGATCTGTAAAGCCTCTTCCAACCCAAGCCATTCTATGATTCATTCTAAGATTCTATTAAGTTTCTGAGCCCAAGAGTTCAGGAAATTCTGCTAAGCCTTTAGGTGCAAAACAAAGACACTGAAATTAGAATCACAGAATGGTCTTACGGTGCTGCTGCACATGGAATGGTCCCTGGTGCTGCTGGGCACCATTCCAGAATGTGTTCCACCAGCTTTGGTATCTTACCACATGCTGCTTATCCCTCTCATGAAGAATACAAGAAAGTTTGACCCACTGAAAATATAATTTAGGAATCTGCTATGTGATTTTGCAGTTTTTCTTCTTTTTTTTCAAACTAGATTTGATTTGGCTAAGCTTTATCCTAAGCTTTTTTGTGCTGTGTCACTTTGAACTGCTGCAGGTTACTGAAGTGAGTAAAAAAGTGAGGCACAGCTTGAATCCTGTACACTTTCACTGTTTGATAAACAGGAGTTCTGACTGCAAGCATACAAAATAAAATGGAATTAATCTCCAAGGATATCAAACAAAAAAAGCTGCAGCCTCTAAAATATGAGTTACACATAGCAATGTGTTGCATTTCTCTCCTAAAAACAAAAGCATATTTCATACCTCCATTTTCTTTAATAATATTCTGAAAAGACAAGAAAATCTCTATCTGCAATTACCAAAAAAGTATATATTCGATATCGTACCGATGGTAGCCTATTCAATCTAAGGCGACTGAAGGCCCACACTAAGACCCTAAACCATCTTGTCCGTGAACTGCTCTTTGCTGATGATGCCGCCCTTGTTGCCCACACAGAAGCAGCTCTGCAGCGTTTAACATCTTGCTTTGCGGAGGCGGCTGAGGTTTTTGGGCTGGAAGTCAGCTTGAAGAAGACAGTAGTCCTCTACCAACCTGCACCCCAAGAAGATTATCGCCATCCCCATATTACCATCGGCGAGTCAGAGCTTAAGACAGTTCAGCAGTTCAGCTATCTGGGAAGCATCATTTCCTCGGATGCCACGATCGACAAAGAGATAGACAACAGAATAGCAAAGGCATATAGAGCCTTTGGAAAACTCCATAAAAGAGTCTGGTGTAATAAACACCTGAAGAAAAGTACAAAGATCAGTGTCTACAGAGCCATTGTATTGTCTACTCTTTTATATGGGTCTGAATCATGGGTCATCTACCGTCATCACCTGCGACTCCTGGAACGCTTTCATCAGCGCTGCCTCCGTACAATTCTAAACATCCATTGGACTGACTATGTGTCTAATGTCACTGTCCTCAAACAGGCAGGGGTCACCAGCATCGAGGCCACATTGCTGAAACTGCAGCTGCGCTGGGCAGGGCATGTCTCTAGAATGAAGGATCACCGCCTCCCCAAGATCGCGTTTTACGGTGAACTTGCCACTGGTAGCCGCAAGAGAGGTGCCCCAAAGAAGAGATACAAGGACTCCCTGAAACAATACCTTAGCCTTGGCCATATTGACTACCATCAGTGGTCCACCTTGGCCTCCAATCGGGAGACTTGGAGGCACACCATACATAATGCCGCTGACTTCTTTGAGAGCTCACGAAGAACTAGTCTCGAGGAGAAAAGACAACGCAGGAAGAATCGTGTCCCACCTGTTCCACCCAAGGAGACCTTCTGCTGTGCTTTTTGTAGCCGGATTTGCCTATCCCACATTGGCCTTCTTAGTCACCAGCGCGCTTGTAGTAAGCGTGGGTAAATGCCCTTCCCAAATCTTCGTTCGCAAAGTCAAGCCATGATGATGATGATGATGATGATGATTAGGAAATATTAAAGTGAATTTTACCAAACTTAGTTTAGGCAATCTTTTCATTCTCTATTACCAAGTCACTGTGAAATGCCAATGGCCATTTGTTAGATGTTAGTGCCCTACATACATAAATAAATATGAAAAAATTAAATTAGGATGTTTGGGATTCCTAGCAGGGGAGTGGAGCAAAGGGAAAGGACTTGGCAATGCCTGTTCCTGAAGGGGGGGCAGATCAACCAGAAATGTAAAACTCCTGGCCTTCTAACCATGAGCTCAAAGGTTTTGATAACTGTCATCTATTTACATTGTTGAAATACTTAATTTATTAGAGTACATGTGAGCTATTTTTATACACTTTCATTTCTCCACATTAATTAGATAACATCCTAGGAGTTTACATCTTTTTAAAACATACAAACATTCTGCTTAAAAGGAAATGGTATAAAACAGCATCAGAAGACATTCTAGACTTTAAAAAAACTAATATTTACATAGGGTCTCTACTTTATAATCATGTTGCATCCTCCTCTTAGAATATTTACAAACTCCAAATTATCATTTGCAAAGACCTAAAAGCATTAGACTTGTTGACTCTTTAGTTTATCCAGAGAGCTCTTCAGAGTATGCAAATCTGAATCATCTCTAGGCAAAATTTCAACATAGAAAAGACTTCACAACAGCAGCAGCAATCCAGGCCAGGATGGAGAAGAAAACAAGAAAACTGATCCCCAAGACCCACAGAAGAAACTCATCCCAACAGAGTGAACCAACACAGCCTATATTAAATAATACTAATAAAAGCCTGAAGAAAAAAAAAACAATAAACCTCCAATGACAAGAGACAAAATTATTCAAGGCCAAGCTGGATGGGCTTTTGAGCAGCCTGGTCTAGTGGGAGGTGTCCCTGCCCACGGCAAGGGGGCTGGAACTAGATGATCTTTAAGGTCCCTTCCAACCCAAACCAACCTGTGACACTATGAATTAAAGAATTCCAAATTTTGAGGAAGCCCTGTTAGAAGTCTCAGCTGAGAGAATATCCCATCTTCCCAGCATTAGAAAAGTCAGGCTGAACCCAAATGTTACTGTGATATCGAAACCAGTCAATTTATGACACGCTTCAGAACCCTCTGCTCCACAGGTATGGCACATAGCAGGCAGGTTAGAACTGATTAATCATGCCATTGTTTTTAGAATCAGCTGAATTATTGGTGGTTGTCCTTACAATACATTAGAACTTTAGATATCTTCCTATATCCTGTAGAAAGATGCATCACACAAAGGTCAATGTTTTCTTACAGAAGGTAGGGAGAGACAATGCATGAAGGGATTTCCATTTAAAATTCTCGGTGGCAAATTTAATGGGATTTCAGATCAGCAGCTCTGTAAGGGAAGGAGACAGCTACACTTCAGGAAAACCCCACAATTCTAGTGCTGAGAAGCCAAAGGCAGACCAGGATCAGAAAAGCTTTCTCCCAGTGCCCTGATGGCAAACCAGACAAATACAAGTTTAATACAGGAAGAAGATACTGATTTTGTCAGCACCACTAGTTGAGACTACTAAGAAAGTAGTCTACAGAAAACTGAGCATCAGACAGATCTTAATTCAGAACATGGAAAATGAGTTCTCCCCTTCTTCCCCTCCCACACTAACCCCCATCCAACTCTTGCAACAAATACCCAAACCAGCACCTGAATTAGTTCTGAGGAGTACACTTAGCCAGAATTTTCTTAAAAATTATGTATTCACGAATTTGAACATGAGCATCACTCCACTGATACTTGAAAAGATTATCTACCTAAATTCTCTACAAAGTAGGCAGAAATTGGGCACATTTTCAGAAGTCAGAGCTACACACCTGCACACATTTTTCAAAGCTTCAAAAATATGTTTTAAGCAGCCAATAGCTCATAAAAAAACAGAGCAACTGCTATAGGGCAACTAATTGGCAGGTCTGGTAAGAACAAGTTCCTAAAGCTCAGATGATCTAGAGAAGGATAAGTCATTGTATTAGGAGAAGGTAAGACTCCTGGTGGCATAAAAGTACAGATTTCAGCCTTCAATCATGAAGGGATGGTAGCAGCCACTGGCTCTCATCCAGTATTTATTACTTCAGGAGACTGAAGTAACATGCAGCAGTAGAGTCACTGTTGGACATGTGAAAAGGAAGGGAAAAAAGGATGAGTTTGCTTGTGCTGAAAAAGTTGTTGGCATTACATAAGAAATAACTACCCCTGCACATGTGTTCCATGTCCAGCAGGCAGCCTGCATACATCCGTTTGAAATTTGCTCTTCAGCGGGACGGCTGCCAGTCATGGCACACAGACATGCTGCAACTCTATTGCTTAAAGAGGCTGCATAAGCCATTTGGAGTTTCTCACACCATAAAAGTGTCACATGTTGTGACTGAAGTTTCATTGTGGTGGAATACAAAGATGTATGAGCCATGCACTGACTCTACTCCACCATGTGACAGTGGCTATTAGTTAATATGTGCCAACGAACATGCTGAGGCAAAAAACGCCACCTCAAACAGGACACAACCTCACAGCATTTTACGCTAGTACGTTGGCCAACTCAAGGAAAAACTCCAATCATTGAACAGTTTATGATATGAAATGTAGTTAGGTCCTTAATGGTTACTCGCCCGTAGGATCTTAGAACAGTTAGGGTTGGAAAAGACCTTAAGAAACTGGAACTCAAACAAAAGAGCAGAAGGGCCAAATTTCTTAAAATGCACTCTACAAATCCAATTCATATTTAGGAGGCAGGGCTCCACAATAAGGATACAAGTCCTTCACCTTTCTGACCTGCATCGCTGGCTAGACTTTGTAACATAACTAGTTACAAGATTCTGTGCACATGGAAGCGATTCCACCAAAGTCACCTTACTGGGAAAAAAACCTATGGGACAACTGAATGAGTTTAAACTTTAGTAGGATAAGACACACAGAATCTATCAAATAGAGTATATTTAACAATTTTCTAGAAGCTTCTTTAAAAAGTCTCCTCTTCCCTCCAAAAAAAGTCACATATTATTAATTTTTGTTGATAAAAAACAAAAAGGGAGAAGAACAGGTTTTCTACCACATGTTTATAAAAAGGAAGAAAAAAACCCCTCTAACTTACTCCACAGATTTCTACAAATTCCAGATGCATTTTCCTAGTTTTTGCTAACATGAGTGACAATCAAAACAAAATAAATAAGTTTCCTTTTGAAACATTTGTTTTCATTCCTTTTGCTGACAGTATCTGTGATTTCATTTACTCTGGTAAAGAAATTAACTCAGATTTCTCAGTTTTTCAGGGTGTTAGTTGTTAACACAGCACTAATTATGGATGGCTTTAGTAAAAAAAAAAAAAAAAAAAGCTAGAGCTGGCTTTTAATCTATTTTTAGAAGTCCAACACAGCATACTTTCCAAATTTAAGTAAGATTGTAAAAGCATCTGTCCTCCTTCTCCCGAAAATAAGCTACGCTTGCTGGCATAATACAACCAACTTATAAATTAGATTTTCTTTATAATATCACATAGGGCTTACCATCTCAAAATTAAACCACTAGACCATAAAATCCCAGAGCCAGGAAAGGTCAGAGAGAAGACTGAACAAAATTAAAATGTCATTTAGTCAATTTTCCTTTTCCATGCAAGGATTAAGATCCCCACAGAGTACAGGCCATAACATGACCGATCAGTTGCTGTGTCACAGTTCTCCAAGGGCCCCACCACTCTTCCAAAAAGAGGCCATACTTCTGAAAGCAAATGTGGTAGGACATATTCTCACAGGTTTTGATAAATCATTTTTCAATAAAAAGAAAACCAACTGCTTTCCTCCTAAGCATTTTTTTGAGAACATTATTCTCTAAATTGAACAATTTTCAGCTGCAGGCCAAATAAGTTCCAAAACAGAACCCCTATAGGACCACATTCAATTCTGACCTTCCCAACACTCTCACTTGAAACTGACTATTTAACTGGAGGCACAAACTTAACTCAGGTAACAGAAAGAGGTACCTATGTTTTCCCCAAATCACATAGTTTGCTTACAGTTGTGTTCACAGGGCAGAAATGCTTCTATGACTACAGTTAGCAGGTTTCCTCAGCATGTACTTCACACTGGAAACACTATTTTGCATGACACCCGTTTTCAGGACAGCTATTCTTTTCACTAAGCAGTAAATCTTAAATTGCATTAAGCCATAAACATTCTTGTTAACTTAAAATGGTAAAAAAATCCACAAAACTGAGTATTAGAAAATAGGAGGCTTTCAGTTTTTCCTCTTTTAAAATGAAAATATGAATGAAGGCGGGTTTGAGTTTTTGCATCCAGATTTCTCCCTCTATTCCCTGGCAGAAAGGCTCTGAACCTCTCACATCATCTTCCACTCCCTGAGAGAGCTCTTTGGACAGAAGGAGCTACAAGATATGGGCTACATATAGAAAACCTGAATAAATGGAGCACACATTTTTGTCTTTAAATAAATCAGTCCCTCTGAAGTTAAGTGTACCAATTATGTGGCTAACATTAGGGCAACAAATTTTCCCTTGCCTTCCTATTGCCATATGCCTGTCATCTTTTCCTTACAGTTTCCACTCACTGTTTCAAACATATGTTGCCACTTACGTGCCAAGAAAGGAATCCCTGAATTACCCCTTCATATATGATGAAATGGCAGACTGAATGGAGCCAGAGAGCACACCATTAGCAGTTATTCACACTTCTGTTTTCTCTTAACTTCCTCGTCTCCAAAGTTTATTCCTCCTATGCAATGGGATATAGAACTATAAAGCCATCCATGACTCATGCTGCAAAATATATAGCTGCAGCCATCTACCAGAGCAGCAATTTTTTTATTTTTTTTTAAAGGCCACCTTAAATAAACTTTTTCTCCTTTCAGTTTCCAGATGGAGGATTCTTTTGTGAATTGCTTACCCAAGCATCAACACTGGTGATCCAACATTATTTTCTTGTAAACTCACTGTTCAGTTTACCAGTGGTTTGCAGCCTCTCTCCCTGCAACTCTCGCTTCCCAGGGTCAGCCTAGGTGCACACATCACAGTTCCAGAGCAGCAGATCCCAAAAAGCATCTATAGTACTACCTGTGGTCTTCTTTTTCTCCTCAAGAGAAGACCATGAAAGATTAAGTCATGCACATAATTCTTCAAAGGATGGAGCAGGGTGGGGGAAGGAATAAATCAGTAAAAGATGAATGCAGGGAAAAACAGGATGCACAAACAACCAGAAAGCAGTTTGATGACTTAAATTCCCACAATGCCAGTGTATCCATGCTCCTGAGAGTGGTTCTTCCAGCACCCTGAAAATCCAGCTGAGTTCCATGAGGAACCAGTATTTTAGGCACTCTAATAACTCAGTAGAAAAAAACCTATCCACTGAAACTGATACCAGCAGCTACCTTTCAACCTTGCTAAAGTTAAACATGGGTAACTGGAAGTTAGTGCATCAAGAAATGTTTATTTTAAATCACATTAAAACTAAGTCAGTGTTTCAAGAAGGAGTCAATGACAAACACAATGCAAAAGTAAGTGTGCTGGATAGTATCAAGGGAAGTTGCAAAAAAAAAAAAAACAACCCACCATCTTCTGTGAAATAAAAAGCATTACTAAACTAAAATAAGTTTAAATATAACTAATACCTTCACTATTTTCTTTTTGCATGCTCTTGCACTAATTATCAGCATCAAAATTGCCATGTGATAATACCAGACAGGGTTTTTATTTTCAGTTTGGGCTTTGGGAGGCATGTTTTTGTAAGGGTCTTTGTTCGTTTCTTTTTAATGTGAGAAGATACAGGCACAGGTTTTCCAAGGGAAAAAAAAAAAAAAAAAAAAGGTGGAACTGTATATTTAATGCCAGAAAATTATACAATTGGAGGCCAAAGAATTAGCTTTTTTTTGTCTCCATTTAAATTCTCAAAGAGCATAATGAAACCAATAAAGATGCACAGCCTGAAACCTGGTATATTTTTCATTTTGTATAGTCACAGTTAGTTGCTTAAAGGCATGGGTTTATGCTAGAATGGAAACTCTGCAATGTGTCTTACTTTTATACTCTGTTTTGTTATCTAGTGACTCTTCCTGGACATGCTTGGTTATTTTTCCTTAGTTTTTAAATGTAACTCTTATACTCTGGTATCATGTTTGTTACTTCCTATGTGTCCTATGAAACCAACTGCAATTCATACAGAGTAACACTTTTCCCTAATTCTAAAGTGAAATGACCTTATGCTGTTCTTATTCCTCCTTAGTGCCACAGATTTCTGCCCTAACTGACATCAACCTCACCTTTTCTGGAAGTTAAAAAGCAATTAGCGTATTTCTTGACAAACAGAAATATACTAGAGCATAGCTCAGACCCCCATATTTCTGCCGATTCAGTGATGAAAAATGAAGAAGTCCCCACCACTTCCATCACTAACATGAACAAAAAGGGCCCCACAACACGCTTAATGTTGTTTTTAAATTGTAACATTCTTTAAAAAGCCTGTAAGGAAAAGGAACAGTCAGCAGGGTAAAGCAGCAACTACTGGGACCCAACAAGCTTCAAATGACCCACTGTTAGTGAGGGGATGAAAAAGTTCTTGGGTTCTCTGCAGAAAAAGGAATATTCAGGCTTAAGCCAGAGAGGCCAAAAGGCAGGAAAGTCATTTGCAAGCACTGCTGCCAAAAGAGAGAAATCTCATGAATCTCTACATGAATAACCATTAGGGAGAAAATGTCACATATGTACACAAACTTTTTTAAGCAGAACTACTGATAAGTAAAGGTAAAGCAAGCTGGTATGATGCTGACCATCACCTATTGTCCATCCAATGGGTAACAGTTGGAAGTTGCATTAGTTTATTTCAAAGATTTTACTATTAACTATATGAATTAAGCATACTGAGTACCCACCCATGGCTGTCCTGTGGATGAATGACCAAAAAAAAAGAAACAGTCTCAGAACTACACTGTCTGCTGGATAAAAATACAATAAAGTTTTAAGTAAGTCTTTGAAGTACATGCCTGCCTTCCCACTTGAGGATCTTCAGTATTACACTCACTTATATCCCAGATGACTATATCGAGGCCAACACTTTCAAAATCAGTATCTAATTTCAAGATTTTAAGGGAGCACTGACCACCTGGAATTGATCTGGAGAAGAACTGGGGGATTCTGTGAAATGACCAAATCAAATTTATTATTGCTGAATATACACTGGGAGAGGTACATGAACAAAAAAGTCACCAAAAGTTTCCTACTCTTCAGCAAATATATCTCAAAACCAAACTCAATACTGATGACTCATACCTTAGTCTAGAAGCAGGCAAAATGGGAATTGAGGAGCAAAATCCATGGCCTTGGGTTCAGTCAGTCTTTTCATTGAAATACACCTTCTGGTCTAAAAGGTACACGTACGCAAAGACTGACCAGCGGCTTTAACTTGAAAGCTTGGTGCAATTTTACCTAAAGCCATGCATAAAAACTATGATGAGACAACACAGAAAATCACCTGCAGATCACATAATATAAAGTCCAGACTTTTAAATATTGGGGGTTTTGGTTTGAATATTTTTTGTTTGCTTGTCTGGGGGTTTGGTTTTGTTGTTTTTTTGGTTTTGTTGTTTTTTAATGTGGCCTCATTTCGCACACAGTAGGGACTTGCCTATTTATTTTATTTAAGATGAGGTTTACGAAGTCCAGGTTCATTAAAACTAGACTGAGATCATAAAAAATACTATGACAATCAATAAAAGACCAAACTTTGGTATCATTTTCATATAGCTTGAGAACTATAAACTCTGCATCACACCTTCCACCAAAAAAAGGCCTTACTAAAAAACAGAACAGTCCTGAACTGGGCTGATTAAAGTTTCCAGGCACACAAGAATAATTTTGCACATATGGTCCTTAAAAAATGAATAACTCTAAAAAGTAAAATTAGCTTAGAAGTGCATATTTAATATTCCATAACAAAAAAAAAGTTTCTTTTCAGTATTTTTAAGAGGATCATTTTCCAATAAACTAAAACTATAGGCAAAGTGGAAATTGGTCTGCCCCCTCTGAATTCATTAACAACAAGAATTACACCACACGAAATATCTGCTAATCAGTCTATAAACACAGCTGTAAAACTCTTCTGGTTCTTTTTGTTTGTTCCAATTCAATTAAGTACATTTACAGAAAGAAGGTAAGCTCTTAATGAATTTAAAATCTTACTTTCTTCAGCTACATCTTTCCCAAGCAAATCCTATCCCCTGTCTATTATTTCACTTCATAGTTGTTGATAGAATGGTTAGGAAATGGTTAATTTTGCACAATTACATCTTCCATAGGCCACTGCCATTTAGCATCCCACCCTATGGGTGCAATCAACCAATAAAGACTTTGCTCTGATTATGTAATGCGGATATTTGATATCCCACTTGAGACCTCTTTTGGATGTAAAGACAACTACAGCATAGTGACTTTGCAAATAAGATGATGTAATGCTACTTTGTAAGTAATAAAACATCTGAGCATGTGCACTGTGAAACACACAAAATCCTAAATACATTTCAGTCTGAACCATTCAGTTGCTGGAGAGCTGTTGTCTCCCTTTCTTGTTTGCTCTGAAGCTCTTACAAGCTTTCTGACACCAAAAACAGAATCACAATTTTCTTCAGAACGAGTCACACAAAAAAAAACCCAGAACTGACTTCACCCTCATTTAAAGTTAACACATTCTGAAAAAAAAAAAAAAAAAAATCCTTTCCCAGCTTGTATTTGTGAGTAAGAACATGAAAAATGTTTTCTGGATAACTTTAATCAATGCATATGCCCAAAAGGCAGCTGTCAAAAGAACACATGCCATATCTGTGCAATTCTTAAAAAGTTATATGTGAAATCCAGCTCTTATCAATGCACCTATAGCTTAAGAGTTATGAAGGTGTTTAACTTGAGATTGACATTCAAATGTTGGAAGTGAACACATACCCAGCAGGTTCATTGGTCATCAGTGTAGAAACAGTGACAGCCTATGCCTGTCATATGACCATGCACACATACACATACAGTTTTTAAAAGACTGTCCCCTTATGCAGCTTTATAGAAAGCAGTTTTCTTATCTGGGAGGTCAGTGAAGAAGTGTTTTTGAGAAAAAAAAGGTTACTGAAAGTAAAATATTCAAATATTCACTGGAAGAATCACACAACATAGTAATAAAATTCTATTATCAACTCAGTTAAACTGCTGATGAGGTTACTATAAATAGTGAGAAAGACAAAACAATGTCAGGGTCAGAAGAATTAAGACAGACAAACAAATCAGGCCCAAAGCTCTACTGGAAAGCAAAGTGAACATTCTTTTCTATTGTGAAAGAGGTGACCATTTTCATTATCCTCAGTGCCATGCAATTGACAGCAATAAACTGGCCCTATTTGAAATAAAAGATTCCTAAAACAAGTCCATGAAGAAATGCAAGACAGTGACATTTTCCTTTCTAAACTCAGATGAATGCAAAGTAAAAACCATGCATTTAAGACCCTGATTCCAGACCATCTCCCTTTCCCATTTACCTCCCCAGGGAATAAAAGTGCAACCATAAGCCTCCCTGCATTCCAGTACAAATGCTAAAAATGCCTTTTAATCATTCCTTCCCAGCCACTTCATCAGACATTGGTATCTTCACACAGTCCTCCCTCCACCTTCCAATAATTCTCTCATGGATTTTCTTCCTTTAACATGACAACAGCAAATGGGAACATCACCTGACAAAAGTTAGCCTCTTTCATTGCTTTTGGCTCCAAGATGCACTTAAAAATCAGAGATGAGCACAGAATAGCAAAAGAACAGAAAAGCCTTGTTAATACCTAGTGAAGTAGTTAAAGTAATAAAATTTTAAAAAATAAACAAATAAACCAAAACATAACTGCACAGAGTGATTGATTTGGTCTCCCTGTTCCCCTGCAGTTATGAAAAGAAACAAGTTATTATACTTGCAAAAGGATGCACAAACATGATTTCCCATCTTCCTTTTGTATTACTTAAGATACTAATGTTATTTCCTGAAGCCTGTAGGAATCCACTGCCAAAAATGGGCCACTTTCCTCCTTTCGATAAATACCTAAAATAGAGAAGATGCTTCCAAGAAAGCATTTTCTGCAATACTGAAGCAAAATTAAGGAGTCAAAGTTTGGTAAACAACCCAAATTATCTGATATCAATACACGTTGAACACATATGGGTACAAACCCAAAGTACCACACACAGCCCATAGTCAGTTCTAAAGAACAACTAGCTGGAAGAAATCAAAACCCTTTGGAACCATTGTCCGTAAAAGCTTCAGAAGTATCCACAACTCCTTTGTGTGCATTCAAATTACACAGAGCAGTTCCCAAAAGGCCTGGAGGAATTTCAGAATCCAAACCCACTCAGGCCCTGCTCTCCTGAGCCAAGCCATGGATAAGGGTTTGTACAAGCTTCTGAGCCATGAGTGTTTCTTCTCCAGGGATATCTATTCCCCATCAGAACTGCTCCAAGAACACTAACCACCCATCACACTGGCCACTGAGCAAACTATACATAGAAACATCTTTTGGGCATGACTTGGACTGATGTAGATATACATGGATAGCTGACAAGTTAAGGCTCCAAGGCTCCACTGACATTCCCAAGCCAAAGGGTCAAAGGCATTTTGTAACTCCTAAATAAAGCGTTTATTCTTGTCAAGCCCTGCATAACCTTATGTCACTCTGGACACACCTTAGGCTTCTAGCAAAGTAACTGCTATTTTAGTAGAGTTGGATCCATGTATACTCCTCTACTCAGCAGCAGTATGAAAGTGGACTGGTTTGTTTTATGCGAGAATAGCCTTTGCTCATCTACTGTGTGGGGATTCTGAAATACAAGCAAATAAAATCAGGAAAATAAGGTTAAGAAAAATGTAAAGCACAAAAGAGAAAAAAAAAAAACAACTAAAAAGCATGTGTCCCAAAACACAGACACCTTAAGAGTACTAAAAGCCAACTTGTATCAAATTCTAAGAGGTCATGAACAACTGTGTCTTAACCAACACAACATACATTAGGGATTCAGAAAATAATTATTCTTCTGCAATTTCTAGCTCTAGTCCTCTTTTTATCATACACGGAATCTATACACTTCTTTATGTATCACTTTAAAAGTTAAATAGTAAGTGTCACCTTCCACAAAAGGTTGCAAGTACTATCATAAGTACCATATTGCAGGAACTAGAATTGCTTTTCTCCCTCTGCTGTTGCTACTGGCCAGAGTTATGCACAAATACTAACATATATACAGTTATGTATTTACTGTGGAGAGGGAAGACACATGGGGAACAACCCAAACATTAACAAATTTACCATACTTAAATCTTTGTTCTGTAGCATCACCTAAGAGTACAAAGGTCTATGACATTTTGTTGTACTATCCTTGACAGGAAAAAAACTGCTAAATTACAAAGATACACAAGAGAACAACCTGAAATCACATGACCATTTAAGAAATCAGCTTGTTTAATTTTTTCCTGAGTAGTAACACAGCCTGCTTACAAGTTAAATTATTAGCAATTAACAAATCCACCGTAAGATTTCATAGCGGAAGAAGCCACTTCACCTCAAGATTTTATAAGAAATTGCATCACTACAAGAAATAATCTAATACATGCCTGCATTTAATCAACAGTTCATGATCACACACTTAATATACACACTTTTGTATGGACTGTAACTATCTTTTATCTAATTTATCTAAGTAATATTGATCTTTGTATTATGAGCTTCTGAGTTCACTAGCCACAGCAAACAGAAGCCAGAAACGATGCTGTGCCAGAATTCTCTAAGTTATCACAGGGAAACAACACTGAAAGGAACAGAAACTTTATCCTTACAACTAAAAATAGGTAACTGAACAACACAGATAAAAAATACAGTATCCAACAACTAAAAAAAACCCATAAAATTAAGCAGACCATAGAGCACTGAGAAAGGTTGCAGGGAAGACTGTTTAAAGAGCGTTAAGATTTTTAGGTATAAAAAAGGAATTTGTCTTTTCTCTAGGTGCTGGAAGAGAATTTCCTTAAATCACTACTTTGTGCTTGAGTAGAATTTTCAAGCATGAAGCAACCTGCATATTATTCAAGCATTCATCTCCTGAAAGACTTTCTTAGTAACAGTCCATCGTGTTGACATAACATTCAGAGACATGAGATCAATAAAAGTGTTCCCAGATAATGACACAGATTTAGTAGTGCTGAGTTTAAGGCAATGGTTCTTAATGCTGACATGTCTCATGCAGGCTGCCACAAAAAAAGCCATTAATACCCTTTTGTATTTGTTCCCCTTCCTCACTCAAGGGTTTTGTGATTTTTTTTTTTGTTGCAGACTCTGGAGCTATGGAGTGTCTGAGTCTGCTAGACACATTTCCCCAAGACCAAGAGAATTCTTGAACATGTGACTACACACTAGGAGATCATGAAATTTTGTAAATACTTTTCCAGACTAGAGAGTTGAACCACACAACAGTCAAATTTCCAAACTATGAATCTATTAGATAGCTCAGCAATTCTGAATCCCAAAGGGATCAATGGTCTACAAGTTACATTATATCCGTAGGTACCCACAGTTTAAAACAGCCTGTATAGGATACATTTGCCTCTGCATTATTTCAATTCAGATTCCTTGAACAAGTATCAAAATCACCAATTATTTCAAGTATTGTGCTTTAAGCAGGGACTAGCATATGGCTACTGAAATTACAAAGAATAAGGAAAACCTTTCAAAATGTATTTTTGCCAGGAATCCTAAGGTGGGGGGAGGGGAGGGAAGGAGGACTCCTGAGAGAGAGGGGGACATGATTCATCAAGGCAGAAAAAATGTCTTTAATATGCAGGTTTCATAATGGACATACCAGCATCCAGAAACCCAAAGAAGTGCAAATGGGCCCTATAGCATTTTTGTGTTTTACTCAGCTATTGCAGGAAGCCCAACAAAAACACTTCCTCTTCTTGCAAAATTTGCCTTCCTTAGCATCCACAGTCATTCTTCTACAACCTTGCTGCCTTTCAGATAAGCTCTTTAACAGCTATATTTTCACTGGGTTAATCTGTAGCTGGCAAGAGAAGCCTACTCAAGAGAATTATAACAATGAAACATAAGACTTGCAATACATTTTTTATCCTGGATTCTCTCTACTTAACCACTAAAAAGTAAAAGAAGTATGACGCTTCATACTCCTCTATGTATAATATCAATGTCTCCAGCTAATCTTCTTGCAGTTTCTAAGCTGCATTCAAGTCCACATTCACCTAAGTGTGTGCCTCACAAGCCTGTGCTTTCAAAGAAGACCACAGCCTCAAGTAACTCCTGCAAAACTTTTAACCTCTAAGAAACACACTGAAAGCTAAATCCCTTCTAACTGTGTGCTGTGCTTCGCACTCCAAGGCACTGGTAGAGCTGCAACACCCAGCAACAACTGAAGAAACAACAGATGTGAAGGAAAAAGATGGTCAGTGATATGGAGAAACCAAAAGAACTTGGAGTAACTTGATCTACTTCTTCACCTCCATCTGCATCAAAGTTTTGAATGAAACATCTTCCACTGACAACAGGTTCAATACATGCCTATGCAAAAAGCTGAGTCAACTTCACTCAAACCTGTGTGCTGATTATTCAAACAAGAACTAAACTGCTCAGAAAGAGGTCTAATCACTTTGAACAAAAGACTGAATTCACAGCTTAGGTTAACACGTACAAAAGATCTGAGACAGGAATTCATGTGGAGTGAGACTTGAAGCTCAAAATGTTTCTGTCAACACCATTTCCCTGAAGTTCTACAAGAAGAGCCCTGCTGTGACTGAATTTCAGAAATGAATGGAGAGAAGTAGGCAACTAATTACACAGTGTTGCATATTTTTTCTGAGTGCTAATGACTAAAGACCAACATTTAAAATGTGTTCTACTTTCAAGCATGTTCACAGACACAGAACTTAGTGTCTTCTGAAGTACCTCACCACAAAAGTCTTCATATTATTACAACTCACTTGTGCTATTGCATTAATACTGAAATGGCTGTCATGCTTCCAGAAATAGCTCAACTAGACAGGCATACTGGGCAGGCAAGGAGTAATAAAAAATTCTCAGTGCTGTACACCACAAACAAAACAAACCTCCAAGCCCAAACTGTTTCATAAAATACAATATTGTGCACAGTTGTGCTGTGCAAAAAAAAATCTTTTTCTTAGAAAATTATCTTGGTCAAATATACAAGAAGTCATCTCATGAGGAGATACGGAGCATTTGCCAGTTCTCCTTAGGAGAGAAGTCATTAGCAGTTAAAAGGTGCAGTCATCAACTTCTTAAGGCGGTGCCCGACAAAAAGGGATCTAATTATACCTAATATTTGGCTAGGAGTTTTATTTGTATCTGCCAAAAAAGGGAGAATAATGGAATCTACAAACAATAGGAGAGTTTGGGAAAATATTTCTTCCAGCTGCCAAAAAAAATTAAAAACACACAGTAACGAGGATATGAATCTCTTTCCGTCCATGGTCCATAGTAAGACATGAATCTAAGGAATGTTATCTTTAGAATTTTCCCTGCTTCTCTCCCTTGCCTTCCACATGCAATTTATCAGTTGTCAGTGCATTTCAGACTGTCACTTAGCCATAATCGCTATATTTATCTTTGTAATATTCAGAAATTAATCTATGCATAAGGATATAAAACACTAAAATACTCTTTACTAATGAAATCTAAGAGACAGTCAATCACAATTCTAGAAATAAGAAAGGCAAATTGGACAGATACTTTTTTCAGGATGCTATCAATCCAAGAAAATAATCTAAGAATGAGCCTTCTTCCCCTGAGTTAATGTCAAAACTTCCACAGATTTCAGAGACAAGGCTGAGCATAAAGTGGAAAAAGAATCCTTGAAGCCACATGAGTTACTAAAACATTAAGCATCAGATCCCAATTAGGCAAGTCATTAAAATTCAACTTGTCAATCTTGCACGTTTCAGTTCCCCAGTATTACTTGCAAAGATTTAGCAGACCACCTCCAAAAAAGCAAATGGTTTTAAGTAATGTAAACTGCTAATAAAAGCTTTGACAGTATTTGTACTTCTATAGATGTCTATTTTCAGGATATAAGAGTAACCTAACAATTCAGACCCCACAGAGAATCTGAAAAGCCTCAGATGTGACCAAGAGCCTGATTCAGCCAGGCATTTTAATATATCATTAAAATCAGGCTTATGCTGAAGTCCTTTCCTTTTTCAACAAAAATACACAAGACTATGATTTAAGTGCTTTGTTGAACTGAGGCCCAAGTTCTAATTTCCTTTATTTATCTTAGATACAAAATGGCTAAAGGAAAGGGTCAAATGCTGCGATAGGTTACGGGTTTAAGGACACTTGCTGCTATGAATTGCCATGGGGAAAAAAAGAGAAGTATTTTAACATAGAAGTAAAGGGAGGAATTCAGATAGTTTAAGATAAAGTCTAAAAACAACAGCCTCAAAGTCTTCTAGCTTATTTGCCCTCTCTTTTCCCTGCCTGCTACAATCTTCCATCTTTCTAGTTTCTGTTTATTTCAAAGTAAAATCCTGAGAGAATGTGGGCACAGCTAACAATAGGTAGCAATAAGCAGAGACTAGATTAAAGCCACCACAAGCAGGCTGCAGGAAGCAGCCCTACTTTGTCAGGAATGCACCAAATGATCCGAAGTTTCTTCAGCTGTCGCGATACTTGCAAACACACCAACATTGAACAACTATGTCTAGTAACTAAGGAAACTGAGCTGATTTTAGGGAGCAATGGAGAATAAAACAGGCATATGTTCTTGCCCAAAGGCTTTTTTTTTCTTTCTTTAGTGCAGGTTACCAGTGCCAGGATTCCACCTACAGATACTGGAAGGCACTGTAAGAAAGCAGTAAAAGAAGGCTCCTCAGCAACACTATGTGTTGCCTCAGATATAAGTATGCTTTTCATGATATAGTAATCCAAATCTCAGAATTTCAATTATATAGTTCTTTAACAGAGCTTGGAATAGTACTGTAATGTCCTTTTATTAAGTTGTGATAATACAAGAGAAGGAAGTCAGGCCATTACACACTTAGCTGATGCTCTTTGCTAAAGCTGTTTTGCAGAAGGTCACAAATGTGTGTTTTTGTATCACAGAGGAGAATTAATTAAGAAACTAGAAGTTCATGCTTTGGCCATCCCCAGGTATAGACTTACGAACTGGAGGATTTGGATTCCCTATTCCCAGCTCTAGCCTGCCCCCAGCCTGCCAATAAACTTATTGCTAGCACTATCTCAGCTGTGTTCCTGAGCAGAACTGGGCTGTAAGGATGGATTTTTGATTACCAAATCTTGAGAAGTCCTCCTCTTCAAAGCTGTTTATGGTCTACAACATCTGTTTCATGTGGGTGGACAAAACTGCAGATTTTCATATTAAGACAGACTAGAGAGATAGGTTCTGCCCAGGTGAAGATGCAATAAAATACCCCACAATTGCAACAGGAGCCAACCAAAATACAAAACAGCAATTTTCACTGTATTCACTGTAAGCATTTGTACACTTGTACACACACGTAAAAAGAAATGCATGCACATTTAATTCCCAGATACTTTTCACAGATCTACTTACCTAACTCCCCCCCCCCCTTCAATCTTAACTGGATACAGCATCCTCCACAGCCTACTCTAAGACAGTATCTTTGCACATCTAGCTGTCCTTTCTTCTAAAACAGAGTCCCAGCAGAAAGGGTGAGTTTGTAGCTGAAGTCAACCTAATGTTGCCTTTACCAAGATCACCTGTATGACTTTTTATGTAATTCAAATAATCTACACTTCCATAATGCTTTTGAGAAAAACTATACAAAGTGTTGATTCCCCAAAACATAGGAAATATTATCCTGATCTACCCACTGGTATATTCATATATATTTTTTTCTGAAACCATGCTGGGTCAGGATACAGGTACTGCACTACTAAAGAGATCTGGAAGTTTTGTAATCAAGCATCCAAATCTGAACCTCCTCAGAAACTTACAAGTGGGATCATGTGTACACACAAGTAGCACACTTCTGAGTAAGTCTTTACCCAACCACAGTTCAAAAGGCTGGCTGAAATTTTCCAACTAAAAACTAAGTATTTTTTTCAGGCTCCATTCAAGCTAAATATGTGCAAGGAATCTAAGAGAGCCTGTCTTTTCGATGAAAAGAAAACATTTTAATCGTAATTTATCTTCATATCTACAGACAACATCCCCCAAATAAACTGGCCTATGTTAGAATTATATTCAAGTATGCTAAAACACACAAAAAGGAGGCAATAGGACAGCTTAAGTCATACCAAAGTTTACCTGAAGACTAAAATTCAAATGATGCAAATAAATGAAATCTGGATGCACCTACTTTAACAGAGCTGCACAAAATAATGTAGAATGCCTTTCAACTGTCTCATTAATTTAACCCTTAGTGGGATTTCAACAAGTTCTGTGCCTATTTCAAGTATTTCTTCTTTGTGCTCTCAATGTTTATTCAGGGTGTACACTGAAGGACAGGGAATACAAGAGATACATTTTCAGCTCTTCAAGCTAAGTTCTATTTTGGCTTCCTGCCTCTTTCCTAAATATTAAAACAAAAGACTCATTTCTTTAAGACCTTCTTACTAAAAATAGTTGGTGCGACTGCTTAATTGTGTTAGCTGAAGCACAAACATACGAAAAGGAAAGGGTTTTGTTGGAAAAACATTGAAGAGAAAAAAAAAAATCAGATTTCATCTGGCCTTCCCATCATCACTTAAGAGAATTGTTTTGTAGTTACATCATCAGGAAATAAAATACTACCCTCTGAGGACCCCAACTCTTTACAGAAAGAAAAAACAAAAAAAAAGGCTCAAAGTTCATATCACCCTCAGAGGAGCACAGCTAAATTCACAGCTTTTGTCATATAAAAATAAAAAAAAGTCAGGAAAAAAGCTCCCTTTAGAACAGGTAATTACAGGAGATGACCTGGAATTTAATTTTTCCCTTCTCAAATTCTAGGCTGTGAGACTAAGTGGAAAACATGATAACTAACCAGCTAACAACTTCTAACAACTTTATTATCAATATAAGGAACTGCCCTAACCCAAACCTTCTGCACATTCTTCTTGGCCATGAAGTAGACGACAAATGAAGTATTTCACACAGCCCTGTCTGTCAGCTGGAGCCAGAACACATTAATGAGCTTTTTAAATTCTGGCTATCACTAAAGTACACCAGTCATACCCGACGAGTCTGCACAACACGGAGTGCCTTATATGGCTAGGCAATGACGTAATGCTCCATAGGCTTGGGGCATGCAAAGAGCCTATCTCTCATTGTTTAGTGGGACTGCTGGAATGCTCACAGTTCTGATGCTACAAGCTCAACGCCTCGCTCGCACCATGGAGCAATAGCTGACCCAGGATTTCTATAGTCCAGGAGCGAAAGGTAAGGGAGTGGGTGGGAAGCAAACTTCTTCTGGCAAGCACTGACACTTCTTGCTTTTTCCTATCGAGATACTTCTTCTAAAAAGTCACTTCCAAAAAAAGGGGTGAGGACTGAGAAAGAATGAAATACCCCCAAAACAGCTCAGGAGATCTAGAAGAGATCTGGTTACTCGGAAGTAGGATGACTATTTCAATCGGTAAAGCTGCATTTTAAACAATTCCTACAGAGCCAAAGGATGAGGAATTAGTGTTAAAGGAGGACATAGTTACGAATTACACACACTTTCCAAATGGCTGGATAAAATCATGACTGCATTTAAAGCTGTGGAAAGAGTCCAACAGTACTGTAATATATTAGGTAGAGCTACTGCCTCTTTTTATGCTGCATTTATATGCATATATGCTATATATTAGTAGACATGTACACACAGATGTCTCTAAGCATTTACTATACTTTTGAACAACTCTGACTACAGAGGGATATATAAATCGCACAAACATTACTCTGCAATAAGATTATGCTATGTCTGAAAGAAACAATCTTAACTAGTTTGATTACTAACAAACTTCAGCTTCTACACACTGCTTCCCTCTTCTGTGTCTTGTATGCAAGTGTCAAAACACAAGAGGACAGAACTGTCAGATTTTCAGGACAAAAAACTTTAAATCCTTGTCATCAAACAAACGATGAGGCTTTCAAAATCAGAAACCCCACTGCTCTCCTTGAGGCTTGTTTTACAAGGTGCTGAACAGTACTGCAGTTACTGCAATACAGAGAAAACATTTTGATGAGGCACTAAGCAACTTGAAAGATTAGACCTTAGTGTGCTTATAATTCACATCTGTGTAGTACACAAAACTTTCTGCTGATTAGGACTAAAACCTGTCAAATCCCCATTTATAGGAACAACTGCAATTAAGTCAATTGTACTGTCCTACTTACAAATTCAAATTACTAAGTGCTCCTCTCCAGTCTTATGTGCAACTGAAAATGTTAGAAAAGAGAGACTCCTTACGACTTTTAAACTCAAATTCTTATTAAAAGTAAACCACAGTTTTGTCGTAGGTTTTCATTTTTCTTAATGCAAAATTAAATCAGCATTAAATGTTGGGACACCAGAAATAGTTTTTATTTTGTCTTCCTTCATTTGATGTTTTAAATCCTGCAAAATCCTTGTTCAGGTATATATTCAGAAAAAATCAAAGCTGATACAATCACATGCATTGCTGTACTAGCAAGCATATATGGATTCAGAGACTTGGTCAAAATATCATGTGTGAACATTTTCATTACTTTTTTTTTAAGCAAGAAAATATTAAGTAGTTATTTTCCACATACTTCTAAAATTGTAAATATATAGAGACACATTTAATTTCAAAGATAATTCAGGTATTTCTGTATTATTAACCTTGGCATTTAGGTAAAGGTCACATCCATGTTTCCAAGATAATCACTGCTGTTGCAGCCAAAGCTTACACCCCTGTTGATGCCTTGAGTCTGCCCAGCTACAGAACCAGGGAAGAGGGCACAGAGTATTATACAGAGAATGAAAAGCATACTAGCAACCAGAACAAATTTAAGTTCAGTGTAGAAAACCAAAACCTCAGATCAGTATCTTAAGCTCCTTACTATGTCTTTTGCTCACTCTTCTGTCATATCTGAAGACTTGCAATCTGTCCTAGCATACTTAAATCTCTTCACTGATAAATGATTACTTTGGTTGCTACCTATCCTATATCCAGTGGATTTAATGCCTAATAAATAGTCAAGTTATAAAGTGTAAGTTAGCTACATTATGCAAACATAGGTTATGAACTAAAGTTAAGTAACATACTTTAAAGAATGTGTCTGAGTAGAAAGAATTCGCTGAAGTCAAAAGACTACAATATGGTTAAAAAAAAATCATGCAAATGCAACACATGCAATAAATATCAACACTTGATAAAGGCAATAACTAGAAAAAGAAAAAAGCCTACACATAGGTAAGAAACTATTTCAGCTCCTCTAAATCCAGAGAAGGAGGGTAACATTTATCATTAATTACTGATTTAGCAATTTCCATAGTACCATCTGTGCTGTGAATGCTGGTAGCCTAATATGAAACATAACATCTACCAAAAGCCACAAGAACTCTATTTGCCACAGTTCATTCTTCTTAGATCAAACAGGAAAATATTCTTTACTTAATACCTACAGAACCAATTTTGCTCTCATTTATATTAACTGGTAAAAGAAGTCCACAATAATTAAACTGAATTATAACATCTCACTGTTGTTGTATACCACCACCCCACTCCACCCCAGTATTACACTCTTTTATCAGATTTCTTAATACATATTGAGAGGATCTAATTTCAAACAATTAAAACATTACCTTGAATCACCTAACAGTAAAAGGAGGTAGCAAAGGAAAAGAATTCATATAATTCAGTCTTCAACAACTGTATTTCTTCACTTGTATTTCTTTTTTTTTTTTAGTAATTTTTAACAACATCCAATGTAAAGAGAAAGCATTTTTAAGAGCAAGTATATCCTCCAGAAATGAAAGTCAACTTCCTATCAAACTGCACTAACTCTCTGTTCCTTCCCTGCCATTTCCCTTCCCTCTACTGACAAACGTCATGTACTGCTGACAGCAAAGTTTTTAGAGATTTGATCCAGAAGAACAAGGGATATAACTCACACTTATTTTATCTTCCCTGTCAATACTAGTAAAATCAAGTATTATTTACCTAATACTGTGATGAATTACCATGCTTGCCATTGTTAAAGGATAAAAAAGATCAGCCTGTTTTAAATCCCAGTTTTCCCTCTATGACAGCTCTTAAAAGGCTGGTACATTTCATCAGGAAAAATTCTTTACCAGGTATAGTTCAGCATGGGCAAGGGAGCAGCCATTGCTCCTCTAGACCTCTCCCGCAAACAGCTTCTCACAAATTCTGGGTGTGGTACTACCTTAATGCAGTTCATTAAAGAAGCAATTAAAATATCTACGTCAGAGAATCCTAAGGAGTTTACAGTGTAGGAAGACCAATCTTTAAAAACCATCCTGTAAATTTTAGTTCTGACTCATTAATACTTCCCCTTACTACTTTAGTCTGCCATCAAGTTGATTTGAACTTAGAAACTATGCCTTACCAATAAAAACAAATCATTTTCAATTGCTTAGGTTTGTGTTTCTTATACTGAATGGTTCTGCCACGGCATCCCTGAGGTTCATGTTGAGCTTTTTTAAAGTGGGTGAAAGCTTGGTTAGTTCAGTCATTCACTAAACTCTATTACTCAGCTCCAAGACGTAAGAGGCTTTGCTGAAAAATTCTAAATATAGTGCCCAGTCTTTTGATTTAAGTGAAGTAATGAACGTGTTAAGTCTTAACACCTCTCAGTATGTTATGGTGGTTTTGAGGTTTCCTGTGTTTTCTATCAGTGAGAGAGAAATCACTTTGATCACATGTCCATGTGTTGTTTCTGGAAGGTCAGTAACAGCACTCAGGCTGATGGACCAATGGAGCACACTCAGGCTTTCACAGCACACTTTCCTCCAGTGTTCCCAAATTCAGGGAAAATATATTTGAAGGTTTTCTGTGGCAGTCTGTAGCTTGCAGTTAAAAACAGTACAAAACCAGCCCCTCCCAATGCACTGCCTCCGCAACAGAACAACAGAACTGAGGTGACAGTAAAGAGGTGGATGTTCACACAATAAATGAATGCTGGCTGAGCAAACACCCAGCAACATCATTGTATAACCCTCCTTTAATAACAAAATCGAAAGCTTGGGGGTGAAAGTTCAAGCCAACCTTGCTGGGCAACATTTCAACACAAACTCAAAGTCCTATAACCTTGGTCATTCAAGTTGATAAATGCACATACTTTCTGCCTGATGCAGAAGTCACCCTTTCTGCTACAGCTCATCATGCATGCCATGATGATGTAACCTAACTGCTTGACTTCAGCCTCAAGCTGGGCAGGGGACCTATGGACAATCACCAGAGAGTGGCTACTGAGGTAAATAAGCAGAACTTGAGCCATTTTGCTTCACACTGCATGCTCACAGAAGCTGAGCAACCAGAGCCCAAAACCACCTAACTGCTCATGCTCAAGCTTCAACAAACTTTCACAGTTGTACAGATAGGGTATACAAAGCTCCAGTGAACATAACTGAAAATGTGGATGGAAAAAAAAAATACTTCTGACAAGAAAAACATTCATCTTGCATACATTTCAGGTAAATAAAACAACTCATCAACCAGATTTCATTGCCCTATAGAGGTTTCCAAAAGGTTAGGAAGGAATACGGCAATCACACTTTAAAGAAATGATGGGTTTAAGTTCTTAAAAGATATGCCTTAAATCTAATATTCAAAGCAATTTCTTTCAAATTCATTACAGAGAGTGGATTTAAAACTACGCATTTTTTTTACTGGAGACACAAAGCTTACCTAGTGTTTGCATTGCAACTACTGCAATAAGAGTCTAAGAGAAAGAGAAAAGGTGTTTAAAGCTGAAATGAAGCAGCACATTGCAACTACCATGAAAAATGCACACAAGGTTGGCTGTTTAAAAACAGAAAGTAATACACTTATAAAACTCACATTTTAATTACATATTGGATTTTAGCACATGGACAAAACCATATTAGAGAAAGTATAAGCTCACTGAATTCCATCAAAATTTTATGGATTTAATCAATATTCTGGTAAAATGTACATAACTTTCAGTCACTAAGTCAAATTACAAAAATTAGGAAAATCTATCACCATTACTTGGCTTACCCCAAGCAGGACTGTATTCTACTTGGCTACAGAGATGTTTCAGAAGCCACCTAATAAATGCCAGTTGGTTTTGTTTTCAAGTTCAAAACATCCCCACCAGCCAAGCACATTCTCAGCCTCAGCAGAGCCATTCTGTTTCAGATCCCTACATAGAAAAAGAGCAAGTGAATTAATTATGAGCCTAATTGCTTTTTTTAAATTGAACCTCAGGCTGTAACTCCTCCACCTTTGGGGCAGCCAACCCATGACCAAAACATCTGAAATCCAGTGCTTAACATAGTAAGCTGTATGTAGGTAGGTGGGGGAAAAAAAATTACATTTGTTAATGTTCAAAGCTGAAACATTCTCTTCCCTTCCAAAATAATACCATATACTCTTTCATGTAAAGAGAAGTCTTTTCACTAGCAGACCATATCATTCCTAAATTAAATACTGAATTGGTTTCAACAAAAAGGCCACCATGAACCTTGGCAGGCTTAAGACTTCTCCTAAAACATGTGTTTCTAGAAACATATCTAATATACATATATGGGTATGTGCATTTGCTTGCGTACGCGTAAGCAGAGCAGGGACATAAAAAGCCTCTGAAGTGAAGTCATCAAGCACAGCTTCAATATAAGTCAATTCAAGCTAGATAAAATAGACTGCCTGTAAAAGGAATGCAGGGATGACACCAATCACTGGAGGCTTCTGCTTGAAGTTGCATACATTGATTCCCTTTTGGGAAAGCAGCAGACAACAGCTGACAAGAATCTTTAAGCTTACATTTTTTGCTAACACTCTATAAAAGAGGAGGGAAGAAAAAGTAACAATGGTATACAAAGGAGCAGCTGCTTTGGAAAGTGTCTGCTTGCCCTTGCTTTGTTCCCATCCTCTGCTTAAAGCTCTAGATGCCATCTCTGAATGTAGGAAAATTCTCCAATCAGGATTAACTGGGTGTGGGGAATGAGAATTTGACAAGGTAACATTTTACAACCTGCAAATTACCTTCTCATATATCTAGGCTAATGCAGTTAACCAAAGAAGCTAGCAAGCTCTGTCTAGGGATAATTGTGTCTTTCTATTTTCAGCATTTGAAATCACGTTATAAATTAACGATAAAAGCTAAATGTATTATATCAGAAACATACTGTACATGAAGGCATGCTACAGTTCCTTCATTTTCAGTGACACCTGAAAATAGAAAAATATAACCTAAAATCACAGACCATCAGCCAAGAGGCAAGAAAAGAGATCAAATAGGGCATGTAGTCAAATTTCCCTCAGTCACATAACAATACTGAGTTATAAATCAATTTGGGGTACTGTAACGAGGCAGAAAACTTTTGACTGAATTAACAGTTGTTTGAAGACCAGGTAACACTCAGAGTCTAAAAGTCTTCATATGAAGGGGCAAAGGAAGCATGCATAAATATGATGCTCGTCTTTCCTAAAAAAAAACACTTTTTTCTCTATGACAGTTTTTGAAAGGCAGAGCAAGTAAACTGGAAAACAACTAAAGATGGAAAAAAGTATCTGTCTTGGCTTTAGGAAGACTGTTCAGACCAATTTTAAAAAGCCTTTAAGAAACCATTGGTCACAGAATAGCTAGAACTAGTTAAATTCATTTTTTTGAATTGTAACAATTCAGGGGTTTTCCTGAGACATTTTTATTTTCCAAACCAAGCAACAGCTGCTGAACTCACACACAAGTAGCTTATTCTAGACACAAACCCTTACTGGCATGTTTAGTGGACATATGACTAAAGGACCCAATTTTCTCTTATGCTTAAGCAGGGCATTTGATCTTTAATGCAGTGAGCTACCAAAGCTTCAGAAAAACAGAAAAATCTTACTTTAACACATCATAATTGACACATCGAGTAAAAGATGTTCTTCAGTTAAATAATTCATCACAGGTGAAGTGGGTACTTAAAATGCTATCTAAGTATGTAAATTAAATTATGAAGTAGACGTTGGTTAGAACTATAACCATTAAAAAAATTCTCGGACTATCATTCTTAGCTCTCCACTGGATCTTCCTATCCTGTAGTCTAAAACAATGTGTTGGTTCACTCTGAAGATCAGTTTGTAGAACTTACGTTGACCATGTAAACTTAAATCCCAAGGAAGAACGCCGATGCCAAGGATTAATGTGCTTTACACAATCATGCATTGACTTCACACCTTTATGAGATTCACAAAGACCTCCCACGCCAGTGTGGCCTGAGGTCCTACCAAGAGAAGAGAAAATCCAACTTCCAAACATCCCATAAACATCAAATCCCAACACATCCAGATATAGGAGACGTACAAGAAGGACATTTAAAAGGATTTTATTAGGGCTTATAACAAGAAAGTGAATTATCTCTCAACTAGCAAAGTCCCTGGAACTACAAAGCTTCAGTACCTAGAACTGTGCCCAGAAGCAATTTGTAATCTAACGGAAATAGGTTTTATACAATTTCTGAAGGTCACATACAGCAAACCAGGAAGCTAGCAGCATTCTGCATCACTTGTAGCTTCAAAGCCATCTTTACCTAGTTAACCATGCCACAATGTATTACTACAACCTTTTTCACCTGTGTCCTCCAAGAGTAAGTGCAGGACAACTCCACCTTAGAGAAAATGGACACCCTCACATTATCAGGTCTCCAGGAAAAAGATGCATATTTAGCTTCAAAGCAAAATCATTATTAAATCAATATTTGTTATTACTGCTCTTACGCTCCCAGTCTTGACTACTAGAAAAAGTTGCAACCGTAAAGGCAAACCTGATTGAAGTCTTTTGCCTATTTGGAAATCCTCAACTACACTACTTCAAGAAACCCTGCATCAAGGAAAAATTAAATATTTTAAGCTAAATTTGCGGTAACAATTAAGGTTCATGTTTTCTGCCTAAAAAAGGAATGGATTGCCACCTAGGCCCAGTCCTCAAACACTCAGAGTTTATTATTCACAAAGCTACTTCAGGAAGTAAGAACACCAGAAAAGGAGCTCACTTTTGTCTTAAGATTTATGTATATAGTTAAGATTTTATGGGTATGAACAGGACCCTCAAGAAGTCATGGAATTTATCCTTCTGCACAGGAGTGACACCACCTACATCATTCCTGAGAAATGTTTGTCTAATTGGTTTTAACTAGCCCCATTCCTCCAAATGATGGCAAACGCACGGCCTTCCCAGACAGTCCCATTCAGTACTAAAATACTTTTATTCAACTTTCCATGTTTAATCTATGTGGTTCTAATCACAATTTCCACACATAGATTCTTGTCACATGCATTGAGCATATTAAAAACATATTAAGTCTGTAGCCAACCTCCACCTGACTAAAAAACAAGTGGCCACTGTATAAGTGAGCAGCTTATTCAGGAGTGGCAGCAATGAGGACGCCTTCTGTTCAACGGAGGAGAAGTATGGCAGTATGGAAAGTTCTAAATTCTACCACTGCTGACTAATAATAAACAAGTTAGGCCATAGTTAGTGTAAGAGATAGGCACAGTGCCTATTCTGCCCATGAATAAAAATGTGGCTGCAGACATTTATTTGTATATAAAATGCGTGTTAAGGTTGTTTTAGAGAACATCCAGTTCCTGTAAATGTTATGGGGAAATGATATTTACAACTAACCAGTCTCCTCTGAGTAACATGAGGTGTTATTGTTGGCTTAGTGCATTTTCTGTCACACCAAAAATATTAACTAACTGAAGCTTAAAAAAGGTTGTATGAATTGGATCCTTGCACAATTATGCCAGCTCTGGTCAAGACAGCAGCACTAGCACTGCCCCAGGTGAATCAGACACCAGAAAATCACCTATTTTCCCAAATGACCCCCAAAATAAGTATCCATAAAAGAGGTCCACCTTGAACCTACACACTATGATGTTATATACAGAAAAAAACAAACAAACCCACAATCAAAATATAGACAGTGTTTTATCTATTTATTGAAATTGCTCACAGAAAACTTAGATTGTTTTCTTAATCTGAAGCAAGTATCTTAAACTGAAAAGTGTAAAAAATGACTTGTGGGTTACAAACATACACAGAGTTGAAGCAACTCATTCAGGGAATCAGAACTTCTGCAAACTCCTCACTCACTTGAAGGATGCAGATTTAAATAGCTAAGACAAAAACTCAGCTCTCGAAGTATTACACTTCCACCAACAACAAACAGCATGGCAGTAATAACTAAGTAGTATTTGCCTCGCACAAACTACACACATGACTGGGATACTCACTGCTACTGGCAGTCTGACCAGAACTTTCCAGAACATGGGCAAGCTGCACTCCCCTGTTTGTGCCTAACCTTCCCATGGGGAATTGAGGGGAAACCATCTAAAAGATAGTTTTCAAGAGCTCAGTTAAGCCCTACTGCAATTTTTCAGTTGCTACAACCTAGCAACAGACTACAATGGTAGCAATTACTGACAGACACCCCAAACAGACAATACAAACACATCACCTGCCCCATTATGCCAGGGGGATTAGTGGAAAAATCACTGTCCTGTTTACCTCCATAGTACTGAGTGTTTTATAACACTGGTGAGTTTTAAAACATCTCAGTAACTGGTCAAGCAATAATGTTCTAACACTAATTCTTGAACTATCCATTTAAAACAAAACTCAGGTTCATAAAGACACAGGATCTCTCCCATCAATTTAACAAGTTATCATGCAGTATCAAGTATCAACCTATCAAACACAATCACTTCATTGACACTATCATTTAAAAATAACAAATTATAAAAAACAGTAGTTGTCTTGGGTTATTGTGTGCAGTTATTGTATCAAATTTTCTTTACCTTAATACTCATTCTAAAAAGAATCTGCTACAGTAAGTCAACACTGCTTTTCCATTTTAATAAATCTGAAGTTCAGGCACAAAATTCTACTTGTTAAGACAAAAGTGGGCCCTGGATTCGTAACAGAAGTTCTGTCTCGCTCTTATTGCTTTGATCCCTATACCACATTTCTTGTGGTTCATCTTTCTATTTCCTTCTGAAAGCTTTCCATCTGCTAAACTATAATTTCCTGGCTGACATAAGCTTGAAGAGTTCCAAATTCTGGTGTTTCATCTGAAATCACTTGCTTTATTTCCAACTTTACAGGCACTGTGGAGAGAGGGTGAGAGGAAACAGGGAGGATGAATATGAATTATGGTAATATGAAAAAACCCAAAACTACTAATAAAACCCAAGTCATATTCCCATGAGCTGGTTAAATTATCAATGAGTTTAGATTCAAACTAACAGAATTTAGTTTGAAAGAATTAACAAAAAGAATTAACAAAAAGAATTAACAAAAAGAATTAACAAAAAGAATTAACAAAAAGAATTAACAAAAAGAATTAACAAAAAGAATTAACAAAAAGAATTAACAAAAAGAATTAACAAAAAGAATTAACAAAAAGAATTAACAGTCATATTACATGTACAATTATACTCCATTGAAATGCCAACAGTAATAGATACTGACTTCAAAGAATACCTGAAATAGCTGTTAAATCTAGGAAGAGGGAAGAAAGAAGAGTGCATCTCAAAACCAGTGACACACTGGAGTCCAGCTCACAGTTCATTGTGTCATGTTTCTAGCAGCTGGATTCTGGGACCCAGAGGTTTTAAGGCTAATTTCAAGAAAACTCATTAATAATTGTGGTCTTCTTAGGTCAGCATTCATTTACAATTGTTTTTCAGGATATACAGTCAAGAAAAAAAATTTAAAGTAAAAACCTGCCAACAATTTAATAGGACAGCAACTTCTTCATCCTCCCCTAAAAATCCTGTAGCTTCCTATTATAATCTCAGACACTGAGGATGGCTACCATTACAAGATTAGAAATGAATGGACAGAATTAATAACTATCACCTTGCACATTCAAACAGTTACTGCCACAGAAAGCATTATTTTTATTTTATTTTTTTTTTACACAAGACTGATACGTAATTTCCAAGAACATCTAGATACAGAAAGACTATAGAATCATAGAAAGGTTGTGGTTGGAAAGGACCTTAAAATCATCTAGTTCCAGCCCCCTCCCATGGGCAGGGCCTCACACTAGACCATGTCAGCGCAGGCCTTGTCCAACCTGACCTATATAACACAAGTCTGAATTTTATATTCTTAAACTGAGGTTTCATGGTAAAATAATACTGAATTCTAGTACTGAACTAAAACTAGAGCAACTCTAGGTGAATGTTAATCCAGTCTTAGATATTATATCAACCAACATAAATTTGTTAAAAATTTCTCATGCCATTTACTGTCACCAGATCTACACAGGATTTTAAAACATTTATGACTGCCAATATCCACCCCTATATTGCTAGGAAGAATTTTCAGCAGTTTAGTAGTTGTGAAATCATGGTCACAAACAACATTACTGCTCCAGATTAATTAATTTTTAAAAGACTGTATTATCTGCGTTTGTTTACTCAGCATCACAGCTAATACATCTGGTTATTGGTTTGAAATTTTGCCCGTTAACCCAGAACTGGCAACACCATTCATCATCTATGACTTCTATTAAGACTTTTAAAGCAAGTAAGCATTTTAAGCACCAGATAAAACAATAATTATTCTTTGGCAGCCTGTGGAGTAATAAGCAGAACTCACATCCCCCTCCATGTAAGTTCTCATTTTATAAAACAAATTTCCGTATCAGGAAATTGCCTTACACGCAGTCTCTTGCAGCTGAGACACCCTTTGTGGAGGTGCACATCCTAGTATAAACTAATGAATTAAAATACGCATATGCAAAACCACACTGGAAAATGCATTTTAAAGTAAGTGTTTGCATTCTGTTGGGAAGTGCTGACTGATTCAGATAAAGGCAACAGATTACACAACAGCTATGGTATGCTGTTGCTGCTGTAATTTCAAAGGCTTTTGATTTTCTTTGTGACAAGGAGAAAAAAGAAGCATTAATAAAGATAAGAGAAACCCATAAAAGTAGCTAGAACATATGTCTTCATAAAAACTACACATCTATAAGTAGAATTGTAGGCAAAGGAAAAAGGAAAAAGAATAAAATGTACAGCCACCCCAAGAAACCCATTTTGACAAACCCAAATTTTGTTGCAATAAACTGTGGAAGGCACAGACAGACTGGCTGTCTTCCAAAACCAAATATTTAACTGCATTGCTGTCAAAAATTACAACTGTTTGCAAGATTCACCAGAAATGATGAAGCATGTTTCTTCTGTTAATAAAAGCCAGGCCATGGCTTATTGCTAACTGGGAAGAATGCCTCAGAGGAAGAGGCATGACTTCATCTACATTTAAAAGCTTTCAGGTTAAGTCTTTTATTTGCATTGTACAGGGGGAAATTCAAGTACATATTCAAAACTTTTAGAAGAAAGTCTCCCCCATGTTACAATCTGTAGGACCTCTAGTAAGCTACATCTTTTACCTGGAAAAGGGTGAAGAGCACAAGCTAGATAAAAGTATGTATCTTTCTGATTAAAAAAAAAAGAAATAACCAACAAACAAACCAACAACACATTCACAATCTCCATCATTTCTGCAGAATAATCTGATAAAAATAAAGATCTTGCTAAGGTACATATTAAAATCTCCTCAGTACTTCAGTAAAAGGAATGTTTAAAGTACAGCTATACAAACCAACACCTATTCAACTTGCATCACCAGCCTTTTCTAAAGCCATTATAACAAGATTGCTTAAAGAAAAAAAATAAAGTATTGGTTTTATCCCTATTATTCTAAGAAAAATGATTCATTCTAGAACAAACTCAAAGCATAAAATAAGGGTCTCATGCTTTCTTGGGCTTCCCTGATACTCAGGAAGGAAAAGACATCCCCTTAGATTGCTCTAAAAACATAAACAGCATTGATGTAATACAGGTGTCCCCCCCCCAACAACAGAAAACTCCAGTTAAAGACAAAATGATATCACATGATACCAAGACAATGAACTGTTTTGGGAGTCCCTATATCTTGTAGGGAACACATTGTCATTATGCTGCTAAATATAATGCAGTGTAGCCAAAGCCATATACACTTGGGGAAAAAAAACAAAAACAACCAAAAAAACCCCCAAACAACCAAAAACCAAGACAAAACAACAACAACAACAAAAAAAAAAAAAAAGGCAAAAACCAAAACTACTGTAAAGCAAGAAAATACAGTTGAATGCATGGGATTAACACCAAGAAGCTATCGTACCCATACTAAGGATTACAATGAACAGAGGAGAGTTGACCAATACAGTGTTGTTAAAGAAATAAAAAGGCAGGCAACTGGTATTACAAACCATCATGGCAGTAAGCCACTAAAAAAGCAGTAATTTATAGAAGTTCTGAAGAAAAAGTAGTAAGACACTACCCTGACTCTGCGTAACTACCTAACATTCATATTCATAAAAACATGAATGTTAGGTTTGAGGCCTCACTTGAGTATTGTGTACGGTTCTGGTGTCCTCAATGTTAAAAGGACATGGAACTGGTGGAACAAGTCCAGAAGAGGGCCACGAGGATGATCAGGGGACTGGAGCACCTCCCTTAAGAAGACAGGCTGAGAAAGTTGGGGCTGTTCAGCCTGGAGCAGAAGAGGCCACTTGGAGACCTCATAGCAGCCTTCCAGTATCTGAAGGGGGCCTATAAGGATGCAGGGGAGGGACTCTTCATTAGGGACTGTACTGATAGGCCACGGGGTAACGGGTGAAAACTTAAACAGGGGAAGTTTAGATTGCATATAAGGAGGAAGTTCTTTACTGTAATTGTGATGAGGCACTGGAATGGGTTGCCCAGGGAAGCTGTGAATGCTTCATCCCTGGCAGTATTCAAGGCCAGGTTGGACAGAGCCTTGGGTGACATGGTTTAGTGGGAGGTGCCCCTGCCCATGGCAAGGGGGTTGGACCTAGATGATCTTAAGGTCCTTTCCAACCCTAACTATTCTATGATTCTATGAAAACAATTCCCAATGCCTGGTTTTGCTGGCCTGGATTCAGAAAGAGTTCTTGTAGTCCTATGAAGTCAACTACTTGGAATTACCTGTGAAAGCTTTGACTAAATGATATTACCTGTCTTTGCCTAATATGAAATTACATGATCATGAAATTCAACTGAAAAAAAACCCAATAAAAATATTTTATTAGATATAGGACTGCCTGTTCCCTTTTTTTTTTTTTTAGCCAAGTTTTTTTTGACCTTTGCATATTTTTGGCAAAATTGGTGTCTCAAATACTCTGGATATACTTCTTCAGAAAGAGAGCATTTTGGATTAAGTTAACAAAAAGTATTTTTATCTGTCATAGAAGTATGTAAAATGTCACAAAATGCTACAGTTACAGCACTTTTTCAATTAAACATGTGATTTGCTTTAATTCAAATGATATAATCAAGCCCTGACCTGCACAGCTCAGGTTCCCCTAAAATAGCTGACCAAAACCAGGCAATTAATTAAAAAAGAACAAAGACCCACACCACCAAAACTCGCAAACTTTTTAGGGCCCTTTTCTATTCCTAAGCACATGTGTACAGATGCACTTGCATGACCTACTGAACCATGAAACAGAAGTTCAACAGTCAACAAAAAATTCTTCTGCAAATATTAATGGACTCCAGTTGACTTCTTACAATATCAATCTCAACTCTCTCCAAGAAATCATTATCTATTCAGCACTCTTGAGGGCATTTTCTGTATAGGAATACATGATTAAGAATACAGTTATCAAAACAAGTGCAAAAATTTCACTACACAATATGCTAAAAAAAAAAAAGTAAAAAAAAATGCTTAATACATCATTTTTTTTTCATTTTAGAAGCTCATTAAAATCTGTTAACTCACAGCTTCTACACTATGCTCCATAACTTGACTTTAGTGGAGTGGTATTATATGTAAGTTTTTTGGTTTTAAATAAACAGATCTCTAGAAGTATGTGCTTGCACTTCTGTTTTAATCCTAAAACTGTATTTTTTCTTCTGATTGAAGGGAACATTTTCAAACACCCTAAAGTCTTTTCACATGACCAAACAAACAGAATCTCTTGAAAATCCTTCTCAGTTTATACAATGAAACAGGTCAGATACCAATAGTTTAGATACTTGAATTTAAATAACCCGTACATCACAGACTTAATCAGAAATTGGGTTAAACTACCTCAATCAAGCACACAGGTTGGGCTGGAACCTCAAGTGCTTTGCTGAAGCAAGTCTTATGCATTAGAGATAGCCTGAGAAATTAAATTATAGAAGACAAAAAAAATATTGTACATACCCTGATGCTCACTGGAAGGGCTGTTGGGATTATTCACTCAAAACATTTGTCAACTTCATTATTTATGCACAATTATCTTATTTGCATAATAAAAAAAATATACAGCAACCTGACGATGAAGTTTACAATTGTTGTTCACTATTTGGTCTAAGAGTTTTCTTCCTAAAGCAATTTAACAGACACCAGTCACTGGAGCATTACAGTTTCATTTGGCCAGAGAGACATTATCTAATTAACATGGAAGTGTTAGGTAAAATACTGATTCATTTAGGTATTAAAATTAAGTTTGTGTTACAAAATTAAATGACAGTGAAGCAAGCTAAAACAAATAAATGTTAATAAGCCCAAGTCTATTTTCACAGTATTAATATGTCTTAGCTTCATGCACACAAAAAACTGAGTTCATTCCAAATGAAATTGTTAGTTATGTTTCTGTTACGGTTTTATATCTATGGAAACAGTAAATCATCAACTGAACTTCACTACTCAAGCATTTAGAGACAAGGGTGGGGAGGGAAGAGAGACTTTTACACTAAAAAGAACTCAAACAGAAAGTAGCCCTGAAAAGCAGACAGAAGTTCATGTGCCAAAAACACAGTAAAAGCAGCCATTGAAGACAGTGCAGTCTTCTCCCCAGTTATTGTTCTGTCAACCAGCAGCATTCCTTCAAGCTCATTTCACAAACTTCTTCTTCACTTCTATTATTTCACATCTGTTTTCCCCATTATGTTAACTGACTGTTGTAAAGAATGTGGGGCTGCTTTAAGTCTTTGATATCAACTCTGTTTACTGTTACTTCCCATTCTGTCAATTTTTCATATAAAGCATTTTATTACATTCAATATAGTGCAACTTAAGCACTAAAATAAAAACAGTGGGAAAAGTAAAGATGATGTAAGAAATTTTGTAGTCGTAGACTTCTATACAACACCATTGTTAAATCAGACAAGTCTGATGGGCAGTTGTAAAATGTATAACGGCTAGGACTTCCTCTCTCCGTGCAGGAAAAGTACAGTGCTGCCAACGGGTATACTGCTGAGGTAGCCTCTTAAATGCCTAGAAATACACGCCTCCAGTCAGTCAACAGCTAATGAAGAGCTGTGCAAAGGAACTGAACTAAAAGGATGGCTGTAATAGGAACTTGACAGGGGGAAGCTGCAAAGACGCACCACTTGGACAAGGGCATCACAACAGTGACCAGAGACAAATGCGGAACAGGAATCGTATGTTCAAGCAGCAACTTATAGAGAGTCACTGTATTTCAGGAGGGGAAAAAAAGAAAAAAAAAACAAACCTCTAAAAAAGAAAAAGGCAAGGGGTCTTCAGCTAATGAGCACTGAAGCAGTAATTTTGTGCAAGTACAGTCCTGAGATGCAAAAGTTCCCTCATGCAGTCTACATACACCTGGATACATACGTACAACAGTGAAACATAAAAATTCTTAGTACTTCATTACTTCAACCTAGGCTTTTCAGATGTGTCTTTAATACCAGAATATACATTTAGGTGGGCATAATCTAACTAAAAGGAGGCAAACGTACTTGCCAAACCTACTCAGACCTCAGACCAACTCCACAAGCATTTCCCTGAGGAAGAAAAGCTATAAAAGAACCTTTGAGGTTCTTTAATTTGAGGTATTAACAAATTAAGTATGTTGCATCTTGGGTAGGACTGAGTACTAATATAAACTTGTATAATTTTGGAAAACCATTACGAAAACCTTTAAGCATCATGTACAAGCAGGGCTGCACCCAGGTGCATTTGCAAGTTTTGGATATAGGACTGAATCCAAGCCTAAAAGACAGCAAAACATTTGGGCTTTCTCAAGTTTAAAAGGCACAACCTGAATACCTATTTATCTGCTGAGTGCATTTGTGTGTGTGATACAAAGCCACAAGGCCTGCATTTCTACTGAGAACTGACTTATCTGCAGTTTTGCTCTGATGTACTGCTTAGAAATTGATACCAGGCAGCCTGACTAACTGCCTGGTGTGGCTACATTTCTTCACATACTTTAGCATCCATAAGGTTTAATCATAAAACATGAGGATGGTTTATAAGCAAATTGAAGTTATTAGGAGGTTTATGATGCTGTAAATTACACCTGCCCTTAAGGGCTGTACTGATTTAATTTCTCAACCACTATGATAATCCCATTTCTTAAATAAAACACCTGCATGCACATACCTAGCCTCAGCCAACAGCCAAGATCCGTACTGTTCCAGTGCAGAATACCAATAAATTATGTTCCATTGATACCTGTCAAAAGCTTAAAATGTAAACAAAGATGCATAATTATTGAAGTTGTTAAGTCTAAATGATCATATTGAAGTGTCCATTACAACAGGACTTCTGAATAGAAAGTAAGGCCTGCGAACACTTTTCCATGATCCTACAATGAGAGTTCTGCTTGTAGTTACAACTTCAAGTACATGCACATCTGGAAGAAATGCCATAATATTTCAAGTGTGTTTTTAAATGCCCATTAAAATGGCTATAAAATACAATATTATTTCCTCCCACAGATTGAAAAAGCTTCTTGAACAAGAAACAGCGTATCAGGCAAAAAGAGAGAAGGAAGACAAGAAGAAAATAGCTAAACTGAAAGAAGAACTTACTAAATTGAAATCCTTTACTTTAATGGTGGTGAATGAACAGCAAAGACTCACTGAGCAGTTGAATCAACAAAGCCAAAAAATTCAAGAATTAACCACTTCTGCAGAAGAAGCACATGAGAAGCTGTCATTTGCTGAAGCAAAAGTTCAAGAAGAAGAACAAAGAGCCAGTAGGCTGAAGGCTGAACTTCAAGCCCAAGGTAGTAAGATTTCCCAAGACCAAGAAGCAATGATGGCCAAACTAACCAATGAAGACAGTCAGAATCGTCAGCTGCGGTTAAAACTAACTGCTCTCAGCCAACAAATTGATGATCTGGAAGAGACCAATAAATCTTTACGAAAAGCAGAAGAAGAACTGCAAGACCTAAGGGATAAGATAAATAAGGGGGAGTATGGGAACTCCATGCTTATGACTGAAATAGAAGAACTATGGAAACGACTGCTGGAGATGGAAGGAAAAGATGAAGAGCTCATAAAAATGGAAGATCTGTGCAGAGAACTCAATAGAAAGTTAGAAAAAGAAGCATCACAGAGCAAGAACCTTAAAGGGGAAGTTGACAAACTTAATAAAAGAATTATGGAGCTGGAGAAATTAGAAGATGCTTTCAACAAGAATAAACAGGAATGTTACTCCCTGAAATGCAACCTAGAGAGAGAAAAGATGTTAACAAAGCAGCTGTCCCATGAGCTGGATGGCTTAAAAGCTAGAGTTGGTGAGCTTGAAGCAATTGAAAGTAAGTTAGAAAAAACGGAGTTTACACTTAAAGAAGATTTAACAAAGCTGAAGAGTCTAACAGTGATGCTTGTGGATGAAAGAAGAACTATGGGTGAAAAAATAAAGCAAACAGAAGAAAAGCTGCAAGCCACAACTTCTCAGCTTCAGGTGGAACAAAATAAAGTGATGTCAGTTACAGAAAAACTAATTGAGGAAAGTAAAAAAGCACTGAAATCAAAATCTGATGCAGAGGAAAAAGTGTCCAGTGTTATAAAAGAAAGAGATGAACTGAAAAATAAACTGAAAGCTGAAGAGGAGAAAGGAAGTGATCTTGTTTCTAAAGTGAATATTCTAAGAAAAAGACTTCAGTCATTTGAAGGTGTTGAAAAAGAACTTAAAAATAAACACAAGGAGAGTACCAAATCCAGCACCTCCTTGCAGCAGGAAAACAACAAAATCAAAGAGCTTTCTCAAGAAGTTGAGAGGCTTAAGCAAAAGCTTCAAGAAATGAAGGCCATAGAAGATGATCTTATGAAAACTGAAGATGAATTTGAATCTCTTGAACGAAGATACGTCAACGAACGGGACAGAGCCAAGCTCCTATCAGAAGAGTTGGAGGCTGTGAAAATGGAAATGGCTAGATATAAATTAACAGAAAAGGCAGAGTGCAATCAAGAGCAGCACCTTTTTAAGAAGCTCAAAGAGGAGGAAGCTAAATCAAGTCATCTTTCCAGAGAAGTAGATGCACTGAAAGAAAAAATACATGAATATATGGCAACAGAAGACCTAATCTGTCACCTCCAAGGTGATCATACAGTCTTACAGAAGAAACTCCTCCAGCAAGAAAGCAAGAACAGGGAGTTAGCAAGAGAAACTGAAAGCCTCACAGAAGAATTGGAGAGGTACAGACGCTTCAGCAACAACTTCAGGCCCAGTCTCAATGGAAGGAGAATTTCAGACTTGCAACTTTTTTCTAAGGAAGTTCAGACAGATCCAGCACACAATGAACCACCTGATTACAAAACCCTCATGCCTTTAGAGAGAACAGTCATAAATGGGCAGCTGCAAGAAGATGACAATAATGAGGATAAAGACAACAATGAGGAAGAACAAACAGTGTCTTTCAAAAGCAACTCATCCATTGCAAATGCCGTGAATAAAAAATTATGGATACCTTGGATGAAGCCCAAAGAGAGTCATCCTCAAAATGGAAAGATTCATACAAAACAAAATGGAAACTGTGCACAGTCTGGAGACCTAGTGCTAAGCCATACACCAGGCCAACCTCTTCATATAAAGGTAACTCCAGATCATGGACAGAACACAGCAACACTTGAAATAACTAGTCCTACTACTGAAAGTCCTCACTCCTACACAAGCACAGCAGTTATACCCAACTGTGGCACTCCAAAGAAAAGAATAACCATTATTCAAAACGCCTCCTTAACACCTGTAAAATCAAAAGCAGCAGAAGATTACATGAACCCAGAGCAAGTAATTTCTCCTATTACTATGGCTACTTTTGCAACATCTCAAACTCCTGAATCATGTGGTTCTTTAACTCCTGAAAGAACAATGTCTCCTTTGGCTTTACCAAGTTTAAGTTCTCAGGAACAAATACTCTCCTCGGAGCCTTTGGAAATGGGAGCCAAGCACACCATTCTTAGAGTATCCCCAGACAGGCAGTCATCATGGCAGTTTCAGAGATCTAACAGTACAGGATCAAGTGTAATAACTACTGAGGATAACAAAATCCACATCCATTTAGGAAGTCCTTACATCCAAGCTCTCACCAATTCCAAGCCTATCAGCCCTTGTGATCCAGTGCAAGACAACAGAACTCCAGCACTAGCTAATGGCCTACCCAATAAGTCCACCAATAAAATCACCAGCAGTATTACTATCACACCAACAGCCACTCCTCTCCCACGGCAATCACAAATTACAGTAAGTAATGTCTATAACTGACCCCCATCCATGCTGACACCCCTACCAGCAGCCCATCTTGTTTTTCATCCCAGCAAGAATTATTTGGAACAGCCTCTTTACTTTGGGAGAGATCCGTGCATGAACTATACAACAGTACATGGAACTAACATTAAGTTTTGCCTGCTTAGTGTTACCAAGTGTGCACTTACTGTATATCTTCTCATTGAAATACAGTTATGTAAAATATTTAGTCTTGCACTTGTATAAATGCATCTTCATGTATTTCCATTTTCAAAATTACTCACATTACTTTTAACTGCAACTTACCTCGGTTAAGTATTTTAACATTACAAAAACAGTAAATAATTGGTTGCTTTTATCATTGTTTGCAGAATATTTTTGTTTGTTATATGTGGTGTTGTGGGGGTTTTTTTGCATGTATGGTAGAATTTTAATTAAGCCATAATTTTGCCTGCTAACTTCAGATAAGAAGTTATTTTCCCTGTAATTTCCTAACTCCTTCTAGCCTTCTCATTTCAGATAATTATCAGTACATCACACACTCAAAATATTAAGTATTGTACCTTATTATGAATTTATGATGCATATACAATATGTTCCAGAGCACAACCATCACTTCTTCTCCCCATCTTTTTCTACACTGTTCAGTTAAAACTCTTTTCAAAATTTCTTGCAAAACTTTCTTGTAAGTGAACCAAGTTCAGAAGCTTATATCACAAAATTATTCTTCCCGAACAAGGCAGTTTTTTCCAATACAACAGAAAACCTGCTATCACCTAGGTACACTGTAAAACAATAAACAGCAACACTTACATTGCTAAATGATAACTCAGAAGAATGTATTTACACATAATCCTCAATTTTTATCCAAGCTCCCAGCCATCAGTTTAACATACAATACAATCACACAGGTACCCTGAAGAAGAAACAAGATTAGCAAACTATGGCATATCTTCACGCTTTTCAAATAACAGGCAGAGAAAGTTTGGCAGAAGTGCTAAGAAGTAATACTAAACCAACTCTCCAAACATACAGGCTTCTAGGACTAAGGTGAATAGGAGTACCATTCAGAATGAACAAAACACGTTAAGATATTTTAATGATGAAGTATTAGTGCCTTAAGAAAAGGACAGAAATGTAAGTAATTCCACCCTTTACACATGTGCCAAGCAGCCAATTTCGGCCTCACTGAAAATACTGCTAATAGTGGAACAACTTCATGCCGAATGTGAATCAGCTCACAAGACCTGGAATGCACTTTAAATGTCTTTCTCAAAAGCTGTAAACTGCAAATGTAAATTGGAAAGGTTGCTCCTTATTCTGAAAAGTTAAATGCCTATGTAACTTATGCTGGGAAGAGGGGACAGGAGATACCTTTTATAACAGATGCTGGGAGGAGGGGACAGGAGATACCTTTTAGAACAGTTCAACCTCCTTACCAACAAGGAAGTCTGCAAGTAAGCAGAAAGTCCCTAACTCACTAAACCTTTATCACTCTGATGCTTACATTATCTAGAAAAAAAAAATAATTCTGCAGTACAACTTAGCAACTGATTCAGCAAAGGACTCTGGCACACACATTCACATAACAAGGGGACTTTACAAGTCCTTTTGATGGATAGGAATCTAAATTATTACAACTGTATGTAATAACTGATCTTAGAAGAAATGGCTTCTATTGGAAAACAAAGCCCACTACCCATACACACTTCAGTCAAATTAACAATGGGGGGCAGAAATTTGTAGAAATCTATGGCAGAAATGGACATAACAAATGTATTACAGTTAAGCAGTAGCAATTTAAAAAAAAAACAAACACAAAAAGTGGATCTGCACAAGCCTAGCTTAACGTCATGCATAACCTGAGACAGCATCTCCTGAAGCTACCGGGCTTCATAAGAGGTCTTTCCTATCTGTTTTGGCCTGCTTTATTTCCAATGAAACGATTGCAGAATTGAGATCTGACTAAGGTCTGGGTGAGAAGTACCTAGTGCTATCCTGCAGTGCAAAGTTTGGCTCCCACCAGCTTCAGCAAAAGTCACTGATCAAGACAGCTGCCACCACTCAAGCAAGTCAAGATTATAATCATTTTTAAAGTGTGTTAATTATACAAACAAAATATTTAACTACATTTAAGTTACACATTCTTAACAGCAGAACTCATTCAAAATAAAAAAAGCAGTCCATTCAAAACGTTCTCTGCACTCCTAGAATGTGGTATACTGCATATCCTGTTGATCCATAGCCAAGGTCTCTGCAGGGACACATTGCAAGCATGGTACTGAATAACTGTGTATGAAATATGCAATTGTCAGTGTACTAACAGACACCAGATCCTCCAAAAATTAAGGGATTAAGACTTGTCCTTCAGGAGCACTAATACTTTCTTCAGTAGGCCTTAAAAATCCTGTAAAAAAAAGAAAAAGAAAAAAAAACCAAAACAAAACACACTTCATACCTGTGGTTCAAAATACACAGAAATGTGTTGATCATTAACCACTTGGCCATCTATTACAATGTCTTATAAAAGAAAAGCACAAATGAGGACACTTAGTCATTTGGACAGCTACCAAGCTATCTGAACAAGGATATTCAGAGTTTAAAGCTAAGTTTTGAATACAAAACCTAGGTGAGAGTTCACACCACTAAGAAGTTTAATTATTAAACAGGACAGTACTTCTGTTGCTCTCTTAATTCTTACACTCATGATGGTTTACCAGTAACGGTTCAATTAACAAAAGACAAAGGAAGCAGCCACTCATTACAATTAACTCAGTAAGAAGCATCACAGGTGCTTGTAAATGAACTTGCTATTTCCTAAAAAACCTTAAGGGATGGTTACATTGCCCTCCTGATGAAACAATTCGTGTGTAGAACTTAACTGACTTCACAGTGCAATTTTAGTCATTAATTTCAAAAGATTAAAATTCAAATAATTACTTTGCCTGAAAATGAGGTCTGCAGAATAAAACAGGTCCACCCTATTTCAATTCCAAGATTTATTTCAAAGCACAAAGCAGAGAGAAACACCTGAATATATTAGTTGAGCGCATAAACTTAACTGCTAAAACAGAAAAGTTAGCTGTAATCTTATAATAAAATAACAAATAGGAAACATACCTTAAGGACTCAAATTACCAATTTACAAATTAACCTCAAGTGTTCATACCATTGCTCCTTATTTCAGATTATTTCCATTTTGCTGACTGGAAATATTCACCTACTTCCTTGGCAGACAAAGAGCAAACAGCAGAGCAAGCGAAAATTAAATTAATTGTCTGCAAATTGATTTAAACACTCTGGGGAAAAAAACAAACAAACAAACAAACAAAAAAAAAAAAAAACCAAAACTACCCCACAAAAAAACCCTCAAATCCAAGAAAAAAAAAAAATCAAGTATAATCATATAAGAATTAAAAAAACAAAACTACCCCACAAAAAAAACCTCAAATCAAAAAAAAAAAATAAAAAAATCAAGCATAATCATATAAGAATTCAACCAAATAAGGCAGGGTTTTTAGGAATTTCAAGCATTCCATAAATGGTAAGTATTGCAGTTAATTTGGAGGCCAAGATACTTGTTTTCAGCATTTGACCAAAAGCCAAAAATCTGACAATATGTAATGAACCACTTAAAAGTTAAAGGGAAATACAGTCACAAAGCAAACAGCATATATCAGAGGGATTAAACTGTGAGAGCGCAAAACCAGCTTTCAGCAGATCATAATGTCAACCCTTCTCTTTCCCAAAACTCTTAGCAACCATGTCCTTTGAAGTCTAAAAGCTGCCTTTTAGAAAGGGAGAAGTAACTGATAAAAAATGGCAGTAGTTATCAACTTCCCTTCACCTTTTCAGTTTTATTTCAGTGAGTGAGCAAGGGCAGCTCAAACAGTTCAATGATCAGCATTTTTTAAGTCATTCTTCTACTGTAATTAAATATTTCAAAAGAAATGTTTCTGATTTTTGTCCTTATAGGGAGGATGGATGAGGAGAGGGTAGGAAAAGGAGGTTTTTTTTGTTTTTTTTTTTAAAAAAAAGCCGTACATATATTCTGAGAGCAAAGAGCCCATTCTTCAACTTACAGGTAGTATTCCAAGTTACTTAAAAACCTCCCTCGGGTAGCTAATTAAGAAATGGAACTGACAAAACTACAGAAGCAGCCAGATAATCTTCGTGATCCAAAGCACAGCAGATAATAGGGTGTCTGGGGACAAAATGTAAAACTTAATAAAAAAAAAGATCTGCATGTAAACATCTCATGTGAGGCTTAAGGAGTTGTGCTCCCCACACTGGGAAAAAAAAAAATCAGAAACAGAGTTGCACAGCACTAATTTTTTATTAAAATCAAATGGATGCTGCAGGGTTAGGTGATGGTGTAACCATCTGCAGGATGACTTTGTCGCTAGAAAACAGATCTTGAGACAGGCAAAACAAAAACGGACAACTGCCTCATCTCCAGGCTTAAGCAAAGACTACTAAAACGCTACCAAGAAACACTAGAGAAAAAGATGTTATGGTTCAAGTACAGCACAAGTGGGTGTATAAAGACATTTTAAAATTAACACCAAGTACTGTAAGCAGGAAACTACTTGGAAAAAAGACTAACCTCGAAAATTTTAGAAGCATAAAGCGTTTTCACAAACCTCCAGTCAGTGGTCCCAAGTTGTCACTGAAGTCTCTCTGCTACCATGTGTCATGGTTTAACCCCAACCAGACAGCTTGTTCACCCACCTCCCACCCCCCCCTTTTTGCCTTCCCCCTGCTCCTGGAGGGACAGAGAGGAGAATCAGAAAGAATGCAACTCCCACGGGTTGAGATAAGAACAGTTTAGTAACTAAGGTATAACACAAATCACTACTGCTACCACCAATAATAATGATGATAAAGGAAATAACAAGGGAAGAGAATACAACACCTCATGATCAGGCGACCGATAACTCGCCCCCCCAGCCCGACCAAGCACCGACCGATACCTCCTCCAACCCTGCAGTCCACCTAGCCCTTCCGGGTAACTCCCCAGTTATACCCTGGGCATGACGTGCTGTGGTATGGAATACTTCTTTGGTCAGTTTGAGTCAGTTGTCCTGTCTCTGCTTCCTCCCGGCTTCCCTCCCCCCTGGCTCACAAAGTCCTTGGCCAAACCAAAACATCATTTTTATCAGCTTTGTTCCCAGCCCAAAAGTCAAAACATAGCACTGCACCAGCTACCAAGAAGGAGAAAAATGACTGCTACTGCTAAACCCAGGACACCATGTCATGCAGTGACACACCATACTGTAGGCACCCAGAAAGCCTCAAATATCAGAGCTATCAACTAAACATGACTATCCTCTATTCACTGATCAAGGTGCTCTTGGGATACAGATTTCGAAGACAAGAGGAAAGACCTGTTCTAATCAATGACTCTCCACTTGTCAAACAGTGGTCTGACATCACAGGGTCTTCATACAGGAATGGACAAAAGGAGGTCCCTCCCCTTTCTTACCCCTACCACATCTCATAGTCCAAAATGCTGCCATTTTAGTTATGCTGTCATTGCTGCTCAGGAAGACAGCACCGTGAACCAGGTCAAGAAACAAACCTGGATTAAAAAAAACAAATCCACAAAACCCCATAGCAAAACACCAAACACAAACCACCACACTCCACAAATCATTATGAGAAAATAAAAAAACAAAAAGGAAAAACACAAAACCAGGATCTAATTCACAGTAAAGCTCTACAAAAGAGCTATATAACTGACAGGGCAAGCAAAAAGGATGAGCACTTTATGCTGGAATCACTGCCAAAGCCCTGGTCCCATCACCTTAGATGTTACCACTACTGCCTGAAGATTTACAACCTAGCATGCAAATACATCACAAAGCACTCCAAATATACAACAAGCATTCATCTGTCCCATTAATGTCCTTCTAGGGTAGTAAGAAGAACTCACTCTTTTGGGACAGAAGTTAACTGACTTGTGTAGAACCACAGTAAGGCAGCTTCAATTGTGACTAGAACCTTGACTGCTTCAAACTCAAAGCCAATATCCTCTTAGATACACCAATCTGGGCTGGACAAAACATAGAGTTTTTTTTTAAATATAATTTATATATACATATACACATATATATATATGTATGTATATAAAGACTCTCATTAACACAACTTTTATGTGGCCTTCATAGAGGAAAACAGCCTGTTCCCAGACAGAAGAAAAGCCATGATGGTAAAAGCAGAGGATTTTTTTTCCTTTTCCATGCAGAACAGACTGGGGCCCAACCTGGTTACCCCTGTAAGCTTCTTCAACATATGTATTTACTAATATGAGAACAATATATTCAAACCTTTTGAAAATACAATATTGATACTGAAGATATTTTTGTGTTAAAAGGTGTGTGTGAGTGGAGTTCCAAACACTGTTAAAAACTGCATACCCAAACACATATATTCTTATCTGCCCACAGTCCATACAGAATAATACCTGCTGCCAAGAATCCCACTCAACAAATGGCAGCACAGCTTTAAACCAAGTGAATTAACGATCTCACGTAGATTTGTAAAATAATGTATTATATAAAAACACTAACAGTTAAGCAACAGAAGAAACTTTTAAGTGGCCAGCACTACCCTCTCCTGGACAGAATTAATATTGCAGTGTGTTTAGTATTTAAAAAGGCCATACTACTTCTCTTGCGGACTCTAGCTGCTCAACATGGTGACCGAGGTCCTTCCTTGCTCCTAGCACCAAGGAAATCAGCCAACTGCATGGTCGTATTGATCACCCACTTGTCCTTGTCCCATCGGAGCTAACCCACAGTATAACCTTACCTTTCCCAGCATCTTGTCTCTTACGTATTAAAAATCAATTTCTAAACTATCTTCTGTTTCAAAGATTATCGCATTTCCCAGTGAAGACATGTCCCAAGAAAAGGAAGGCACATAAGAGAATTTTAGTAAACAGGAATACAACTTTTGCCTCCACCTCTGTCCAACCATGCTGCTTTTCTCCACTACCAGGAAGTAGATTTAAACTTTGTGTTCAGGAAATAAGATCATGGTGGCACATTTGGGTACCTGAGTGCAAATCATGTTACATACATGGAAATTATTTCTAATCTTATATTTTTCTATCAAATAGGCCATATTATTGAAATCAACAGTCCTGTAATAGGCCAAGTATCAGCAGAAGAGTACAAATCACAGAAAATGTAGCTCAGAAGGGACCTCAGGACATTTTCTAGGCTATTCCCTTACTACAACTTTACTTAAACCTTTCCAAACAAATGCCCAGTTCATACTGTTCTAAAAAACTTCTGCCATGACAATGTAACAGTTACTCCAGGAATCTGTAACAGGGTTGAAATAACCTTGCCATTAAGAATCTTGCTAATTTCTAATCTAAATTTACTTTGCTGAAATTGTAATACAGACTTTCACATATCAAAAGACAATTATCATGTCCTTCCTCAGTTCTGTTTTCTCCAGCTTAAAAAAAAACAGACTGCTTTCCCACTTAACAGCCCACGTACTACAACTGTACAGATTACAAAGCATTTTCCTTTTACAGAGCTGTTTATATTGGTGTGACAATGCAATGCCCCACACCAGACAATACAATACACTGCCTAAGATCTTACCAATGTTCATAAGTACAAAGATTATTTATACCACTCCTGCTTACATATCTTCATACAGTCACGCCCACAAGCAGGCTGCAGGAAAGGAGATGCAGAGCAACTGAGAATTTTCCCTCTGGATTCCTAGAAGACAGATGCCAAGACCTAGTGAAAGAAAAGGAAGTATCTGAATGCCCTGTGCAGCTGAAGCCTAACCTGAAATTTCAGCCAAAGCAGTTTGGTTTGGAGATCAAAGGGAACATTCAGGTTTATTGCTTAATCTTAACTCATTCTTACTTGCAGACCTGGCTTACGCTCTGACTGCAGACAATCACCCAGGTACAAACTTAAACGTGCAAGAGGCAGGCTTGTACATACAGATAATACTTGACTTTTGTGTGAACATCCCCTGGCCATTTTCACTAAGGTTGAAAATTATACTCTCTGTTACTCATATGCCTTAAAGTAAAAAATTAAACAGTGAAAAAGAACCTTATCTAAAGTTCTCTCTCCTAGATCAATTTCTACACTGACTGTAGCAAGGTAAATAAGAAAACTTACAGCAGAAGTACTCCTCCCTATTTAAACAAACACAGTACAAACAGGAAGCAAAACACACATCAGATTTAAAGAGATCTTTTAAAAAAAGAAATTAGGACCAAAGGCAGTTCTACTTCAACAACACATAAACAGACATATTTTTCTCCCCGCTGACCACCATGCACACACACCTTTGCCTTAGCCACTCCCCAGAAAGCAAGCATTGTATTGTGGTAAAATACCTGCCAGCCCATACCTGGCAGCCCATATGATTAACAGATAAGCCACCTCTGTGCGCATGGGGAAAATAACTGAAGCGTGTATGGAATATATATATCATGATATTTCAGAGCATGCTTTCACAGTTATTTACTCAAAGTAAGAAGGACCATTTTCACAGTCATGTGTGAAAATTCCACATCTGTCACCCGTGGAGCATTCGTCCCTGTCCCTGAAGTACCTGCTGTTATTCCCTATAAAGTAACACAGCTACTGGGAATGAGTTCTCATTCCTTCTCCTGACAATTCTTATTACAGGTGATTGACATCTACTTCAGAAGTTAATTTAAAACTGAGGAAGTTAAATGATCCTTATGAAACTGCATCCTTCTTGATTCTTAGGTCATGACTTGCCTTGAAAATGAGCTTTAATTGCTTATTTCCACAAACGTAAGCACTACTGACAAAAACATTGATATTTTTCCAAGTCCAACACCTTAAACTAATCAATGCTATTGTGTTTCCAGACAGCCATACCACAATCTTCTAATTTCAAAAATGTGACTAGTTTAATGTCTTTGGGGTTGGTTGTCTTTGCTGCTGCAGTAATTATTTGCCAACATTTACTTAACTGTGTTTAGATATATTAAGTAAAGGAAAACTGCATGACCCTTTAGGTAGCTCCTTGGCAACATTTTGTTTATAGTGCTGCTAGAGAACCCTGGTGGGAACATACAAGGGCTCTCCGGAACATGAAAGGCAGCTCAGTTTGGTTTTTGAAGGATAAACATGTTTTATTTCCTCTTCTTCACTTGGAAAGATAACAGATATAAAAAGTGGCCTACAGATGGGAACTCAAGGAACCATAACTAAACAGTAACGATGAACACAGAGCCAGCAAATTCAGAATACAAGCGAGTGTCAAAAAAAGAATGGGAGATGAAAAACCATTCACCTTGAAGGGAAAAACAGAAAGGAAGTATACATTTGAAGATATTATTGGTGTGTGCACAGACTTCCCAGACATAAAGTTTATAATTACATTGAAAAAGACCACCAATATATATACATAGGGCTTTTTTCAGTCATTCAGGTATACCCAGAAAAACAAAATGGACATCCCAATACACATGCATGCTATAGCCAATGTATTTGCTTACATGCCTCTAGATTAAGTACTAGGGGAGGAACTAAACAAATAGCACAGACATTTTCAGTACACATACAACTAAATGCAGAAATTTCTATGCAGTTACTTCCAAATGCTTTCCAGACAATTCCCACATAATGCCATTCACTCTTTACTGGTATATCTTACAGCAGTTTAAGCACTGATGCAGTCAACTGACCCAAGATGTTCTTTTTACAACTCATACCTGAGATTCACAGTTTTCCAAGTTCAAAACCAAAGTTTAGTCCTTGGCCTAGCCACACATGTAATTAAATTAAAAAAAATAAAGTGTCAGAGAGTTATTAAAGTTATTCAGCCTTTCCTCTCTAGAATTTTTATCAGGAATGATGAAAAATAATAAACCAATTTTTAAACGTTGAATGGGGAGGAAGAGAACTAGATGGGCATTTTGTTAAATTCCCCCCTGACAACCGAAGTTACAGCTATACAATTCTATTGGTGCAGTCACTGAAGTGCAAGTTTAGTTGTCCTGGCACAGAAGCATAACACTGTTATTGTTTATCTGCATAGGAAAAGAGCCCTGTAATACAACTGTTACCCTAAAGTCTAAGCCTATGCCAGCAGCTGCACCAGTTCAGTTACTGCAGCTATAAGCAAATGTAACACAAAAGAGAGCAATATAAACACTGTGATCAGACCAAACCTTGGCAAAGTCATCAGCTGTAACACAACTCTCAGCGCTAAGGGATAATAATTCAAATGTATTCAATGATGTCATTCAGAACTGCAAAACAGAACAGCATTTTGAATCACAAAAAGAAAATTTTGTCTGACATGACATTTGAAGGCTCAGAAGGCCATATTGTAAATGGTGGTTTTAATGAAGTAGAAGCTGAAGCAAATTACAGGCCAGAGCACGGAAGTATTTTAACACCTAACTTCCCAGTGACTTAGTAAGACTTCAGAGCCTGAATACTGGCTAGATGCACAACACCTGTAAAAATCTGGGCCTACAAATACCTTCTTGAAGTACTAACACTGCTACTCAATCAACTATGACAGAATCCTCCAAGCTCCTTGTACCCTATGGAATTTCTAAACTGGAACACTAATAAAAAAACAACAAAACAAACAGAAATTACAAACCAAAACAATCCACAATTCTTTCTTAGAGATACAATCACACTTTAGCATGCAAGACTTCATATATTTTTATCTCAATATGTTATTCAATATGCTACATGAACATGCAAATATTCGTCTCAATATGCTTAGCAAATGATGGACAATCTAATTCTTTTTATAGTTAGAAAATTGAGGCATATTTTGTATTATCTCTTAAATTTACATCAGACTGTAGCACTGCTAGGAGTAGCCCACCCAAAATTTTATTCTCAACACTGTGCCTCATCTACCAGGCCATACCATATAGTCAGAAGGCAAACTGTTCCAACTCAGTACTCAAGGAAAGCTGTATAGCAGGCACACAATTATCCCCTCCCGCTTCTTAACATGGTGCCTTTGGTAATTAAAGCAAAACACTTTCTAGTTCTTTGCATTCTGACAAATGAGTGATAAATTTAAGACTAACATGAAAATGTATGTTTGGGTTTTTTTTTATTTAGCAATTAATGACAAGTTTCAGTTCAGTTTTAGTTAAAATACTGGGACGCAGCTCAAAAGAAAAACTTTGCTGCCACCTAAAGGAAAAATCTTCAAGGAACACATGGCAAAGAGAACTGCATCTCATTTTTCCTCACTCAATTTCAAAGCCCTGATGATGAAAATCAAAACCTAAAACTAGTTATACACATTCAAACCCAGGAAGGATTTATGTATCTCATCTTCCGTAGTAGCTAGCAGTAAATACTTATGAAACCCCTCTTTTACATACTCTGGATTTCAATCCATTCAGATTCTTTGATATTCACCAATCAAGTAGATAAATTAAATACAAAGCTATATTCTCGTTACCAAGGAAAGAAAGTTCAGACAAACAGTTCTGAGAGCAATGTGTTTAGTTTTACAAAGTGGAAAAGACACTGATGACCTAAATAAACAATTTGTCTCTCCTCACTAATGCATTACTTATTTTCTTGGTTTATTTCAAGATTACTGATGCGTTCTGCCATTCAGCTCCAACTCGGATCCCCAAACCAAAGCCTACAAGCACAACCAAAGTACCTGTCAGAATTCCTGTTGGACATCTCAGCAGACCACTCCAAGACAGCAGCTCTGGAAAGCTACGCATTGTAAGAACTGTGTCTAAAACATGCCTTCAAAGCAGAGGGAGAAGGTAAATAATTTTCTATAATCTATGACATTAAAATGGATTTAAGCGATCTGAATCGGAGCAGTAGTTTCCATCGGGGAAGATTCTGAAACTGTCCACATGATCAGCACATCAGTGGTCACCAATCACAGGACAAGAGACATACAAATTCTTAGGAGCCAAATGTTCTGCAGGGGCCAAGCTCTGCTCCTGTTTTTTTGGTGTAATTCCAGAATGTGGTCCTCATAGTAGAGAAGCACACGAGACACAAATAAGTTTCTACTGTAAATTCAGTTTTGACATGTTCCACAAACTGGAATGCTAATGTTGTCTCAACAGATGTGTAAAAACATATGGTCAATTAAGAAGGGTTGAAGGAGGTGCCATTTTGTTTTCAAAGTTGGTCTAGTCAAGAACTGTTTTAGTATGGGTATCTTATGTTCAGTAGTAAAGACAGAATGAAGAGAGGTATCAGAAAATCTGCTCTTTTATAATGCATAGAACTTTAAGAAATGCAGAGTTCCTTGTTGTGCCAAGCATCACTTTCAAAGCATGATTTGAAAATGAACAGTTCTCTCCTCAGTGAGTTAACTAATATGATTAACTCACTACTATTTGTGCAGATATTAACTTTGAAAAATGGATAAAAGAATTGACATGGATATTGTCTGTACTAGTTGTGTAAATTTCACCATTTTATTTGGACTATTGTATCTATGCTTGAATTCACTTAAATACTACTTTGGAAATTATCAAAATTTGTGTCAAGCTTAACAGTAAGTTGTGACTTACACAGAAGCACAGTTTTGTTCCTGCATTCCTCCACAATTTCGCCCTTCCTTTCAACTGCTTACATTCAAGCAAAATAGGTAACAACCATATGCATAAGTCTTCATGAAGGTTTTTATTAACCAAAATAACTCTTTGTACAAGTAGTTCAGTAGTTCTAGTTCATCCATGACAGAATTTGCCTTTTGCTTTTCTTAAAGCATAACTTTCTTAAAAAACTTTAAATTTACTCAGTTTCCTTTCAGCCATTGCACAAAATCAATCAGAACAGTAGAAAAGACTCCAGGTTCACTGTTTCCAATTTTCTGAAAAATAGCAACTGTTGCTCTGACAAGAAAATTTCTTGCTGTTCCACTTTAGAAAGTTAAAAATAACAAGATACAATTACTGCAAGGAACCCCCCTCAGGAAACCTGGAATACCAACTAACATAACTTACTGGTTTGGAATATAAAAATCAATTTATTTCACTGGTATTAATGTCTTCCTCATTCTTCTTCCCCTAAGAGAGTGCATTCCAACAGTCTAAATGGCTCAACTGACAATTTGTGGGAAAACTCCTTTCACATAGGTCTTTAAGAACTGTCAAATCCTAATTCCTAAATAAAGCAAAAGTTTGTGGTGATCACAGTGCCATAGCCAGAACTGTGACCCTTTTGCTGAAGCAAGGAGAGATTTTGATACATTCAGTTATCCGATTTTTCCTTTTTATTTCACAGCTAAAAGTTTAATTTAACTACTGAGACAGTACAACACGTTAGCACTGCTGCATGACTAGTTTTGCAAACCACAACAGAAAACTAGGCTTCCCTCAACAACTCCACAAGAAAGTCTCCAGGAGTACTGAAATAAGGAAAAGTTTAAAAAGAACAGTCTACTGAAAAGTATTTCAGCTTGTGTCCTTTGACACAAGACACACTTATGTCAAAATGCAGAAATTAAAAAGAAATGTCTTTGAGTTTTATTCACTAAATCTGCAAGTAACTATAAACCTTCAAGGCTCTGTGTCATGTATGTTCAGATCTAAATAAAATTCATTGAAGCACACCATTGTATGTTCTGCAGCTTGCGAAATGAGGGTATGTAAATGTGAAGAAACACAAATTTCTAACAGCAGCTGTTGACTTCGAATGCTTATCAGAGAGATCTTCAGTAGAAGAAGTTTCATCAGAAGGGACAGGAACTCATGGATGAACCAAAAAAGAGAAGAAACAGATACAAACCATACACACATCTGCCAACAGATCTTAGCTTTGATCAAGCAACAAACTCTCACTGAACATACTACAGTGTACAACAGTCTGATATCCAATAGTTGCAAATCACGTATTATAAACTGATGTTATCTGGCACCCTTTACTGTCAGTCTACAGAAAGAAAAGAAAACCTCTGGCAAAAGAAATTAATTCCCACAATAGCATCTGTTGCTTTAGAGCCCAAAAAGGACTCCACAAGTCTGTCAAATCATCCACCATAGTACCATATTCTCACCTATTTGTACTGCTATCATAGAAGAGTTTCCCTGTCTTTTGCTCCTGTCTTGAGATGACATAATTACCTATGAGGGCCATAGCTGACATATAATTTTACTTAAGAACCTAAACAGATAAATGAGGATACTACACTCTTACAGGATTAAGGAAGACACAGAAAGCATGGAGAACGAAAGACAAGGAGTAGTAACAATAAAGGAGGACACTGGAAGAAGTTCTGAAAAACAGAAGTGCATCCCTCTCCCTCAAACTGCTTGGGAGATGTGGCATGCTGGCTATGGGCAAGATACGGACAATTACAGTACTGTGAGAAGTGCTCTTTCTGTTCATGGAGAAAAGAGAAAAAAGTTGGTGTCTTTCACCAACACTACACAATCACCTTAGTATTTCTTAACCTCCCCCTTATAGTTCTGAATGCAATATAAAAATCACATTCAAGACTGGACATAGTTGTGATATGAACCGGAAAAAGGGAGGGGAGGAAACCCTGCAGTTAAATTACTTTGGACATGTGTAACACTAAACAGATAAGTAGATGATAATTCCTAACCACTCTCTCCACAGATCTCCTCTCAAAGTTAAAGGTTTGCTGATGAAGTTATTGGGCAAGGTTCTTTAGTTTGTGTCAGGTGACAAGGTAAATAGAAGGCTAATCCCTTCAGGGTTTTTTTGAGTTGGGTTTTGGGTTGGGTTTTTTTTACATCTATAAACCACATGCAGCAGGGTAAACATTCATGTCTCAAAGTGAGAGTAACCACCTTTAATCTTTAATATGTATTCTAAAATAATGATTGGCCAAAAGCAAATTAAGAATTACTTATATATATATATATATATATATATAAAAGGATATCTATTTTGTGTTTTCATACCCTTTAAGTGAGTCTGAATGTCTTTCATGCACTTCATCTTAAAAGCAGCCTCTTCTAACTACGAGTTACTAAAATCTAAGACACTTTTGAGGGCTGAATTATTAGGAAGAATATTCCATTGACGGGGACTTCTTATAGGGCTAGTCTTAAAGGACTTGGCAAAAGATCAGTACCTAGAAAGTACATTTTGAATTCTGCTTTGTACTTACAGTTGTGGCAGAGATGTGTTTTTAAAATAGGTCAGCAGTAGTTGGATAGTAAACTTTCTTTTTATGAAATTTGTTGTTTCACAGAAATAAACGTGATCAAGTCTGTCAAAAGTGTTCACTAATGGGCAATTATTTTTGTGTATTGCTGGTTCTGTTGTACATTGTAAACCCTGATCTCCTATTTTATGCCAACTGATTTTAAAGGATTATATAGATATATATAGATACATATAGAGATAGATATATAGATAGAGATATATATATAGATATATACTCATAAGATGTGGTACAAATTAACCTTTGATTTTATATCTGTTGCACGTGAAAAATAGCTACACAAAATAAAAGTTACAGATGTTCTTCTTACTTTACTCACGGCTTGTGTCAACTTAATACAGTAACAGTCTCCACATAAAGAACCTGCCAAGAAGTTTACAAAGGTGGGATATGTGGATCAGAGTACATGGTCTGCACAACACTCACCTGTACTCACTACTCTCAACACATTCAAAGAATGTTCTTGGAGTAAAGTGTATATAGCACTTTTAATACAGGTCTGGATTAGACACAGTCTCATCTCAAAGTCAGCTGGTTTATCTACCATGTCAAAAGTTTATCATCCCAGTCCTAATTTATATCCCATTTCTAAAGGAAAGCTGCCAACATTTTAAAAATCAGCTGACACTGATCACAGAGCTTGAAAAGTCTGGCTGGCAGAATGTGCAGGCTTTTAAGATATTCAGGACTCTTGACATTATATTGAATAAAAAAAACCTCCAAAACATATTAACAATCAATTAATCAATAAAATAAGGCACTATAAAGCCTTAAAACTAATTTTAGTTGTCTTGCTCTACCACACTAAACTCCATTACCTAGTTTTCCACAGTAAAACTCAACATGCAACCACACACTTTGAAAAAAAGCCAAGTATAGGAGCGAGATAGTATAATCACCAGGCAAAGATACAGATCAGCCATAGTACCATGCTCTAAAGAGCAATGACTGGAGAAAAGCTGTTCAACTCCTGCCCTTTGACAGTAACACATGGTAAAGGTGATGTTAAAGACACCCCAGTGAGCACATGGGTGACGCTTTTCAAGTACCACAGGTACTTCTTCCCTCCAAAGGCCTTTTAGAATTGTAAGCAACATCGGTAACAGCAATCAACACACAGTATACAACACCCTTTCACCAAAGAAACCTGGTTTGGAAGAAAACACAAGTTAGAAGCTAAATGAATGCAGGGGACAACTGAGTTCTGAACTCCGTGCAAGCCGTTTTCTTCACTCTACCCTGCATCTCCGCCTTTTAAAATTCGCTTAGATGTATTTTTTTGTTGAGTGGGTTCCTGTTACTTAAGTAGATGTTATTTTCGTTTGCCGCTTCATCCCGTAAGTACTCCGGGTCTGAGGGTCAGACATTAGACATTACCTGGATGCAGAGATTTTGTTTGCGAGCAAAACCGCCATCGCTACTAAGCAGGGAAAAAAAGCAGGCACGGGAAGAAAAAAGCGGGTGAGAGGAAAACCAGGAGAAATAAATTAAAAGCGGAGAAGGGAAAGCGGAGGACTGGAGGGAGCGGGAATTGGGAAGAAGGGGAAAAAATAAACCCCACAAAACCAAACAACGAAAAGGAATGAGGAGGGCCAGGTAGAAGGGGGCTGCCCCCCAGGAATCCTATTCCTAGCCCAGCATGAGAAGCAAGCTCCAGGAGGAATACCTGGACTATCACTTGCCACTGCCGGGGAATCCCACCACGGTTCGTCCAGCGTGTCTCCCATACTGCGGCCCCTACTACCGCCACGCGGGGACTGGGAGGCGGAGCAGCGCGCGGACACCGCGCCTGCGCACTGGCACCGCCCTCCCGGCGGGAAGGCGGGACCACTGACAGGGGAATCGTCCCTGCAACGCTTTTCCCCCCCCCCTCCCCCGACCCCGTTTTACCACTTGTGGCATCCCGAAAGTAATCGGTTAGCACGAGCTCCCTCCCCTTGGGACCAGCGATCAAGCTCGTGATACTTTCGTGCTCAATTAAGGTGAAACGACACCAACCAACCAGTTTTATGATTTATTAATGCAGACTACAAGACATGTCATTAGATAAAATGACTGAACAATGACTACTTTAACTCGATAAGCAAGTGTTGTGCCATGTGTTTTTACTTAGTTCTAATCAATATTCAATAAAAAGAAGAGGAGAAGCAGTATTCACACTCAGTGAATCTGAGCACAGTCTCAGCCACTGGGCAACTCCAGAGTCAAACAAGTTGGAAAAAGCTGGCACAACCCAGAATTTCAAACCAATAATCTGGTATTCATTTTACATTTAGAATCCAGATTCTGACAGAAGCTCTTTTCTAATGGATGGGAAGGCATTTACACCCCTCTAGACATACAACAAGCAGACACAACTATTTGTAACTTTTTAGCAGGGCCTCTTGGGGTAGGATGAGGGTAATGGCTTTAAACTAAAAGGGGAAGATTTAGGCTGGATGTGAGGAAAAAAAAATTTACAAGGGTAATCAAAACTGGCACAGGTTGCCCAGAGAGGTGGTGGGTGTGCTATCCCTGACGCCATTCAAGCCCAGGCTGGATGTGGTTCTGGGCAACCTGATTCAGTTGAAGATGTCCCTGCTCATTGCAGGAGGGCTGCACTAGATGACCTTTGAAAGTCCCTTCGAATCAAAACTATTCCGTGAGTCTAAGAGAGAAAGAGAAAGGGAGAAAAACAGAGAAGTATCACCACCTATGGATCCAGCAATGTCTCACTGATCCTTTCCACCCAGGGTATTCTCATTGGTGGGAGCTCACCCTCTGACCTAAGCCTTGCCCTTTTATGCTCATATTCTTTGGAGTGCTATCCATAATTTGCATATGAAATATAGAGAGGTGTTACTATGATAATGATGGGCATAATTTAGTGAATACTGTGGAGACAGTGTTCTCACGGGAGAACGCATAATTGGTACATAAACTGAATAATCCTGAAAGATACAGCAAAGCTGTGAGAGGCCCGAGAAAGCTTAAGCAAGCAAGATAAGAAGAAGCTGTAATTCACCGAGTTAATGAGACCTATGGACTGTTGGCAAGCTTTCAAGGTCAAGTTCTCACACCTGTGCTTAACCAATTATGTGTTACTCGCTAAGGGTCTTCAAGACATGCATCCAATCATAATATACCAAATCACTGTAAGTGCCTGTAAGAAATGCTATATAAGGAGTGAAGGCTTTGTAATAAATCGGCATTCGCTGATCACGTTGATCATTTCTGCGTTGTCCGTAACTCCCGCGTCAACAGAATACATGCACAGTTCCAAAGTTGGGGTTCTGTGAGGGTGGTCATTGGCCTTCATATTGTGGTGTCTACTATTTGACTCCATCCTTTGAGTCAGCTCGAGTTAAGCATTTTTTGCATTCTTGTTGCGGCTTATCAGCTTCAAAAAAAGGGCTCACACCAACCCTGTCTATGCAGTATCAAGAGCTAAGGTCCTTGATGTTTGCTTCATTTGTGCTAATTCATGCAAGGCCTCCCATGGTCGAATGCAAATGGTGCCTGAGATAAGCTCAGTTTTCTGATTCTCACCCCAAACTATGGCTCAAACACTGCTGGGCTCAGTACTGGATGTCTTCGTCCACAGTGGTTATATGTATATATGATCAGAAGAAAGTATAGAAGTAGAAAAAATACATGTAATCGTATATCACATGGTAGCTATGTCACTAACAATATCTTCTTTTAACAAATACATCCCTAAAGTTAATTCTACAAAACTGTCCTGGGTTCAGCAGTAGCAGTCATTTTTCTCCTTCTTAGTAGCTGGTGCAGTGCTGTGGTTTTGGCTTTCAGCGTGAGAACAATGCTGATAACACCAGTGTTTTTAGTTGTTGCTAATTAATGTTTACTCTGACCAAGGACTTTCTGAGTCTCATGCTCTGCCAGGGAGGAGGGGAAGCTGGGAGGAAATAGAGGCAGGACAACTGACCCAGAGTAGACAAAGGGGTATTCAATACCACAGCACATCATGCCCAGTATATAAACTAGGGCAGTTACCTGGAAGGGCTAGATTGCTGCTCCAGTCAGGCTGGGTATTGGTCGGCAGGTGGTGAGTGGTTGTATTCCCTTCCTTTGTTATTTCCCTTATCATTATCATTATTGGTGGTAGCAGTAGTGATTTGTGTTATACTTTAGTTACTGGACTGCTCTTACCTCAACCCGTGGGAGTTACATTCTTTCAAATCTCCTCCCCATCCCTCCAGGAGCAGGGGGAGGAAGAAGTGGGAGGAGTGAGCAAGCGGCTGCGTGGTTCTGAGTTACCAGCTGGGCTTAAACCACGAGAAAAAACAAAATGTGTCCCAGGCCACGTTTGAGGACTGTCACTGGGAGATCAGAGGAAGGTAACTGTCCAAAATGGCAATCACAAGGCAAACAAACACATATTAAAATAATAATTACAGCAATAACTAAAATAATAATGTATCCAATATGAACTAACAGACTGTGTATGACATTTTGTCCTTTCTTATTGTGTCTCTTCTGGTGGTATAATTCACCAGCGGCCTCATTGTCTATGTGGTGACAGAGAAGTACCTTTTTGTGTTATTCCTGGGTCTCCAGCAATGCAAAGATGATCATAGTTGTCAACTGCAGCTCTTGTGGTCAATGCAGAGGCTGATGGCCATGCTTCCCTGGTCCACTGGGGCTGGGATTCACATATGCAGCAATTAAACAGATTTCCACAAGCTCATGTCAGTGAGGAACTGCCTCTGAGGGGACATGGGTGGCACATGAATGGTTTGGGACTGGGTACTCTCATCATGGATTTTTCCTGCCTTGCAGTTCGGCTGTTTTCTACCCACTAAGTTTCAAGTGGGTCTTCTAATTATAGCATCATTATATGGTATTCCTTTTTCTAAAATGTCCCTGGCCCAAGCCTAGGGAATTGAAATTGCTGTGTATCCTGATTCCTGACACCCACCTGGTGTGACACTTCCACAGAATAAGGTGTATTCCATCATGATACAGAGTACTTAAGTTCATAGAAGGTTGGATAAAATAAAGGATTTTCTGTAGGATCCCATGGCAAGGGTCTACAACTTACACTGGTTCTAAATGCATTGTTTCCCCCCAGGGTTTGGCATATTTTCATCATTTAACTGATAAGTTTGCAAGGGATCATTGATGGTCAAGACTCAAGAGAGTCAGCCTCTGTGGTATACATATCGAATTCTGTCTTTTCCCACTTTTGCCACTCTGGGTGGTAGTAAGTTGCCCAAGATTCATTCATTAAATAGGGCATATATTCCCATATTGTGGTATTTTCATTAAAAATAAAGGACAAATTTACCAAAGATATGAAAAATTTCAGCCCTTCCTCAGAAGATGGAGGATATGCAATACACAGGCCTTGATCCAAAGAGTTCCACATTTGGGGAAAACCTTGAATCAGCTCCCATGCAAGATTAGGACTTTGCAATCAATACTCCCAGGAGGAAAATGATCCCTCATGGCCATTTTACAATTTTTTTTTCCTAAGTAACAAAAGTAGCTGTTTAAAAATGCTGGCTTTTTTTGTTGTTTTGTTCATTTTTTTAAAGTGAAGAATATCCATGAAGTGGGAAAAACAAGAAAGGAATTAAAATTATTACCTTCTCCTTCACAATATTTTTTTCAATTGCATGAATCTGGTTTTACACTGTAAAAGACTTTACTTTCTTGATTAAGATTATTCATAATCTTTTCTGAGACACAAATAAACATAATTTATTTTTATTATATGTAACCTTTGAATGAATACTCTTGACTCCTCGGGAGCAGGGTCCTGCACGTTAAGCGGGCGTGTATCTTTTTCCACAGGAGCAGTCCCACTCTAAGTCCGAGCACTTAGGGACTGGAGCAGTGCTCCCCAGGCGAGCAGTGGAAGTCAAACAGACAAATGTAAGGACATGAAATTACCGTAAGGTGGCACTGTTATTCCACGTATAAACTACTTGAATCGTTTTCCTGAAGCTTCATAGAGCATGGGGGTTTTTTTTCCCTTTCAAGGTGTTACACGGGTGGGGAACGTGTGTGACCGAGGGCTTCAGTGCTGTGCTACCCAAAGTGGCTAATGAATGCTACCACGTGGTTTTTAGGCCTTGGAAGCAGGGGTCTGTGTAAAACTTGTGAATTTTCTCTGACTGGCCCAATACTGACTGCAAGGGAAAGTAATTTAATAATCAAACCTATGCATAGCAAAGCAGTTCATCTTTACGAAAACCGAATATACTCAGATTTTTCACAGAACTGCTTCCCAGCCGCGGACGCCGATTTCTGATGGTATTCCTGATGAAGGCACCTGCTGCCGACCTGAACTGAAATCGGGGCCGTCCTCCACCACCCGACACGAACCAGCACAGGAGAGAGCGGGGAGCGCTGTTCCCCTCAGCACCTCCAGCCGCTGGGGAGCGCCAGCCCACCTCACAGAGCTCCCCAAGGCCCACGGAGGGGCAACTCCTGCCGCCTGTAGGAAAGAGCCCCGTAGCCTCTCCACAGTAACCACTAAAGACCCCCTGACCTCTCTTCCCACAACAAACCCAGCACTGGAACAAATCTTAGCCACCACATCCCAGTTCCCGCCTCTTCTCCTCCGGCAAGCACCGCCCTCCTCCCATGCCAGGCTTCCGCACTTTACGGCCGGCGCCTTCGCTTCACGACAGCATAGGGGAAGCGGGAACGGGAACCGCTGCGTAAGGAGGGGGGTACTGGGGAAAAAGAGCGCACCACCCGACAGCACTTTGCGGCAGAGCGAGGGGGCATGTCAACAGCGATGGAGGAAGAGGCGCCGCAGCCGTCGAGCAGCTGGTGAGTTACGGGTTGTCGGTGGCCTTCCTCGCTCTCCCTTCTCTCCGCAGCGGGGCCGAGGGGCCGAAATACCCCCTGCCTGTCGCCACTTCTCCCCTCCCTCTTCTGAGACCCGCTGCACTTGGGGTGTGGGGCTGCCCCTGGCGCTGTGGCGGCGGAGGCGGTGGCGGCGGCTGTGGCCGCGTCGCCGTCGGGCTCTCGGCGGGGATGTGGTGGCTTGGGAGTTCCCCGGGACAGGGGCGGCCCGCTCTGCCCACCTGCTGGCCGGGACTGCCGGCCCCAGGGCAATGGGAAACTGGGGCGAGCCCCGTGGCAAGCGCCTTTGAGCGCTCATAGCTACCCGGTGCCGAAAGAGGAAGGGCCGCCGAAAAAAACAAGGGACAGGCGAGCCTCTGGGCTGAGCACAGCCCGCAGCGAGGCGGTTGGTCCAGTTTAAGATTATAGGTTTAATAGGCGTTAGGAGCTACTCGATGTGTGTGCTTGTCTTCCTGGAGTGGAGTTGGTTTGTTCAGTTCAGCTGCCCCTTTCTCTGTGTACCCACTCAAGCACGGGTGACAACAGTAGGTTCTGACTTGTTTTCTGAATGATTTTGCTTGCCACCCTCCTCTAGTGCAGCTATTACTTATAATGGTTTTTACATTGAGCCTCTAGGACGAGAATAAACACTACTTCTGGAGCGTGTATAGGATCATTTTGATGGTAACAGTGACGTGGTTTTAGTATTTGTTGCATGCGTGTTTACTCAAGATTGCTAAGACTTAAATAAACGTTGTGTTTTAAACACTGAAGCTGTTCTTACAGTACCCCACATCTCCATTTATGCGCATCTTCACTTTGTTTTTCTCTCTGCACTTCTGCACTGCATGGGATTTTCTTTTTCTGTGGCTCTGTGACACAACATTGCTCTTTGTCCTTTCCACGTACACACTTTTTTAAAACAGTTATCTTACAGGCTTGCTTTTTATGATCATTTCCAATCTGATGTTTTTGCTTTTTGGATTTATTTCATGTAGTGAATTCGAAGTTTTTTGCTAACTATGATCAATCTTATTTGCACTTAGATAGCTCACTATAAAAAAGACAGAATTGACACAGATGCAGGTGGCATTTGTTCTTTGTCTATACAGCTTTTGGATAAAACAACCAAGTATCATTTACTAACAAATGAAATTGATTTGGTGTCGGTTTTTAGCCTTTTTTGCTTTCAGTTACAGCTTCAGAATTTATGAAGCACGTTCTATAGGTACAGAGTTGCATAAGCATTATTTTTAAATACAGACCTGACTGCTAAAACACGTAATTAAGTTAAGGGCAGACTCATTGACGGTGCAGTCTTGACACTTTGAAATATAACCATGGATGTCTAATAAGAGCCATGTTGAAATATCTTTGAAAAATACTGCAAACCTCTTTCATAACTAATGTGGAATGTTATGATCACAATCACAACAAACTACTAAAATTTCTGTTGAGAATGCAGCACAGTGCTGTTTCCAGACATATTTCAAGGAGCACTGTGCAGTTTTGCCATTCTGACTGGCAGCTTCAAAATGTAACTATAGTAAATTTGATATTTTGCTACTACTAGAAAAGGCAAACTGGAAGGCATTCTTTAGAAGAAGTTTTGGAAGTCTTTGTGGGAACAGTTCAAGAAGTTGATCCTTAAATACTGTGTTAATATACATCCTGTTACTAGAGCTATACCCTGTGAATAATGAACATAAAGTTGAATTTCCTATTGCTTAAGAGCTTCGCATGGCTCTTCAGTTCTCTTGTGTTTGTTCTTTTTTTTTTTTTCTTCTTTGTTTGGGGTTTGGGTTTTTTTGTTTGTTTTTTGTTATTTTGCTTGCTTGGTTTTTATTTTTAAGCCAGTTTCAGTGGAGTACTTTCTTTTTCATTTATTGATTTAAATTCTGGTCTTGTATACATACCTGAATGTTGTTGAATGGTTGTTTTTCTAAGTATGGTATGTATCATTTGAATGAACTTTTTGGTGTAAATTACTGTATTGTCATAGTTTTGAAGTATATAGGACTCTGCAATAACATTTCACTTTAAAAAAACCCAAAACCAACCGAAACGTAAAATGATGTGTATGTACATCTGAACTCCTTTGGGAACAAAACTGGCAGTGCTGATTCCTTGTCCTCTCTATGCAGTTCCGTAGGGGGATCCAAAGGCAGATGTAATTTTGTGTTCAGAGACTGTGACAGAACCTTGAGCATGTAGAATCTGGATAAGCTTATTAACATAAAATGCCCTTTTTGTATTTCCTGGATCAATGTGCATGTGCTGGTAGAAGTGAATTGGGGGCACACACAAACTGATGATAAATTAAACCCCTCAACATCTGTACTGACTGCTTGGTGGTTTTGTTCAGCAAAAACCAGGAAGATTTGCCACAGTACAATACAATTCAAAATGAACCAAACCCCCTCTACACCACCACCCCAAATTTGTGTATGGAGTTACTGAAACATGAGATTATAATCTTTTTTGCTTCAGTAAACACAGGAATTTAGCAACAGTTTTGATTTTAAAATGAGAAAAAAAAATCAGACTTTAGTGTTGGGGCTTTTTTTTTTTTTTTTTTTTAGTTATTTGGCATATTCTCAAAAAATTAATTTGAGAAATTGCTGGTGATATTTGATGCCGAAAACCATACCTGTGTCCAAAACTAAGAATGCTGTGAAACACAAAGGAGACAGGTTCAGGTTCTCGTTCAGGTTCTCAAACAGATAAAGTTATAAACAGTAACGAATTAATTTCTAAAACCTTTCTGCAGGTGTTTCTTTAATACTTGAGCTTCAGGGAACTTGATCAAGTAGTATTTTTTTACTTTAAGATCTATACTTGAAAGTCAAGGTCTGAACTAACTAAATATAACTGTAACCACAGATGGACTTTTCCTGTGCATTTAACTTTGCATTGGAGTAATTCATCTCATAGGTCTCAAAATACACTTCAACTGCTTCAGACAACAAGGTGACAAAACAAGTTAAATATATATCTTTTCTGTGCTCAGTATCAGGATTATTAGTGCTTCAAGTCATCATATTTCTTCTGAAAGTGCATGAACTTTTCAGTTAAGCATGGGATTAACACACTTAGGGAAAACAAAATAAAATAGAAGATGTCATTAAATTCATGTTTTTCTACAAAATTCCATTAGAAGGAAAAGAATATTCAGTGGTGTTCTGAATACAATAGATATTTTGAGTGAATGTGAGGGGTTGACTTTTTGTTTGTTTGTTTTCTGTAGAGAACAAATACTCATTACTTTTTATTTAATACAGCTCTTCTTGAGGCTTTTTTCCAGTAGTCATAAGAGTCATCAATTAAAAGTAGGAACCTGAGTACCCAGATTATATAAAAGTGTATTTCTGGGAGTGGGAGGAAGCTTTTATACAGATAGCTTCCTATGGTAGGAAGTTGTATTCTTTGCTGTGGGAAGGTTGAATGATGACTATAAAAATAAACTAATACTAGCAATTGACCTTGAAAATTTTATTGAGCCCTGTGCACTTGCCTGGTTTTCTTTTAAGTAAAGGTTTTTTGCTGTTAGTGTATGTTAAAACCCTGTATGTTATTGTGAGCTTTTTCAAGTGAGGTACTTTGCTTAAAATGTATAACCTTAGTTATAAAAATAATAAAAATATATTAGAATAAATTAGTCCAATCAGGCACTAATGTGGGTACATACAGTCAGTCCTCATAATCATGTGGCAGTATTGTGATGTATGTGCCTGTCTTCGTGTGCTGCACTTAACAGAAGAACATGAAAACTTGCAGACTGGGTACGTTTGATGTGCTAGGAGACAGTGACATTGTAGAAACTAAAACTGGTGATAAGTCTTGGTAAGGAGTCAACTGGTAGCAGCCTTGCTTCTGATTTAGGGAGAACAGGAAGGACGTGCGAAGGTGTTTAAGACTACTTCTCACGCTGGAAGTGGTGCTGGTCTACTAAAGCATCTAGGGAGCAGCTGTGATGAATGTGTCCCTTGAGGAGTGTTGAAGAAGATAATCAAAGAAGTTTTTCAAGTGTTACATCAACATCAGTTAGTGGTCAGAATATGTGAAGCAGTTTGGTAAACTGTAAGTGGGAGTGCTTGTTTTAATCCTCTTTTAGGCCACTGTCTAATATCTTTGACAGCTAATAGTAAATTCACTGTATATGAAAAAAGGGTGATCATCTTGTTTTGAACCGATAAATGTGTTTTAGATAATGATTTTGGTACATGTAGAAGATAACCACTGAGCTGTGAAAAAGACACATTAGTATTACAAGTGTGCCCATCAGAAATTAAAACTTTAAACTAGTAGTATTTTATTTTGTAGTATTTTTTCCTCAAAAATGTACTTTGGATTGGAGGAAGCAGCTCAAAGTGACCTTTCTTTCCTAATAGCAAATGAGCAGATGTAATGGACTTTAGCAGGTACATTTCAGGCATTGTAATCTACTGTAATCTATAGTTTTCTTACTACTATATTCCTTTTCACATATATTTGTAGTTTATTGAAATACTTCTTTCTATCTTGCTGTTCACATCCCCACAATTTTTAGTCCCTTCATTAGTATCTATAAGTGATTGTTATGAAGTACTTCATATATAAGTAAAATAAATAATACTTTTTTAAAGAAAAGTGGCTGAAACTGAATTTCCAATAGTTGATAACTTTTATTATCTCCAGCTTTCTCTCACATTGTAAGTGCTTTAGCTAAAAATAATGGTGAACATCCATTATGTTTGTTACCTATTGATTATAATATGTCACCAGAATGGTATAAATTTCAGAGATCCTTCTGTAAGTATGGAAACTTACTCTGGATACACTAATGCAACTTTGTGTATTTTGACATTTAGAACAGTATATCTTACGGGAGCTAAACTTTCAGACAGTGGCTTGGATATAGGCTGGAATGCTATGCATCTAAACAAAGTTTTGAATACTGTCCAGAAATAGGGAGTGTATCCATGGTAGAGCAGAAAGTAAGGATGTTCTGGTCTGGAGGAATTTGCCCATAAAGAGAAGTACTGCATTTATTCCAAAGTAAGTGTAATAATTATCCATAAGAACAGAAGACTTCGTAGCTGATCTTCACTCATGAAAGACAAGGATCCAGATTGCTAGCTGTTTACTGGAATATTTATAGTGTAACACTGAAATATGGTGAAACACAGCTGGTAGACGTGTGTTCAGGTATAAAAATCACTTTCATACTTTGTACTTTGTAAGTTAGCGTGAATAGAATGTTTCTTAGAAAAGATTTTTCTTAATCTTTGAAAAGTCCTTACTTCCCACTTGTAAGCTGTCTTGGGAGTTGACAGAGAAAAGGAGTAGCTAATTGAATTGTAATAGAATAATGCATTTTTCCACTCCTGTTGTTATTTCTTTTAACTCAGTGTTTGTAATGCATCACATCTCTTCATGTGGGAGAGCGGCTTATCAATTTCTTGCTCTTTAAGGTGAGGTAGGAGACATTTGCCTGTCATATGTACAGTGTACAAAGCATGAATGACAGTACTTATGCGGATTTTGCAAATAGTAATATATTGTCAAACAGAGGAAGCACATATTTTAACCCATGCACAGCTTTTGAAGCTGTGAATATTAAGTACTAGAATTAGTACTCTTGGGCCTGTGAAATATTCTTTGCAGGTGTGTTTTCTGTAGTTTATGTCCATATGATTTTAAGTGTTGCTTCACTTATTATTACAATTATCTATTCTCCTTCCCCATTCCTCCTTCCCCAAATAATTTTCTTTGGAGGATATAGGAGCAAAATTTAAGTACTGACATTTAAGATCTTTTTACCTGAAATACAACATGCATGCAGCTGTTGCATTTATCTCCACATGCCTGTTCAATGCTCGGATAATATTTGTAGCAACTAATTTTGTTTTGTGCGCTGTAATTCAAGACCTAGTGGTTGCTCTCTAGTCTGTTGTATGTAGAGAGGTGCACAGAAACCTGTAATATATTTACATGAGCAACTAGCTCTCTTCAGCTGGTGTTTGATACTGGCTTCTGTTGAAGTTGGGTCATCCCAGAGTTCATGAAATTCTTCTAAGTGCTAGGTCTTTTCATGTTTATGTCCTGGAAATACTTGATTTTTATTCAGGTTGAACTGATTTGGTAGTTTAACTTCTCCAGCGTTGATTGTTACGTACACAATTGACAATGGGTTAGGTGATGTAAGTGCAAGTGTGCATGGGTGCTCCCCTCCCTGTTTCTGCCTCTGGAAAGGGGTAGTCAGCTGTGCAGCCTGTAGCTGTAAAAGAAGTGAGCTTTGGGATTTTTTTGTAAAGTACTAAAAGTACAAGAAAATGGGGCAAGTCACACTTTTTGTAAACTGTGTTTTCTTTCTTCCAGATCTTAAAAATTACCTGAAGAAAGTAGACTTAGTTATGCCCCAGTGTATATTTGAAATATGCTTTTAAAATGCATCCAAAAAAGCAGTGGCAAAGAAACTGGCTGATGTAATGCAAGCAAAAGTGCTTGCTCTTCGAACTTGTAAATACTTCGAGAAGTGTTAAGTAAGGCTGTAGCTTCTGGCTTACTGTTAAGTATATGCATACATTCTTACAGAATGGTGATTTTAATCTTTTGATCAGGAAGGGTGATACTTAGGAAATCAGCAGTGAGTGTCTTAAGCTCTGAAGAGACCAAACTTGAGAACCTTGATATCAAGAAGTCAGTTGTGGATATATGCAAATTAAAGAAGTAGCCAAGAGCTCCGCAGCTGACATTCTTTTTCCATGGGTATTTGGAATTGTGTGCAATATGGAGTGTGCGTAGTGTGCAATGTGGAGTAATTGAGAATTATACTGATAACCCTTTAACATCTGTTACTCCATGTGTATAAATAGGTGTGTTATTCACAAGGAATGCATCTTCATACTTGAATGTCTGTCCTGGATAAACAGTCATGCTCTTGTGTTTTGCTCGGGCTGTAAACCTTCTGGATGTGTGTTTAACTTCTCAAGTATATGAAGCAAAGCCTTTCTAAAGGCATATGTCAGAGCTAGTAGATAACAGATAAGAAAATACAGAAAGGGAGAAGTTTGCCTATGGGACCTATGTGTCACTGCCATTGCTGTTTTTCCAGTGAACCTCGTGTTTTGCCACTGCTCTTCTACATGATATTGATATTCCTGAAATCATCAGATGTGGTTGTCTCATTGACAGCACGGAGCCGTTGAAACAGTCTGCAGAAGCTATCAGAGAAATTGCAAAGTAATAATTTCTGAACGCGTTCATTATCTACGAAGTGTATGACCTTCTGTTGTTTACTATGGCAACTTAAATGTCATTACTGTTTGACTGTCTTGTGAATTTGTGTATTTTGCTTTCTACACTATTAATATTTTTTGTATGTTTTAATTCAGTCTTGTGTGTATGCCCACACTTGCAGTACTAGAACTATTTAACTAAATCTGAGTTTGACTAAAAGGCTCTTTCCCATTTCAGAGAAGGGTGGGGCTAAAGCTGATGTTTGAAATAAGTTTTCTGGCTTCTAGGTCATCAGATTTACTTTAAAGAACTCCACCATGTAATTTAGGTGTAATGTTTGCTATGAATGCATTGTGTGTGAGTGAAAATTTGCTGTGTATCTCTTAAGTTGTACACTACAACTTCTTGTATGCAAACTGAATAGAATTAGGAGTTGAGCAAGCAGCCTGAAAAATAAAGGACAAATAACATTTTGCAAATACTTATTTTTAGTAATTGCCAAATTGCCTTAATATATCTTTACATATGTGTAGGTTTTGCCTGATAGTAGCTTCCAGTCTACATCTGTTTAATAGATAAACATTGGAAAGTACTGTATAATTCATTTTTAATAAACATAAAACATATTATTGTAGGGAAAAAGATCTTGCAGATGCTTTAGAAGAAGGTGGCTGTGATCTTGAAACTGTGAGAAACATTATTCAAGGAAGACAACTGCCTGCTGGTCTGAGGGCCAAAGTCTGGAAGGTAAATAGTATCTTAAATCAAGAAACGGGAAATACTTGAAGTTGTATTTGATTTGAGGTAAATTATTTAATTACCAGGCATCTCTATAAGAAGTGCTGTGGGACTGGAATTTTAATATGCATGTATGTTGATTCAGTTTTAGAATATTCATCTTTATTGAGTTAAATTACCAAATTCAGTAATTGGGTTAACTACAAAAGAACACTAAAATGTTTAGAGGGTTTTTTTTTTTTTGTTTTCAGATTGCGCTTAATGTTATAGGAAAGGGGGACAGCCTAGCATCCTGGGATGGCTCTTTAGACCTACCCGAACAGAGTATAATTCATAAGGATTGCCAAGAGCTAACTGGTAAGTTCAGTTACGTTTAGATCACATATGTGGGAACTTCTGTATTCTCAGTTGCCTTAGGACTTTGTTATTTGATTTAAATAATCTGAATTACATGTACATTTTGGAGGAGGCTTTCAGGAGGAAGATGAGAGAGCAGAGAAAATCAGTAAGAAATCATTAGAAAACAGTAGTTTCCTATCTGTACTCTTGACTCAGGGATGAGTGACACTGTGGAAGTTTAGAGTGTTATCTTGTTAGTATGTATGGTCAGGAATCTTCAGGAGTTGAAAAATTTGTAATTTTTTTTCCAAGCCCCATGTTTTAAACCAGACACTTTCTCTATAGTGTCCTTCAAGTTTTTAATTGTCTAATGACTGGTTCTTAATCTGAAAAGCAGATGTAGCACCAAAATGCATATAACCTTGAAAGGAAGTATACTAAACATTTTGGACTTTAAAGACTATTTTTAAGGAAGGTATTTTTTTAATACCAATTCCAGCAAAAATGATGGGTTTTGGTTTTGAAAACAAGATGCTGGAAAGACATTGGAAATAATATTCCAGTATGTCTGTAAGGATCTGTCACAGGTTCTGGTTGGCAGCCCATCACAAAAATGGCCAAATCCCTGATACCATGCGATAGCATTAATATCAGTGATGAAGTCAGTGCTGACTCCTAAACAGGGTTACTACTTCTTCTGGCATCAATAAGAGAATCTTTTTTTATTACCCATTATGCTTTAATTTATTCTTGCATAATTGAAAGTTAAGGCAGAGAGTGGAGTTATTACATGAATACATGTCTACCCCTTTTAAAATGTAGTTCTATGTTTTATAGCTCTAGAATGCGGTAATTCTAGAGAGAGGTGAATTCCCACTGTGTTGTTTAACCACAGTGCCTTTTCAGGAATACGGAAAAATGTCCTGGTTAGTGTTTATAACATACAAAATGAAGCACTTCAGTGTCTATTAGTTTTCCTTTTGTCTTTATTGGCAAATACTTTGTAATATGTAACAATATTAAAAGGAAGAAACTAATAAAGTTAGTTCAGAATGAAGGTTCTGTAGAGATTTCAGTTTGGGGTTGAATTAAATCTCTATTTCAGTGGTTTAGCAAAGAAAGTGGTATCCAAATTCAAAGTAAATCTTCAGATGACATTTGAGTTATGTGTATTATTTTATTGTCCTGAGAGGCAGAGAAAATGAAATGCCAGATACCAATTTGTTTTGATGGGAAAGTATTAATGACTTCTGAATTAAAAACTTTATTAAAAGTAGTGAGACTAGTAGGCTTCTTGTAATTGAGGGGAAAAATGTTCACTGCAAGTTTAATGCCACTGCATTCATGTAGTGTAGGCATCTGTCTGTTCCAGACATAACAAGGTTATTCCTTCTATTATGGTAAGTCAGTTTAGCTATAGTAAAATCGACATTATCTGGGTGGATTAAAACATAAATTTATTTATTCAGTAATTTGTAAGAATATCTAATATTTGCCATTTAAAAATCTCAAGGTGTTTAAATATTAATGTGAAAATCCTATGAACTTACACTAAAGTCTGGTTTGTTTCACTACAGTCTGTATAATAAATATCAGTGCATTTAACTGAAAGTAAACTAAGTAGTTATTTCATCATATGAAGAATGGCATAATTTGGTGTATGGTACTGACATTTTTTAGTATGCCTTTGATTCATTCCCTCAAGTGAGGTGGATGCCAGTACTTTTTCTGAAGTGTTGTCAGACTTTTAAATTAAAGTCTATGTAGAAAGATGCTTTGGAACTAATTAAAACCTAAGCTTTGTGTATGTATTCAACTCTATGACACTATTTAAGAAGTGTTTAACTTGTTGCCTTAATTACATAACTAGTTTTGTATCATTTTTTGGGTCAATCTTCATCCAAATGCAACAGTATAAATGAAGGGCTCAGAATTAGTCTGTCATTAAACAGGGGACATCTTTGCCAATAAACATATATTTTATATAATGTTTATCTTCTGATTCACAACAGTACCAAACCAAATTTAAAATCCTGGTGTAGTTGTAATTAATCAAATCCTTTCTCTTTTTCTAGTTACCCTAACAGCCCCAAGTTTAAAATATTGTTAGGAAAATTACAATGAAGTAGAGATTAAAAATGTGTTTGATATGCTAATACAAAAAATTGAGTCTGTAACATGACCTGATTTCGAACTACTGGTTTTCATAAATTAGCATATCAGTGGACTTCTGGGGTATTGGAAGTATGCATTGTGGGTTGACCTATGTTGAAATTCAAAGAGGTTGTTGCAGAGTCAAAGTTATGTGCTTAACACATCAAATAGAGGGGCATTCTCTGCATTAAAAGAATTCACCTCTTTTGTTTCATATAAATCCTGGAAACACCAAACTTCTTTCATAATGTTGTTGTGATATTTAAATGCCTTATCATACTGGAGTTATAAAATAATTTGTATTTTAATGCCTTTTTGGAAGCCATTCTGTAAGCATTTTAATTCAAGCTGCTTAGGTTTTGTTGGTCTTTTTTTGCTGCCTTTTTTCTTTTTCCTTTTTCTTTCCCCCCAGGCAGCCCATATTGATACAATTGTGCTATGAAATAATCTCATTCAAGTTCTCTGAAAGGATATTAATACAGTTTATATTGCTGTGCCTATTTCAGACCAGTTGTCAGTGCCAGAAGAGGAGAAGTCAGTACTACTTTTGGAGATTGAGTCTGTTATTACTTTTTATTGTAAATCACGCAATGTTAAATACAGTTCTTGTCTCGGCTGGATTTATCTACTCAAACCTCTGGTGCACCTTCATTTGACACGCAGTGATTTGTACAACTGCTTTTATGCTATCATGAATAAATTCATTCCAAGGTAAAGATTTTGCTTACGTACTGTTTCATTGGCATTAAAGGTATTTTCTGAAAGAGTGTGCATATTGATTTCAGGTAGAGCAGCACTGTTAGTAGCGAAGTTGTCAGATCCCTTTATATGCTGATAAATTGAATCATTTTCAATACCTTACTTTGAAGTCCAGGAGATAGTGAGTTGGTTTAAGATGTAAAGAGCTAGCATGTGACTGATGTAGACACAGTGTGCTTTTTGAAGAACAACTGTTGTTTCATGCAATATCAAAAGTAGTTATTTAGGCACTATCTAATTCTTGTATGTTATATGAAAGCAATTTTCTTTCTTTTCACAGCATTTTTCCTATGTAAAATGCTTCTGTCTTTGTCACTGCAAAGTATTTCATAAGCACTAATTAAGTCTCACGATTTCCTTAGAAGAAGTAGTTAATGTTTTCCCTGTTTTCTACCAACTTGGGACTGGAATTATTTCTTTTTTAGGTTGTTAGATTGTTATTTAATGAATAAAAAATGGAAATGGAGTGTCGCATGCTGTTGTATAGGTGCTTTCACTAATTTTTTTTTTATTTATGTTGGAGTAGCACCACGACATTCCAGCAAACGTACAGGGGCTTCTGGTTAAGACATTGTGAAATAATATATGGATAATCTGCAATTAAAGGTCTTAGTATGAATCCTTGGAGAGGAGATTCTAGCCCAGCTACTGGATGTGTGCCCATAATATGGAAAGTGCACTTTTGGTGCTGTGGCAGAAAGCATTTGTCCTGTCACTTGACTCATTTAAAATACTACTGGGCTCTGTGAATTGTTTGAGGGTAGTGGCATTATGGTCAGGTAAATCTGATGTCTGTATTTTTTAGAAGGCTTTCAGAGTGTTTAGTATTTTGAGTTTCTCTGTAAGAATTTAGGTGGTGTTTCAGTAAGGTGTAGGCTGGTTTCTCTTCCCTCCCTCTGCAAAATGACTGGAAGCAAAAGTGAAAGACATAGAAAAGCAATTTATAGTAGACTTGCAAATCTCCACTTAGGTCAATTTGATCTCAATTCGATGGTTGACTGCTGGATCATCACTACTATTTGATAAAAGTTTCATTTTTATTTTTTGTTGGTTTTGTTTTTTAAATCATACACTTCTTATTCACACTTTCTCATGTTTTATAACTATCATGAAATATTGGGAATTTCTTCTAACAAAATGTTGAAAATAGGTGAGGGAAATGTGCAGCATAATCTTTTGGACTTTTTTTAATTCTTTTTTTGAAAGAGAATCTTTTAACAAGACGAATGAAGAATGAGGAGGGAAAAAAACATAATAGGCTATTTTAGATGAGAGAGGATTTGCTTTTTTTTTTTTTTTTTCCTTTGGAAACACTGTTATTCTCAAGACTTTTGGTATAAAGTATCCTGTGGATACCCACCTTTCTTCTCCTGCTTTTTCTCTAGAATGGTGAGCTTTCTGAACTGTACAAAATTAAGAAGGAGTTAATATGGAAGTCCAAGGTCATTAGTATTCTTTGGACCATAAATAGAAGAAAACACCATCTCAGATATGTAATTGAGCAATGATTTGTGTGAGAGCTTCTAGGGTAGTAAACTAATTAAAAAGCTGCTGGATGGTGGAAGCATCTCCTCCCAGGAAGCGCATGAGGAAAGTGCATTACATCTGCTTACATTACATCAGTGTTACCTGTAACAGAGGGTATAAAACAACTTCAGTTAAAAAAAACAAAGCAAAACAAAAACTCAGAAGCAATTCTCCCCCCAAAAAAACACCACCATCAAACCACCCTCTCCTAAAGTGTAATAAAGGTTAGTTTCCGGGGCAGTTTACGTCTGCTTAGCAAAATCTCTCTCTTTTTTTTTTTTTTTTTTTTTTTTTTGGTTTGGTTTTTGTTTTTTTTTTTCTTTTGTTTTTTTATCTCTCCTCCCAGTGGCTGAGCCTGTTGCCTCTGTGAGGCTTTCAGCATTCAAAATGATGGATAGGTACAGGAATTTGCAGTTCTTGATACATGGGTGATTTTATTGGATTTTGGGGGGGGGGGGGGAGTGTGGGAGGGGAGCTTGTTCTTGACTGCTTGGTTCTTGTTTGCCTTGTTTTTAAACTGCGTATTTGTTAAGGGTGGTTTACTGTGGTAGGTACCAGAAGTAAAAAACTGAGGAAAACAGTTCAGAAAAATGTCCTAAACAAGGATGTTCAATTGTCAGTGGAAATTCAGAAAAATTCTTTTTAAGTTATTTTTGTGTATGTATCTATTCTTCATGTTAAAAGGTGGTAAAGAATGACTGACTGACTGGAATAATTGACCATAATGACCATTCAAACAAAGTAGTGTGCAAGTCTAGATACTTAGGCTAAATTTTCTTTTTCACATTTCAACACTTTTTGTCCTGTTAATTTAATGGGAAGTCAAAGTTCTTGTGATAATTTCAGAAAAGAATCCCCATATATAATTTGCTGTGAATGTTTCCATTTCATCACCCTTGCTTAAGGAAGTTGGTAATTGTGTTTGGAGATCTGTATGGCAGGTTTCATGTTAGTTTGCTTAAGTTTTTAAGCGCTTGAGATTTGTTCCTAGTGTCTTTAAAAAGCCATTTCTTCATTTTAAAAACTGCTTATTTCCTGCTTAACGAATTTACATTTGTTATTCATGTATGAAATAAGAAACTTTCATACTTCCTTTGGCTGCTGTATTACAATTATTTATATGGGGGTTTTAATTTGATTTTTAGTTAACAATATTAATACCATGCAACCCTTGCTTACATATTTAGATCTGTTTAGAATACTTTTTTTATTATATACTCTTGTCAAGTAATGGCAGTCTTCCATTCTTTCTTCTACTTTATTAATGTAGTGGGGATTTCAGTCTTTGTGGGTTTTTGGTTTGGTTTTTAACTTGTGAGGCAAGTTGATTTCATGATCAGTCCCTGTGACTTGCAAGAACAATATAGGAAATTACATAATCACAACCAATAAAGAATTGCTACTGGAAGTCTGACAAGTTATGGAGAGGTTTATGATTATTTTCACTGCTATTTTTTTAGGGATTGTTCTATGAAGGGAAGACCATTTCATCTATTTAGACTGCTTCTTCAGTATCATGAGCCTGAACTCTGCTCCTTTCTTGATACTAAGAAGATGACTCCAGACTCATATGCACTCAACTGGGTAATAAAATGAAAGTAGGAAAATGTAATGAATAAAAATTTCTGTTAAAATTTAAGTATATGTTAGCAGTTACAGTACAAGAGTAGTACAGGAGATTAGAACTGCAAATAGTTTGCATGTTTGAATGTAGTGTGGGCTTTTTGTGTTCGGACATTTAGCATAAGGTAGAGGTCATGTTAAAGCCATATTTTTATGGTTCTGGATGTTAATTGAGCCACTGATGTTAGTAACTACTTTGAATAAGTAAGAAGGAGAGCAAATGACACTCAAAAAGTAAGCAGCTGTGATGTTAGGTTTTATAGTGGGCAGCTGTATGGTTTTAGATATGGATAAACACGAGCCTAACAGGTCTTTTAAAGCTAAATTACAAATAGTTTTAAAAACCTTTCTGCTAATAGATATATTTGAGTGCCTTATATGGTGCTATGGCTTTTAGGATATAGGCGCATATATTTTGCAGCTCTTCATTTCCTCCTCACTGCCTCAAGTTGGGGTAGTTATAAAATTGCTTACCTCAATTTTTTTTTAATTTATTTTTTATATATATTTTTAATAAAGTTTGGATAGCAGCTACAACATAAAGCAGCAAAAGTTTCATGTTTTAATGCTCCTTAGTATATGCAGTACAAAATCATGATCCAGTGCTTGCAGAGACAAAGTCTGTAAATAAATAAAGACTTTGACTCATGAAGTTTCCTAGGCATTTCTTTCATACCTATTCGCTTTATAAAATTTTTTGTAACTCCATGTACTTTCGGTTTAAGAAATAAGACTGAAATAAATTAATAAACTGCAAGGTCCCTGTTTGTTTTTTTTATTATTATTGGTTTTGAGGTTTTTTTAAGATTATTTTTTTAGGGTGCTACCAATTTTAATATAAAAATGTCTCCAGGATCATCATGCCACTCATCAGCCTTTGAAAGAGGAATCAGTTCACTTTTACTACTGAATCTCTCTCTATATACACAATTTTCATTAGCGAATATGAACTTCTTTCAAGTTATTTATTAAAAGTTCAATGATTCAGTAGGATAAAAAAAATCTTCCCTTTGAAAGGCAGGTAGGCAAATGAGCTAGTGCAGCTGCCAGACCACAATGTCATGCTTTCTGGTGTACAATCTTAAAAAAAAAAACAAAAAGACTTAAGCCTTGTTTTATGAGATTACATTAAAATTCCTTGTTTCATCTGCCAAAAAACTTAGTTTATTTAGAGGTATTTCTAATGTGTAGCAAAACATAAGCAACGTTCAGAGACTTGTCATTCCCTCATTGTTCAGGGGCATTTTGTCTTCAATTGCGTTTCACTCAGATTTGGATAGATCTTCTTACCTTTTGTTATAGAAGTATACTACGAAGTGCTGAAATATTCCATGATAGTCTTTAAAAACACATACTGAGCTTTTGAAAGCTGTAGCTTTTTTGATACAGAATTAGTATGCATCACCAAATTCGGTAAGACCTCTGAGGCCAGCTAGTATGCATTTGAGTTAGGTATGATTGCAGATATTATCTGGGATGTATGAAAAGAAGTTCCTACCTTTTTTTTTATCCACTTTGAACTCTGTGTATCAGAGATGTATTTTTAATTGGAAACATGGGAACAGCAAACAGTTTATTAAATGGTAATGAAAATTTTCTGCCACAAATGTTTAATTACTCAGCCATAAAGCATCATAATGTAATGCTGAGCAAGTGACCTTGTCAAAACTAGTGTGCCACCATGTTCAATTAGCTTGATTATACTGTGAAAAATAAAGAATATTGTTTACAGGATCATTTCTAAGTCTTATTTGCTAAGCTAGTTGAATAAATGCTTTTTTTTATTATTGTCTCATTGGAATATCTGGTATTTAGCAGTGGCTATGAGATAAACTGTATTCCAGCCTGATTGTGTTATCTCTGGTTGAATTTGCAAGGCTGACAGCGTACATCTGAGTTTGGCTTCACACTGGGCATATTTATTGACAGATAATCTGTAGTATTACTGCAGTGTTTCCATAAAAATTGGTTTTGAGGGTAGGGACCATCTTTCAATACATTGTGCAAATGTAAAGTTTAATGTTTTTGGCTTTATTTTCTTTTAGATATCTTCTATCTCTGTTTAAAATGTTATCCCACTAAGATTGCTCCTGGTTATTGCTTTTTTTAACACTGTTTTCCGAATTTTTAGCTTGGAAGCCTCTTCTCATATTACTGTTCAGCAGAAGTCACTCAGGCAATATGGGATGGATATCTACAACAAGCAGATCCATTCTTTATTTATTTCTTAATGTTAATTATCCTTGTCAATGCAAAGTAAGTGTATAGTTAATTCTTTGGAACATTCCTTGCTAACACACTTTAATCCGCTTTTGTTTCATTTTGGTTTTACTGACTTAATCTATGCCTGTGATTCCACTGTTTTCAGAGACGTTATCATAGCACAAGAATCAGATAAAGAAGAAATGATAAGTAAGTACCTCTGTTATGTAATAGCTTCTCTTATTCAGCTGCTAGTGAAATATTTACCACATAATACAATACCCATTATTATTTTTAATTACTAAATAACTGAATTATTTATTTCCCTGTGATTTTTCTCATTAATGGATCCCCTCACCTACTAATTCCTGTCTCACTATTCCTTTGCTGCACCATATTTACCCTGCCTTTAATATTCCTTTCTTGTGTTTCATTTTAGTATTCCCATACCTAGTTTTATACTTCTGTTTGGAGCACTTGAATCTGACTCTTTAAGTCCAGAACAGCAGTTTTCAAATCTTTCTTTAAATCTAATGTGCTTGGTGCATTTTCCAGGTTATCTTTGTATGCACTTGATTTGAGCCTAAATCATTGTTCTTGCCTTACCCTCGTCAGGTTTTTTTTATAGAAATTATACTAAATTTCTTGTAAGCCTATTTCTCCTGACTTTGGGTTTGTTGGTTGGTTTGGTTTTTACATGGCGTAATACAATATAATTAATAATCTCTAGTGTTAAAAACAAGTGTGCTTGGAATTTTGCACCTTTGCCATGTACTGCAGAACTACACCCTTACCATCCTGGATCCATATAACAGTACTACTGATTAAGTACTGTGCTTTACGGGATTCTTTTGGCCAGTCCTCTTTAGAAAAAGCAGCTTACTTGGTATTACAACTGAAAACTAAAGCTATACAGATGTAAGAGCATGGTGAAAGATAATTTGTATAGAAGGTTTGAACTTCTAGCAAATACCATAGGTTTCCTGTGGATAAGGAGTATTTCCTCTATCTTCTCTTTCTACCTGGAGAGTGAATTGTCATTCATGCTTAATCAAAAAACTCAATTGTGTTATACCTTGTTAAAAATTAAGTTATTTTATGATGCGAAAATATGCATGGTGCTTTTTTCTATGTATGCAATAATGGTGCACTTATGTTGTTTATGTATCTCAGAATTCTTGGAAACTTCACCAGCCAATCTTGATTTAGAAGATATAGAAGATCTCTTCTCTTTGGCACAATATTACTGCAGCAAAACTCCAGCTTCCTTCAGGAAGGTAATAAGAAAGTAGTTTTGAAATTCTTTTCTTTTTGGAGCCTGTTTGTTTCTGCTGACAATAACTTTGAATATTTAATTGCGATGTTATATTAATTTCTTTTTCATGTTACTCTGGTGGTATTTAATGTTAGGATCTTTGAAAGATAAGAAGGTCAAGTGAAACATATTAGAGGGAAGCTTCCCCGCAGTATTCTCACTTTATAACTGATGATCTTATTTTGCAAACCAGGTTCTTCTAAGAACTGATGAAGCAAAAATGCCATACTGACACAACTGCTCTGTAGTAGACTGCACACCAGTCCTAGCTGTACTTGGAACAGCAAATAGTCACTTTCTAGAGATAAAGCAGCTATCATCTGTGCTGTTCTTGCAATTCTTCCTTACTCAAGATATCTGACTTCAGTGAATTCATTAAATGAAAGTAATTGATAGTTATTGTCATTTTATGTATTTTCTCTGATATGTAGACAGTTATATGAGCTCTTTTGGGGGATGAAAAAAAAATAATAAAAAAACAACCAAAGAAACCCAAAACCGAGAGGTATTTAGTCATGTTGGTATTGTCACTACCATGCTTGTGAACAAATGTGTTTGTGATGGAAGGTCAGCCCTTGACATGATTTAAAAAAAATTAAAAAAATCAGTTGATTAAAGTTTTCATGATTTTGTGAACTAGATACATGTGTACCTGCTTTAGTATTTGTGACATGGTGGATATAGTTTTGCTTTAAGCCTTCACATCTAAAGACATTGGCTTCAGTTAACTTTTTTTTTCCTTGCCTTATTAGGACAACCACAGTCTTTTTGGCAGCAGCTTGCTGGGCCTCAAAGAGGATGACACAGACTTGAGCCAAGCTCTCTGTCTAGCAGTTTCTGTGTCAGAAATTCTTCAAGCAAATCAGCAGCAAGGAGTTAGTATACTGAATTACTATTACTATTTCCTCTCCTCCACCTTCTTATTTGTGTATTTAAAAAAAAATATATTTTAAGTGCTAATAGCACGCATGAATATTTGCTATTTTAGGAAAAAGTATTCTTGTCTTGAAGTTATCTCCCTTGTAAATGATCTGCATACTGCAATGCATTTATACTGTAGTAACTAGAGCTAAAGCACAGGGAGCTTCATACATCTGATTTGAATACGAGGAGTGGGAGCTTGAAGTAATATCTCACTAAGTTCATTTCCTTTCCTAATGTAGTTATTGTAGAGCAAAAATTTAAAACCCATTATTCATAGAATAGTTAGGGTTGGAAAGGATCACCCCCCTTGCCGTGGGCAGGGACACCTCACACTAAACCATGTCACCCAAGGCTCTGTCCAACCTGGCCTTGAACACCACCAGGGATGGAGCATTCACAGCATCCCTGGGCAACCCATTCCAGTGCCACACCACCCTTACAGTAAGCATCCTTATAGCCCCCCTTCAGATACTGGAAGGCTGCTATGAGGTCTCCTAGCAGCCTTCTCCAGGCTGAACAGCCCCAACTTTGTCAGCCTGTCTTCCTAAGGGAGGTGCTCCAGTCCCCTGATCATCCATCGTGGCCCTCCTCTGGACTTGTTCCAACAGTTCCATGTCCTTTTTATGTTGTGGACACCAGAACTGTACACAGTACTCCAAGTGAGATCTCACGAGAGCAGAGTAGAGGAGCAGGATCACCTCCCTTGGCCACCTGGTCACGCTCCTTTTGGCGCAGCCCAGAATGCTTTCTGCACACACTGCCAGCTCATGTTAAGTTTCTCATTGACCAACACCCCCAAGTCCTTCTCTGCAGGGCTGCTCTGAATCTCTTCTCTGTCCAACCTGTAGCTGTGCCTGGGATTGCTCCGACCCAGGTGTAGGACCTTGGCATGGTTAAACTTCATAAGGTTGGCACTTGGCATGGTTAAACTTCATAAGGTTGGCATCAGCCCACCTCACAAGTGTGTCAAGGTCCCTCTGGATGTTATTCCTTCCCTCCAGCGTATCAACCGAACCACACAGCTTGGTGTCATCAGCAAACTTGCTGAGGGCGCACTCAATCCCACTGTCCATGTCACCAGCAAAGATGTTGAACAAGACCGGCCCCAACACCAGTCCCTGAGGGACACCACTCGTTACTGGTCTCCAGATGGACATTGAGCCGTTGACCACAACTCTTTGCGTGCGGCCATCCAGCCAGTTCTCTATCCACTGAGTGGTCCATTCATCAAATTTGATGTCGCTCCAATTTAGAGACAAGAATGTTGTGTGGGACAGTGTCAAATGCTTTGCACAAGTCCAGGTAGATGACATGAACTGCTCTACCCCTGTCCATCAGTTCTGTATCCCCATCATAGAAGGCCACCAAATTGGTCAGGCAGGATTTCCCCTTAGTGAAGCCATGCTGGCTGTCACCAAGCACCTTGTTGATTTCCATGTGCCTTAGCATGCCTTCCAGGAGAATCTGCTCCAATCTTTTGCCAGGCACAGAGGTGAGACTGCTTGTCTGTAATTCTCTGGGTCATCCATTTTCCCTTTCTTGAAAATGGGGGTTATATTTCCCTTTTCTGGTTGTCTGGAACTTCACCTTACTGCCACGATTTTTCAAATATGATGGACAGTGGTTTAGCAACTTCATTTGCCAGCTCCTTCAGGACCCACAGATGGATTTCATCAGGGCCTATGGACTTGTGCATTTTCAGGTTCTTAAGATGGTCTTGAACCAGATCCTCTCCTACAGTGGGCCCAAGGTCTTCATTCTCACAATCCCTGCGTTTGTCTTCCAAGACTTGGGTGGTGTGGTCATAGCATTTGCCAGTGAAGACTGAGGTAAAGAAGTCATTAAGAACCTGAGCCTTCTCCAAATCCAGGGTAGCCAGTTTTCCTGATAACTTCTGGAGGTGGCCCACATTGTCCCTAGTCTGTCTTTTATACGCAGTGTACCTATAGAATCCTTACTGTTAGCTTTCACATCCCTAGCCAAGTTTAATTCTAAGTGGGCCTTAGCTTTCCTAACCTGGTCCCTAGCTTCTCGGACAACATCCCTGTATTCCCAGGCCACCTGTCCTTGCTACCACCTTTTATAAGCCTCTTTTTTTCCCTTGGAGCTTCTTCAGCAGCTCCTTATCCATCCAAGGAGGTCTCCTGGCCCTCCTGCTGCACTTCCTTCTGGTCAGGATGCAACACTCCTGAGTTTGCGGTAGGTGATCCTTGAATATCAACCAACAGTATTGGGCCCCTCTGCCCTCTAGGGCTATATCCCATGGAACCTTACTAAGCAGGTTTCTGAAGAGGCCAAAGTCTGCTCTCTTGAAGTCAAGAGCAGTGAGCTTGCTGCACGCTCTTCTCACTGTCCTGAGGATCTTGAACTTGACCATCTCATGATTACTGCAACCAAGACTGCCCTGGAGTATTGCATTTCCAACCAGCCCTTCCATGTTGGTTAGCCCAAAGTCAAGCATGGCATCTCTCCTTGTTGGCTTCTCTATTACTTGCAGAAGGAAGTTGTCTTCCACACAATCGAGGGACCTTCTGGATTGCTTGTGCCAGGTCGTAGCATCCCTCCAACAGATATCAAGGTGGTTGAAGTCCACCATGAAGACAAGGGCCTGTGAGTGTGTGGCTGTTCCTGTCTGTGTATAGAGCGCTTCATCCACAGAGTCCTCTTGATCAGGCAGACTGTAACAGATCCCCCCACAGTAATGTCTCCCATAGTGTTCTGCCCTGACCCACAAACTCTGTGTTAACCGGTCACCTGTTCCCAGAGAGAGTTCCATACTCTCCCACATATCCCTAACCTAAATAGCAACTCCCCCTCCCTGTCTGCTGGGCCTGGCTTTTCTAAAGAGCCTAAATTCAGTACCATTGAGAATAATGCTATTATGAAATTATCTGTCTTCTGTCAATGACAGGTTTAAACAAACAAAAAAAAAATTGTTTCACGGTATTTCTGTGATAGTTAATTGCGGACATACTTAGATGCAGAGACTTCACTTTGAGTATTTAAGACCAATAGATGGATAATAGTGTAGCTAGATTACAATGTTTCTTATCGACAACTGGCTTTTTGTATCATTTTCCAGGCCTCTTTCATTATGCATGTTCTTCCCCTCTGCCCCCCAGTCCAAGTCAAGCTAAGCATCTGTTTATATCCTGTTTAACTCAGTGGGATATAAAGCTATCCTTATGTGCTGTGTTAAGTAGTAATGGGATGTTGGATTGGCATTTCAGAGTTGTCCCTTCTGATGTCTTGCTGATGTGTGCCCTAATACCCACTATATTTCTTCTCAGTAGAGGTGAAATAAACTGTATGTATTGCACTTGAGTGATCCTTTATGATGTGCAAACTGATGCATTAATGGGAAATTGCTATTGGAATACTGTTGGTGGTCCAGTAACTGCAGAAGTTCAGGTTAATCACATGAAATAAGGTTTTCCTGTAAACGTTAGCCCCTTTGAGTGGTTCCTGTAGTATTGGAATTAGTATTAAAATATATTTGAATTATGTGCTTTCCCATCAATAATTACACGATTCTACAATTCTGTAATGGACAAAATCCTTCTCTTTCAGGAAGGAGTAAGGTTCTTTGTAGTGGATTGTCGTCCTGCAGAGCAGTACAATGCTGGGCATTTATCAACAGCATTTCATTTAGACTCAGATTTGGTATGTATACTTAATTTTAACAAGCAGAGTTTCTTAATTTTCTTTTTCCCCAGCCAGTCTTACTACAGCCTGCTTGTAAGGAGCACATCTTAAAAAGAATTTAGTTGCTCCTTTAAAATTTTTGCAGTGTAATATGGGAGAGAAAGTGCATTAATTTGTGAACTGAGATGTACTACAGACTAATTACTTCATTAACAACTTTGCTGTAGTTTCCATTTGATTATTAATTCTTAACTGAACATTCAGTCATGTTTTTTTTATTATTTTTTTCCCCAAAATCATTTATGCTTCAGCTGTCTTACATGTATTCTTCACTTCTAGATTAACCCTCTACTACTCCATTTCGCAGCCTGTGGATGCTGCATTCAATGTATATATCCATAAAAGGCTTTTTTAACTTTCTTAGTTAAGAAGCTCAGTTCTGCATCTATTATCTCTCTAATTAAAACAATTCATTATTCAATATTCTTTGCACAAGTATAATTATATAGTAGAGAAAAAGAGGCTCAGGGGAAACCTTACTGCTCTCTACAACTACCTGAAAGGAGGTTGTAGTGAGATAAGTGCCCCAAGTTGCACTGGGGAGGCTTATATTTATATTGGATATTAGGAAAAATTTCTTCACTGAAAGAGTTGTCAAGCATTGGAACAGGCTTCCCAGTAAAGTGGTTGAGTCACCACCCCTGGAGGTATTTAAAAGACTTGTAGATGTGGCACTTGGGGCATGAATTAGTGCTAGAGAGTTGGCACTGTTAGGTTTACAGTTGCACTCGATGATCTTAAGGTTCTTTTCCAACCTAAATGATTCTATGATATAATGTTCCAGGTTTTTGGAAGAAACTTTCCCTGTGGTATGTGGGTGTCCTGCTAGCCTTAATTGAACATCATATTCAATAAAGTGGAAATGAGCAATATAAATTATTAAATAGTTTAAGAACATAGTAATATGTGATAAAGAAGTCCATGATGACAATTCTTCAGTTGGATTCAATTAGTTCATATGTATTTAAATTACATATTGGAATTAACTTCTGCAGTGTGTGAGTTGGTATGGTTAGGATCCTTCATGAACCATGCTGGATGAATGTCGCCAGGTTCATCTCTGGTTTTAGAAGTTTAATGCCAGGACAACATTGTATGGTGAATAATCTTTGAGATAAAAAGTCATTGATGGAACTTCAGTGCATTTTATACACTTGTATGTGTGAAGTACATACAACTTACTTTAAGGGAAGGCAATGGGGAAAGCACTTTGGAATCTGTCTCATTTAAAGGTAGTCTTAGATGAAGTAGTGAGATTTAGCACCTGTACAATAAAGTATTAGCATTTGGCTGTAGGAAAACCCCACTTGAAATTCAGTTTGACTTGCTGATGGCTAGATTGTGTATTTGTTATTTTGTATTTCATCATTTGATGCAGTGTAAAGGGAAAGTAATGCGAATTCCTCTCTTCCTTTTTCCCTCCCCCAAATCCAGTTACAGGTCAATATTTCCTTATTAATTTAAAATAGCCCTTCAGGACAGCACAGCCTTGACTTGTTGAGAGAGCTAAGAATCCCAGCTATTTCTTTGTACTTCTGATTGTAGTTTTATTTTTTCCAAATCTTCATAAGTAAATGAGAAAAATACTTAGCAGTGAGACAACAAGAGGAGGACCTTACTGGCACCTAGAAATTCTATGTATTTTTAAGGCTTTCAGAACTGCAGAGTTTGATTGTGTTGTACTCAAGCATATGAAATAAGGAAATTGGTCCCTCTGCCATATTGCCAACTAAATGCAACATGAAAGTTGCGAAGGCTTTTTCTACTAATATTTGGTGTTTGCAAAAATACACTAAAAAATCAGTTAGCTACATGTCTTTCCTGGGGAGAGCAATGTAGAGTGAGAGGAAAAAAGGACCATTCTCACTGCTCTTCATGTAACGTGAGGTCTCCGTCAGGCTTTTTTGTGTGCGTGTTATCTTGTACAATGCTGATATTGCCTTCTTTGTCCTCAGCAAATTATAACAATTTTTACTGTCTCTTATCTTTTCACAAGTGGTGTTACAGTATTTTGGTGTTAAGCAGCACTTCTTGTTTGTTCATTCCACAGATGCTTCAAAACCCATCAGAATTTGCACAGTCTGTAAAATCACTATTAGAAGCACAAAAACAATCTATTGAGTCTGGCTCCATAGCTGGTGGGGAACATCTCTGCTTTATGGGAAGTGGCAGGGAAGAAGAAGATATGTATATGAACATGGTGCTAGCACACTTCTTACAGGTACAACTAAATTGCTGTTGATTTTAATAGCTGAAATAAAGCATGTCTGCACATAACATCAATACTAAATGGCAAAATATTTTCCCCTTAAAATCTTAAGTGTTTTTACATTACTCAAGATTACAGTTTTTATGAAATGAACCCATGTGTCATTACCATGCTTGCAAAACTCATTTCACAGGTGTTTGCTTCAACCAAAAATGTCTTTTCTGTTGCAGAAAAATAAGGAGTATGTAAGCATTGCCAAAGGAGGATTTATGGGTAAGCTTATTAATAGTGAGCTTTGGCTTGAGAAAACTTGATGTATTAGCGCTGTTGATATTTTTACTAGGCTTTGGCTAAAAATCAGCTAAAGGAATAACAAATAGTTCTCATTTGTCAGTTTTTTGCTTTGTGCAAATCAACACTGTGCACTTGCACATTTGTGGTTAACTGCTATGGCTTACCCACATTTCTGAATGGAGAAAAATTTAATACAGGATGTGGGGAAATGCCCTTGTTCTAAGTTCTTGTCCTTGATGTTTAGTCTCTGTAGATTGCAGATCTGTGTGAAGATGTTAATTCATAATTACTATTAACTTGTTTTTTCTTAAACCATCAGTTCATAATTCTGCAGTTTGTTTCTGGAGTCAGTCAGGTTCTACAACCTGATTGTGGAAAGATTTGTGCTACAGTATAAGTATAGAGACATTACTAGACAATATTTGCACTGTCATAACAGTTATATTTAGGATCAAAGCAGTGATTAATCTTTAGTTGCTGATGTATTTTAACTGTTTTCTTTACTAAAATAAAGGTTATCCTAATGCCATTTCACTACTGAAAGAAAAGCCAGGGATGATTATAGTAGTATCTGGATTTATCTGTTTTATTAAATCATGTGAAGCAAAAATTGCTACTGATTAGTCTTGGATATACAGCATTTTCATCAACAGACTAGTTCCAGTGTAGTTCTGAATGTTTTTTTAATGGTCTTTTAACAGCCCTCCAGCAGCACTTGGCAGATATCAATGTGGAAGGACCAGAAAATGGATATGGCCACTGGATTGCTAGTACCTCAGGCTCAAGAAGTAGCATAAACTCCTCTGTTGATGTAAGTGAATTTTAAGCTTAAGTGGTATAGTGGGATGGGAGCTGTGGGCGTACTGAATATTTTTATATTCCTCATTTTGTTCTGTAAAATAGATTGCTGCAAGTCATTGTTTTCAGTTGTGTATTTAATTTCCAACTATATTAACTGTCTAGCTGGAGGTGACCTAAACATTTTTATCCTCTTGAGAGGAAAAGCTTGCTGTAGTTATTATCCAGCAGAATATGTAATGGACAATTCTTTTTCCTGTCTCCTCTTTACTCTGGGAATAAATTACTACAAAACTAGCATTCAGTTTCATGGGAAAGCTCAAAATTGTCTCTTTTCTACAGCTAATATGTTGTATGTAGAATTTGGCTTTCAATTTGGATAAAATTTATTGTTAATAGAATTCCTTCCTCTCTAGATTTCTGTAGCAGTGTGCTAAGTTTTATTAAGCTTGCTTTACTTTATTGGATCATCTTTAGCTCAGACACATATTATTGCTGTCATTTGATAGAACTCTAAAATAATACTTACTGGTGTAATTAATGCTGTACTAGGTACCAGAAAGTAGGTTACTATTTTATAGCCTGTTTCCTTTCTTAACAAACTAGAGATGATACATCATTATTTTTATACGATTATCTGAGAGGAGTTACTTTTACAGGGTGATTCTCCTAATGGTTCAAGTGATGGAAAAGGAGTAAAGTCCCTGGTGAATAAAATGACAGTTGCTTTAAAGACTAAATCTGTGAATGTGAAAGAAAAAGTTATCAGTTTTATTGAAAATACATCTACTCCAGTGGACAGGTATGTATGTCATTAATATCTCACTGTGAATTAGCAATGGGAAATGGCTTCCTGTTTCAGCTGGCTAATTTGTAAACATGAAAACTGTGCTAATTAGGAAAAAAAGTTATCTTCCAGTTTCAGCTTTTAGATTTCCTATCCTCATAATTTTATCATGACACAGTAAGGCTACTGTGCTGCCTTAGTATTGAAAGGTCACTGTGAGCAGCCTTTTCTCTTAAACGTGCATCTGCAATTTGTCACTGCATGGTAGTTTGACTGCTTACAGTGTGTCAGTTCTGTATTCGGCCTAAAAGTCAAGAATGATTTCATTTTTATTTCAGTTCCTGTTCATCCTTGACTCTTAATGGGTGAATAAGAGAAATACTTGGGACGGGGGTTTTTTTGGTTGGTTGGGTTTGTTTTGTTTTGGGGTTTTTACTGCCCCATCCTGTCAAATATTAGTTAACTTTTTTAAAGGTCTTGGTATTTTTTTCAAGTCCTGATGTAAAGCTGCTTTTCAAACTCAAAATCCACTCTTGTTCATTTTTTGTATCTTCAAATGAAGCTGGGAAGAAGAATGTGCAAGTGTGGTAAAAGACACTCTCGAAGTTGCAAGTCATCATTCCAAATACTTGGTAACAGCTTTCATGTGACAAAGCTTTGCTTGAATATCCTGTTTTACAGTTCTTTAAAATGCAGCCTTTGGAGGTTTATGTTGCTAAGACATTGGTATGCAAGAATCTCACAGATCTGATGTGTAGGTGCAAATTACTGCTTCTTTTTGTGTTGGAAAAGGGTTTTTTAAAATTACTCCACAACTATAGCACTCAGTAGTACTTTTTGTTGTGCGGAGAATTCAAGTAAGGCTTACGTGTAAGCCATACATAGCATGAAGAACGCATCTTTTAGTGGAACTTTTACAGATATTTCTCAACCTCATGGCTAACTGTCATGAAGCTTTTATTTATAAGCATCTTCCTTGAAGAAGACACATTGCCAATATAGAGCCTTTCAATTATTTATTTAGATTTTTCCTTTAATTTTTTTTTCTTTAAATTTCTTCTTTTTTTTTTTTTTTTAATTCTTCTGTTTTGTCCTCTGCCCCAATGTACTGTAGAATACCTTTCAATATTCCCTGGCCAGACAGAGCAAGCCTGGAGCGGTAAGCTTGATAATTAAGCAGTCTGACTAAACCCACCTTTGTCGTACTTAGCATGGCATTGCAATATCTGTAAGCATTGGTTACACTGACAAATTGCTCACGTATTTTTATGTTAATTTAGGGAAGTTGTATATATTGAAGCTGTCAGTTTTTACAAGTACTCCTCAGGGGACTAGAGGTAGAAAAAGAATGTATTGGCAGTGCTTTCTTTTCTTAGTTTCTGCTTTATTCCTGTTCCTTACTGTTTTTTATGATTTTTTTTTTGTTTACTTGTCATTTCCCCACATACATTTTGTTAGTGACTTGTATTAGTGAAAGATACGAGGAGCAATCATCGAACAAAGTATGGCTTAACGTCTTAGCAAGTGAGACTACAGCTATGAAAAAGACTTGCTATAAACTGTTCATAAAGCATCATCAGAGCCTAGATATAATGGGGAACCCATATACAGATTCTGTCTGGAAATCTTAAAATGATATGGTTCTCATTACATGGTGATAGAACATGCTGATAGAAACAGAGGTTCTCATTACTGGGAAAATAGAATTGCTGAGTTAATAATATGCCATGCAACTCCCCCTCATCTTACTCACATAACTACTGCATTTTCACAGAAATGTGGAGTCTCTTCACATTCATCTGAGATTTACTGCCTTATAATTATTTCAGAAATAAAAACTGTGACTTGAGGTTATATAAAGTTACTTAGCTTTTGACTCTTATAGACTGAAAAGCATGAAGATTGGTGCTGGAAAAATTAATGAAGGTTTTAAATTTTGAGTTTTCAAGGGTTTTGGACCAATTCTTTCAAGTAGTTTGCACATAATTTGATATAGGATTTACCCCTATGCATGACAGAATAGTGTTGTGTGAGCAAAACCAACAGTAATAATGTTAACCAGTATTCTTAAAAAAAAGCGGGAATATCCCAGTATCATGTAATACGTTTTATTAATTTAGAAATCCTAAAGATTATGGGGATTTCCTCCCACATTTTATTGATCAGTTTTTAGAATATGGTTAACTTAAAACACTTTGTGAGTGTATTCTGTAACTGAAAGACACTTCAATCTGTATCTATAGCCAAGAAGTTTTTCATATACTGAGATTTTATTTCAGTTATTTTACTTGTTACTTTCACTTACATAGATTATCTTCTTTCCTTGGGAAAAGGAGTATAGATCATAGATCAGTAGACTGTTCTCTTAAAACTGAAGCTCTTAAAAACCTGGAATGGCATTCTTTTCCCATCCATTAAATTAGATCCACTTTGTGTTTATCACCAATATATTTCATTTTGAAGGTTTGCCACTAAAAGGAACTGCATTCAATTTATAATAATGTAATTATGGCATTCCATGTAAACAGGTTAAAGGAAATCCATTTCTAGTTTGAAATGTTACCAGATTTTTATAAAACAGCTTTTTACTTTCTCTTGTCTTGACTAACTTTGACTTGTAAACGCCAGTAAGTTCTTATCTTAAATGCTCTCTGCGTAATTCAATATAACACTATTTAGTTGTGCTTTCTTGCTCAATTCATTATGTATTATTAAAGCATATTCACAAAAGCCTCCATATGGAAGCACTGCCCTTTTGAATTGTCAGTGTCATTGATGCTTATTGTCTTCAACACTAATGAGCATGGTTTTGTATGTTCAGTTTTTGTTTCATTGTAGAATGCATTTCTGGTTTGGGTGGGGCTTTTCTTCTATTAAATATTTTTATCTACATTAGTGAAAATGAAGGTTTCTTTCTTGACTTGCAAATATGCTCTCATATGTAAATAAGTACTAGGATTCATATTATTGTGGTGGTTCTACAGTAGCATGTAAACTGGAGTTTTTTGAATATACTTAAAATAGGAACTAGGGCATATAGTTTATAGGTAATGTATTATGGGGCAGAAGGTTATAGGACTAAAATGGGAGGAAGGGACAGATGTGTTTTCATTTTGTTTTGGGTTGGTTTGTTGGTTTTTTTAAAACTACGACATGTTGCCAGTTCTAGAGGCTAAAATAATTTAGCCTTTAGTAATTCTTTTTTTTTTTTCAGCAATCACCTTGTTTATGGCTCTCTGAACCTTTAGATTTCCTTATATTCTTTAGGTATTCCCAGCAATTGAGGGCCAGAACTTTTAACCTCACAACTGTGACCATCTAATCACAGCACTCTGAGTTGAAGCATTAAAATATCTCAAGCTTTGCAACTGTTAATGACAAACACTAAGACTCAGTTGTGCTTTTGTGTCATTTAATACAATTTATAGAAAAAGATTTAAATGTGACTTTTGAGGTCAGTATCTATGCAGAAAGGTAGGAATTTGGCACATGCTGGAGAAAGTAATAGACAGGAAATCAGAATTCACACTACAAGGTAGGGTTTATAATAACCCCACTTTGAAGTGCTTAAGGTATTTTGTTATCTTCTGAGAAATGAAAAATGAGCTTCTAGACATGTTAGTTAACGGTTTTCATTTTCTCCTCCATCCCAATTTGGAATCCTTGTAAAGTTGCCTTGACTGTCCAGAAATGTTTCAGTTTCCTGCTAGAAACTTCATAGCATGTTGTCAGTTTTCAGGTCTCTAACGTGTTTTGTCAGAACTTGGGTTTTGGAGGGTTTGTTTTGGTTGGTTGGTTGGTTGGTTTTAAACAAAAAAAGTATTCATTTTCATGTTCTTTATTACAACAGTCAGCCTTGCCAAATAACTGAAAACATGCTTTCACAAACCAAATCGCTTGTTGGGGTCAGTCACAGCTTCCTTGCAGGCAGCTGCACAAAATTCTGTCATCCTTCTCAGTTGCACAGTTGTGTTTCCATTTTGCTAATATGTTGTTGTATGTGTCATACCATCAGTTTGCAACTTGCTTTTCTTCTCTCACCCCATGTTCTCTCCTGCCCATTTCATTGACAACAGACATGTAAGCAGCAGTGACAGAGTAGGAAAACCCTACCGTGGTGTGAAACCAGTATTCAGCATCGGAGATGAAGAGGAATATGATACTGGTACAGTAGAACATTTTCCTTTTACCTATAATAGCTTATTTAGACAAAGTTATTAAATTTGAGAGATAAAAAGAGCATTTTACAACTGTCTTACTACTTGACATTTTTCTGTCATCTTGGATTGCGTTTGTTATGGCTGTGCCTAGGGCACTATACTGAAAGTATAGTTGGAGCTAGGCTAATGTGTATGCACCTCTCCAGTGTTTTGGACTTTGCTTTTTAGCACTGAATCTATTAATAATTGATTCATCTCTTGATATGCATGTAAAATGCTGTGGGAAAACCACGCACGTTTTATTGATTTTTTTTTTTTTTTTAAATCTGGTTGAAAAATTACAAAAAGGACACAAGAAGACAAAACCGGAATTTCACACTTTTCACAAAGAGGAGGTTATTTTTGAGATCAGTGCTAACGTTAGAATGGCACAGACCTAGTGCTGTCCTGGTTTGTTCTGTTAGCCTTAGCTCACTCCCAGCCATAGTCATCTCACAAGTAACTGTTCTGTGCCCAGAAGGCGTACTCAGCTTCCTTGTGGGAAACAAACAACTAGACTAAGAATCTTTGACTTGCAAAAGAAATAGTTTAGGAAGATTAATGAGATAGTTCCATTTTGCTCCTTCCAAGTTCTTACAGCAGACAAACAATGATCAGTTGTTTGTCATCACTCTTATTTAAACAGCTCGAGATCCTATAAATCTATCAGGCAGAAGCTTTAACACTGATGAGATACTGCTCTAAATACCATGCAGTTAAGTTTGCACAGTTTTTTGAGCATCCATTATAGTGTTTGGCAAAGTCTCTGTGGATTCAGAAAACCACATCCTCAAAGACCTGTCTAGAACATGTTTTCAGTAATGGTTCTTTGCTAATTTCTATTTACAATTAGTTTTAAAAGCACTATTAGTAAGCAGAATCACTGCAGTGATTTGAATAAGCAAACCCAATGTGTAAGAAGTAAAGTCCATGTTATTTTGGTACAGAAGAATGCAAAAAGCAAGCCTGTTTCTGTGTAACTGTTTTTGTGAAGTTAAGTGTGGGGGGTTTTTTTGTAGTAAATAGTTGCAATTTGCTGTAAAAATTGAAGCCTACTCGGCCCTGCTTTGAGTAGGAGAGTTAGACCAGGTGACTTCCAGAGGTCCCTTCAGTCCTCAGCCATTCTATGATTATGCAAAATGAGAATAGGCTTTATTCCATTCATTTAAATTTCATAATTTTTTTTTTGTGAAAACCTTTTGAAAAGTGTGGCTTTAATTCTGAATTGCTTTGAAATAAATAGTTTAACAGAGTGTAGAAAACTGAGTACTGTGCACCCATGTAGTTAACGTGGTTCTGATAGTCCTTGCCAAAACCTGTTGGTGTTGTAGATGCAAAAAAGTTCACATGGCTGCAAGGCAGGTCTGGGCTGCAAGTGTAAGAAGTCCCCTGAGTTGAAAATAGTTGTCTGCTGAGAGAGAATTAAAAGAGAAATATCAGATATGTATGCCCTTTTCTTTCTTCCCTCTGAACAATTGCTTATAGCTAGGTAGGCCTTGGCTTGAACCAGCATAGCTGCAGTGGGTTTAAGTGAGTTGAAAAATTGTCTGATGTTGTGTTTGAAAATATTTGTGGTTTGGTTTGTTTTTTTTTTTTACTTCTACCTCTTCCCTTCAAAACAGATGAAATTGATAGCTCTTCGATGTCAGATGATGATCGAAAAGAGGTTGTCAACATCCAAACATGGATAAATAAACCTGATGTGAAGTATAACTTCCCCTGTAATGAAGTAAAAGAAAATGGACATATGTTTCCCAGGTACTGGAATTAGTTCTAAGCTTCGTCAAAATGTCTGCCGTGATTTTTTATATATATATATATATAAAAGCCAGTTAAGTTATTCTTTATATTAAACTAGGAAATAAAGGTGTAAAACAACCTAGAACAAAATGCTAACACTATATTTGCATTATTGTATTTGCAGTGTTACAGAATGGTAATTATGTACAAAACCTAGTATGAAGTCTTCCTTTGTTAAACAAGATAGTAAGAGAAGTATTCTCAGTATACGTAGGGTTATTTTTCAAGACCAGGTAGACCCAAGTACCTGTGTCTCCTGTGTTGTTTTTTTTTCTTGTCTACTTGTTTGTGCCTTGTAGTACACACCCATCTTGCCCCTAAAATGTAGACCTTGTTAATCTTGCAAGAGCAGAACATGTTTTGGCTTCCCTAAAGTGTACAAACCCTGCTGAATCTGGGTACCAGACAATTATGTTAGACTTTCTCTTGGTCAGGGTCAGATTTGGGAACTTCCATCTGTCTCTCTCTAAGTAGCTTATTCGTAGAATTTAACTTTCTAAATACCTGATATTTAGTTCATTAGCAAATTTAACATGTATTTTTCTTTTCCTTAAAGTCGTCTCCTAGTAACAGCAACTCATATGTACTGTTTGAGAGAGATTCCATCACGAAAGGGACTGGCTTACATACAATCTCGACAGGCACTCAACTCTGTAGTGAAAATCACATCTAAGAAGAAACATCCAGAACTGATCACCTTTAAATATGGAAATAGCAATACTTCAGGCATAGAAATTTTGGCAGTTGAAAGGTAAGCCATTTCAGTAGCAGAGATGTTAACGATATCCAGAACACTGTAAACAGGAAATCAGGGGCATGCTATAATTCCCATAATTGAGCTGAAAAGTGATAGTTTTTATTTAGAAATAGATAATTCAAATGTGAACTAGAAAAAAGTCAGCAGAATGAGTAGTTTACAAGACCCAGCAGAGAAGAACTCCATGGTCTGCAATGACAGTTGCTGGGGATGGGATGTGTGCAACTGGTTTGGATTTTTGTTATATGTCTTAAATGAAAACAAAGCAGACAGTACTGCAGCCAAAAGTGTGGATTTGTGAAGAGTGGCTTTTAAGAAAGTGGTGTTTCTTCTGTGTTGTCTTTTCTGGGACATCAAACTCTTCCTATGCATTGAACAAGGAGTCCAGAAGCCTAACCTCAAAACTCTGAACCCCTGAAACCTGGTTCCTTAAAGTTAGGTATTGCCATGTGCAGTATTTGTGTGCTCAAGCTGGGGGAAGTCAGAGGAATGAGTATGTAGGGCTTGTTTTTTGCTGGTGTAGCCTGTTGTTTCTTGGCACTAACAAAGTTGGTGACACCAGTTGGACATTTTCTCATCCGTTTCTTTGGGGAGAACAGTGTCCAGGGGCGCTCTGGTTCTACAAGAAGTGGAAGTGAGTTTCCTAGCTAACCAGAGAAGTTGTTTTATGCCTGTTGACCTCTTAGAATGAAATTAGTCGGGTAGTAGGTCAGACACAGATAAACGAAAAGGTTGCAGAGAACTTTGCTGCTTCATCACCACCTTGTTGACTGGAGCAAATCCAGAAGAGAGAGGATCATAAATATGATCTATATCTAGAGCTATATATGAGAATTAAAAATAGGATATGAGGACTGCTGTGCTTCAGTCAGACAGTGCTATCTGTAGAGGTCTTAACCTCTCTGGTCTATGCTACTGTCAATTAATGAAGAACTTTTCCTTTCCAGGATGACCTGTGAAGTACTCCTCAACAGTTCTAAGTTCACAAACGAAAGCATTTCATAGTACAAATGGGAATTAAATGTTACTTTCTCAGTAATTTCTCATCTCAATATACTCCCCTCCTGCTTCCCTCTAGGTTGTGCCAGAAGAAAAATCAAAGCAAGGATTATGGAATTAATGCTCAATAATTTTATAGTGAATTAATGATGACTTTTTTTTTTTTTTTAAGGTATTTGATTCCAAATGCAGGTGATGCTACCAAAGCCATAAAACAACAGATCATGAAAGTATTGGACGCCTTGGAGAGTTAATAACTAAAGACTTTGTAGAGAACGGTTTATAAGGAAGCAACCAAGATACTCTATGTGGATACAAGCTGACTGTTTCCCAACTGAATACTAACTTAAGAGAATTTTTCTGTTTGCTGATGGGAGTTGCCTGAGTAGCAGGCCTAAGATAGGGTAAATTATTATCAACTTCTGAATGGGATTTTTAATTTTTTAATTATATTGGTTTTGTTTTCAAGAAATGTTTATTATAAAGGTCAGTTTGTTTCATTTTTAACGCAGCTTTAATGTGAGTCATCTGCATCTGCAAGAGAAGATGCAGCTAGGCTTGCATTAAGTGTGTTAAAGCAAAGAAGCACTGCCAGATACAGAGAAGCAGTTGAAAACAATGGATTTTAAATTACTGTTGCTTGAAAGTAAAATATCTACATTACATACAGAATATAAATTTGACTTTGCCTACTGGGTAGTATCAAGGACTGATTGATACTTGGGTTTATGAGCAGAACATAAAGATCTTAGCAGTACTGGATCCTTCTCAGTAGAAATGGTTAAGTCCACCTTGGGCTGCAGATAAATGGAAAAAATGCAAGCAATTTGTAAAATTGACTTTTTTAAAAGTCTTATCCACTACTATATTAAATAATTTGAAATGATGGTAGGGTATTTTTAAATCCTAAAATGGAGTGTGGACAATAGGCTTTTACAACAGGGTTGTGATTATTTTATTTTTTTTTAATTATGCAAAATTTCACATTATAGGTTGAGGCTGTTTCTCTTGTAAAGATGAATGTGTGTGTTGAAATGGAAGTTAATGCTTCTTGACAGAATGTGACAGTTGAAAATAAGTTACCTTGCTCCTCAGAAACAGAATGTGTAAGATAGTAATTAGACCTTTAACAGCCTTCAGTTCATCACGGAAGTATGTGCTGATTGAAGGTGTGTTCAGCAAGAAAATGAGCACACACAAAGTGAAGAGATTCAAGCACTATATGCCTGTGATAAATGTATTCACTACCCGTTGCCTTCATTGTTTCAAGCATTTTAACTAACATCATCTTATCTAGTAAATGTTTCAGAGATAGCAACTGTGTGATTGCTTATCAGCAGCTTTCCACTTGTTCCAAGAACTGCTCTCTTGTTAAGTAAGTTCAGTACAGGAATGTCCTTGTGGCTGAGGCATAGCATCTTTAGAGGCTGATATGGAAATTACCAAAATGAAAACCTGTGAGCTGGTGCAGCTTCAGGAGGTAAAATAAATGAAACTGATCTTTATAAAAAGTCATTCTAAGTTATTTTACTTGGAATCAAGCTGGGGCACCTTAATTCTGGGACTAACTCTTTCTTTATTTCTTTTCTTTCTTTTTTTTTTTTTTTTTTTTTGTTTTTCTGTCTTAGTATCTAAGTACGCACCAATAGAACTTGAACTGTTGAAGATACTTGCATGAATTGCACCTGGGCCAGTGCTCACGTATTTATAGTTTTGCCCAGAAGCTGTTGTATTACAGTTTCCTCTTCCTACTCCCTTCTGAAAATTTCCTGAAGAGTCTCTGACTCTGGGCCTACTTTAGCAATGAGATTTTTTTCATGTAAAGATGTTTGTGTTACTGTTTATAAACTACAGTTGTAAATAAACCAGTACAATTTGAACATAACTTGTTCTGCCTGAAAGCATTTAGTTGCATACTGTTTGAGTTCTCTGAATCAACAGTTTTTCCTAAAGGTATTTTGTAAATGGAAGTGAATTTGATCTTTGGAGTGGATGAAACTGATTATGGATCATAGGGAGCTACTGTCAGTGACATCTTAATGTAAGTATTTTGGAATTCAGACTTTGACTAATTTCACTAAATATTTGTGGGTAGGCCATAGTAAACATTCATAGAAAGGTCAAGATGAGGTAACAAATGGTCAAATAGAAATGATTGCTGCATAAATTCCAGGCTTCCCAGCATGATATTTTAGATTATAAAAATGTTGGCAAAATGATACAACACATTCTACTAGTCATTGGCATGGTGGTGTGTAGAAAGTACACTCAGTTGTTAAACAGGTATATTTGGGTATTAAATATAGAAAGTGGGTAACATGCATGCTTCTCTGAGGACAGCAAATACAGACCTTTTCAGATCTACAGAAAATAAAGCTACAGTAAGTCAGTTCTTTAATCTTTTCTGTGTAGGAATGTATAATCCAAGCCTAATTATTTGTAATTTTCTGAGACAACGTGCAAGTTATCAGCAGACTCCTGATCTTACGAAGCTCAGTCCGAACTATGAATAATTTCAGTGCTGTTTTATGCCTCTCTACCCACAATTTAAAGGCTACTCTTGCCTCATAGCATATGCATCTGTAGTTAGTGTGTCTCTTACAAAACTTGCATTGCTAAGCAGAAATTCCAGTTATAGTACTGGAGTGACTGAAACGAAAAAGCTCTTCTACTTCCTGTCCATCTTGGAGGAATTTTTTTATTTTTTTTGTTTTGCCAGAGGTTTACAGCCTCTTGTTTTATTTTGCATGCACTGCTGTCTGTGGTTGTGAATGTGAGATGACAGCTGCAGTTGTTGCTGGGGGCTTAATTTTTATTTTACTCAGTTTTGGTGATAGAAATAAGGTCTGTAACAGGAAAAATCCACTCTTCTCAGAGTAAGCTCTCTTGCTAAATGGGAGCTCTTTTGTGTTTTGTAGCCAGGGTCAGTGCTTCTGTGTTCACTGATGGCTCTTCAGTTCTCACAAATCCTTGTAGATTCTGATCTGTACGAGAATTTGTACAGAACTTCTCGTGTATTACCCACCAAAAATACTCGTGACTCGGGAGGTGCAGTTTTATTTACACTGCCTTCTCCAGATGTAAGTGAAGATTACTTGCTGTTCTTACAGTTTAGATCCTGTTAGGCCTTGTGGGTTTTATGCATGCGTAAGATATGGATCACTCTGGGTTACTCATTTTATCTTTGCCCCTTCTGCTCTCATCTATTTTCAACTCGTGGAGATACTATTGCCTCTATGCAACATGAACCTGCAGTTCTACTAACTGGCTTTTAAAAAGCTCAATATTGTAACAAATACATGAGGCAGCAGTGCTCTGTATTGAGTAAAGGGGAGTACTCTGTGTTTAAAGCTAGTAATAAAAACAGCATGGCAGTTAGCATTTTGAGTAAGTAGCTTAGGAGATGCTATTCTCGTAAAGGAAGATGGTGATTCCCAGGTGAACAAGTTAGCTGTAAACTCGTACAGACCTCTTGGAACGAGCCCTTATCAAATATTAACACGTGCTAGGGCTGCACACCAGCTCCGTGGAGCACCAAGAGGCTGAGATGCTTAGCGGTGTTTTTGCCAGGTGCTGATTTGGCACCACAGCTGTACTTCCAGCAAAGCCTCAGCGGCACTTAGGCCCCGAGATACTTCATCCCCTGAACCTCCCTGCACCTTTGCCTGACAAAGCTGCCGTGGGGAAGCGCTGCAAAATCGGGTCGAGGAACGAGCCGAACTTCCCGAGGCAGGATAAGGTTGGTTTTTACACCGGTACTGTGGAGGAAGTGCGCCTGCGCTTTTCTTTGGGACACTGTCGGACTACACTTCCCGGCAGGCCCGGCGCTGTGAGGGAGGAGCCGGGACGATCGGGGATGCGCGGAGCCATGGCCAGTGAGTGGTGGCGGGCCGGAGGAGTTGGTCTTTTTCTTCCCCTACTTAGGCTCCCGCCCGTCTCTCCCTGCCGGCCGGGTCCCCCCGCACCGGCCCGCGGCGTGGGGGAGAACGGCCGGGGTGGCATTGAACCTGCCTCTGCGGCGGGGCTCCGGCCTCCCGCCCCAGGCCTCAGCCGGTCAGAGGCGCCGCTGCCTAGTGCCGGCTTCCCCGCTCTCCTCGAAGCTCTCCGCGGAGCCACCGCCTGTCCCCAGACCGCTGGGGCCACCCCGAGCCGCTGCCGGCGCCGCCTTGTCCCCATTGGATCCTCACCTTCCGCTGACTGGACGCAACCAGGTGGCCGCAGACTCGGCCGGTGTTCCCGGAGCTCAGTCGTGGGGCTCAGTGGTGGGCGCTGCCCCTCAGCCTTCCTGGGGTGGGAAATAACCAGCCAGAGGGAGCTGGCCGCCCTGCTACGGGTCAGTCTTGGAGCCGCTGTCGGTGCGTCTCCCGGCACTGGTGCAGTGATCAGCTTGTCGAGGAATGCGATCTGAAACAAGCGTCACAAGCGTAGCTGCTGATGTTTTTAAAACCCCTGCTTCATGGTGATACAAATACGAACTATGCTTTTACTCTGATACACTTTCATCTGGTTGTGGTTTGCACTGCTATAGCTTATCCTAAGAATTGCTTTTAAAGAAGTTTTTGAGGCAGCTTAGCAAGGCTGGAAGGAGAGATCTTGGGCCTCCCCAGCACTGTTGAACGTTTCTCCGTTACTTCTACATCCGATAGTTTTTAAACGAAACCATGGACACAAAAACATGTATTCTGTTGTGGCTGAGCTTTAATTTTGCCCTTTTAACAAAATCCAAAACCGAGGGGTAGGGAAAATAAGTTTAATGGCTTAATGGTGTTTTAAACATGAGAAGGAAGTTGGTTAAGATTTTTTCTTAGTAGATGTTTTGGGGGTTTTTTTGTTTTGTTTGTGATTTTGTTTTGTGTTTGTTTGTTTTCAGAAGTGAATTTATGCCAAAATTTAAATCTCTTTGGTGTCAAATTTCTCTGAACATGTGCAACAAATATGGGAAGGTTTTAGACACATTCCCAGTATGGTTATCTAGGTCTGGAAGCCAACTGTGATTACACCTATTCAGAATCTCAGTGAAGCTTTGTTTACTCAGTAAGACAAATACTGAGAGTCACTTGAATCAGTTCTTCCTGTTTACCTGACCAGCGAGGCTGTGTGTTGCTTGGAGCTTTTTCTTTATATTATAATGATCTCTGAGTGCATCACATGGGAGTTTTCCAGGGAAGAAAGGTGCTATGAAACTGGGGTACTTATGTTTGTGAAGCCTTTCATTAAAAAAAATAACAAGCAAATGCTAGCAGCATTGTGTTAAGAGACTGTTTCCAGGTGGACTGCAAAATGAGTTGGAAGTGGTTTATGCATATGTTAATATATAAGTAAATCTGTTTTGTTAAATGCTCATTAGTGAATTGAAATTTTGAGGATTTTTTCCTGGGGGAATTCTGCTGACCAAGTTTTTCTTTTCTGCCACTAGACTTCCGCCTAGCTCTTATTCAGCTCCATGTATCTGCTGTTAAATCAGAGAACCTTCAGAGAGCCTGTGGGCTGGTGAGAGAAGCATCAGCTAAAGGAGCTGAAGTTGTAGCTCTTCCTGTGAGTACAAATCGTGGTCTACAATAGTACCTGTATCTCAAACCCTTGGAAACCCCTTTCTAGTGTTACTAATATATTGTGTATTCGTGTTTCTCTCTGGATAGCTTAGATGCTTGTATGAGGCTCCAGAATAAGAAAAACAGAAAAGAGCAGGGGTTCTGTCTAGAGGCATACTTAAGAGGGAGGCAGGAAGAGGAAGAAAGTTGTCTTTTTTCTTGTGGTATAAGAACCCGGTTAAGTTTATACTGGTTTAAATCCCAGGCAGTTCTGTTACTGGTATGTTCTGGTTTCACCAAAGTGGCACTGTAGTTTGAGTCTTTGCAGAAGCCCTGTGTGCTACAAGTGTAAGGAAAGGCAATTTTCAGCTAAAGTATGTTGGTATGAAGATGAAAGGGAACAGGTGACTCTTTTTGCTGTAATTGTAAACACAATAGACATTTCTAACAGGTAATTTGTGGCTGACTTATGATTAAAAAACATTTCTCTTGTGACTTCCTTTTGTGGGATCATAAATAGTCACTTAAAATTACTGATAATTTCTCATTTACTTTCTGGACTTCAGTCAGGATTGCCTAGCTGAATCTTCACACAGATGAGGGTGCTGGCAGGGAGGCAACCTTCCCAGTGCAACTTGGAGCTTTTTCCTCTCTTCCTGGGGGTACATGCGTTACCCCTGTGCCCTGCAGCATCTGACTCAGAAGTGCAAATTTCTCTGGGTGAACTTTTAGTCTGAATGCTTTACAGTCAGAATGTTTTCCCCCTGCTGTCACAGGCAGGACAAAACTTCACAGTTCCTCTGTGCTAACAGTTCTTGTGTTGCAAATGTGACCTTTGATTATTCTGCCAGAATAGCCAAGGAGATTATCTATTATTTGCTAGTTTCGTCATGTGTACAGACATTGAGTTTTCCAGACCTATTTAGTTGAGATACTCACCTTGCCAGTGATAATCTATGCTTGTAGAGTAAAACCTGTAAAACAAGGGCAAGCTTTTCACAGGCTTTTGGGAGATAGATTTTGTTCTGGCGTTGGGATGTGGGCATGAAATATTCTCTTCACTTTTTTTTCTTTCTTGAAATATTCACTTTTTTTTTTCCTTGAAATATTCTCTTCACTTTTTTTTTTTTTTAAGTTACATTATAGAAAGAAGTAACTTGCACTGACTATGTAATCTACACTTCTGCAGAGGCATGTGGCAGTTTCCCTGTGACATGTTAGCCTTGATGTGTTAATTATTTTTTTTTTTCATTTCTGAAGCAGGAAAAATCTGTGAGAGAAAAACAATTTGTAATGTTTATGGATAGAGAAATAAAAACAGAATACATTTGAATCTAGAAATTGATAGAAAGCAATTCAAAGGTCTGTCCCTGTATTCTTACCACTTTGGAGAGCACTGAAATGGGTCATCTGTGCAGACATTCTACAGTTCTGTTCCAGCATCAGCTTAGAAGCAGCCTCATGTGCTGCTGCTACAAGCTTGCAGAGTCCTGCCTGTCCTCTTGAGCCCATGGTTTCAGTCCCACCCTCACTGACACTGCAAGGGGCTGGATGCAGGTGGGGCAGCTGGCATTGCTTTCACTTCCTTGGAGTTCAGTCCTGCATTTTCAAAAGCCTGGGAAGTTCATTTGACAGCCTGCAGAGACTTCCCTTCTGCCCCTTCTGTGTACAGATTCTGCTGTGGGTTAGCTTGCATCTTGCTTGGCCTAGTGACTGTATATGTGGCAAAAAAGTCCATCCAATTTTGATTTATTTATTCAGCTCAGTACAATCCTCTGCAGTTATTAGGAAGTTTGCCTGAGTGGTTAAGGCATAAATTTTTATTGTGCTATTCACAGCTTGATTTTTTTTTCTTTTTTTTAAGGGGCAGGTAGTGGTATGTGATGTGTTTGTTACAACTTCCAGTGTGCAGAGGTAACAGTTGAGGCAGATGCTTGGGCTGAGAATTGCCTGCTGAAGAGTAGGTGCTGTTACTGTTTAATAGCCTACCTGTGGCCTTCAGCTGTACTCCCTTAGGGGACAAAAAAAGTGTTGGGGGATGTCACACATCCTCACAGAGCGCTAAATGTAGTGCAGAGCAAAAGTTCTGGATATCTTGGACATCTCAAATAGCTTTTGGCCATGTAGTTTGGACATCTAAACTGCTCTGTTAATCTTGCTGTCTAAAGATTACATGCATGGTTCTGAGGGATAGCAAATATTTAACTTGAGCCTAGGACAGAAGACGCTGTTCAGTTGTGAGGAAATGGTGTTTGAAGGATTTTTTTTTTTATTTTTTTGCAAAATGAGTAATTTTGAGAAATGTGTGCTTTTTCGTAAGTCTTTGTATACATTAAGACATCATGGGCTGCAGATGAACATGAGCATCTCAGTTTTGAGAGGATTTATTTAGCTTGTAACTTGTCAAATAAGCTAGGTGGAACTTGGCTCATTGTTCTGGTGAGAATATCCATTGTGATCTTGCTAAGTCTAGACTGATAAAAGTGCTAGTCTTGTTACTTGCAGCTTGCACAATGCTCTGTTTGGCGTGCAGTCACACCAACACACCTACTGCATTTTCTCTAATTGTTAAAGGTCTCTCTGGCCTCCTGAGATACTTTCTGGTTTGCTTATTGAGCTCCTGTAAACTAAACTCCTGTAACTAAAGATTGAATGAGAACACTGATAAAGAAGAGTTAAAAAGATCTCTTTGCGGTGGTATTACTGGATTTTTGGATTTTAACTGTTGTTTGGTTTTTTTCCTGAATTCCAGGAATGCTTTAATTCTCCCTATGGAACCCAATACTTTAAGGAGTATGCAGAGAAGATCCCTGGGGAATCAACACAAAAGCTGTCAGAAGTTGCAAAGGAATGCGGCATATATCTTGTTGGAGGTAGTTCACTCTTGGTAACCTGTCTCATTGAGGGGAAAAAAATGGGCCATGTCTATCAGTGCCACTGGATCATAATTCCATATAATACATTGGGTGGAATCTTTGTTCTCATCTTTATAAAGGATCCATTCCAGAAGAGGATGGTGGAAAACTGTATAATACATGTGCTGTCTTTGGGCCTGATGGTGCAATGTTGGCAAAGCACAGGAAGGTAAGATGGCATAATGTTGTCATTAGAAGGTTTCTCAGCAGTGTTACAAAAATTATTTTATATCTTGCCTGAAGGTGATGGGCAATAGTAGAATCTTGCATTAATAATAAGCTGTGTACTGTCAGTAAAACTGCATGTGACTTTTATTTGGGACATGTAAACACCCAAAGGCAGTCATAAATTTGTTCTGGGTAAGGATGACAAAATGCACAAGGCATAACTGGCTTTTCCCAGATGCTGGGAAAACTGAGCTGGGTTTGTTTTGGAGGGTTGGGGTTTTTTCTCCCCTAATACCTTCAGACATCTATAGTTCTGTAAAGAAAAAACCTGCTTTAAATTTTCTTTAGCAGATTTCACAATCTTAAGCAATGTTTAGTTGAGATCCTGACAAAAGAGAAGTCTGGATAATGATGACTAGAAAACACATGCCCAATAGAAAGAGGCTGAAGTACCAAGAACAGAAATTGTTATTAATCATACTATAATTACAGGTTCATTTGTTTGACATTAATGTTCCTGGGAAGATACAGTTCAGAGAGTCTGAAACACTGAGTCCAGGGAATAGTTTCTCCATGTTTGATACTCGTGAGTATAAGACAAGCCCTTTCTGTAAGGACTTCTACCACAGAAACACTATAGGAGTTGTCTTCCCTGTCATTGGATTCACTGTCAACCCAGCAATGGATTTTTAGACTAACAAACAGATTTATATCAGGCATTTGAAAACCATGGCAAATACAGTTTAAGTTTATTCCGAGTGTGTAGGTCACTTCTGAGACTTTTAGAAACTCAATGTTATTTGGAGCAAGTGATTGCTGAGGGACAGAGTAGAAAGGGTTGAAGCATACATCATGGCACTTCCCTTAATAAATAATAGTCCTATTGACTTGCTAAAGAGAAGTTACTGTATTTTTTTTTAATAGCTGTTACATCTTAAAAATGGTTCCTATAGAACGTGCCTTGAAAAAGAATATAGGTAGCAAACAGCTACACTGGCAGATTGTTTCAGGTGAGGATGATACAATAATGGAGACTGCAAATCCCATTCCAACATTCTTGAATCAGCTACATTCTTTGTCCATGAAGAGCAGTGAGTGGTTTTTTTCTTGAGAAGAAAATAAATGGAAAAGCTGCAGCTAAATCAGAGAGGAATGCATTACACACAGACCTGCATTAACATGATTTTGTGGAAATGGCTGGTTTTGAAGTATAGATTGCTTCTCACAGTTTTCCTGTCATCATGAAGCATGACTTCTCCCCCACAAATAGCTAATGCTTGTTACAGATAAGGATACGCATTTAAATACAGCTTCTCTTGTTACTGTAAGACGTGTAAAATGACAACTGGCAGGGAGTGTTGATTGCTTTCATGTGCTGCTGATAGTAATATGACTGTTGTCTCTTGTATTTTGAGAACAGCATACTGTAAAGTGGGCCTGGGCATCTGCTATGATATCAGATTTGCTGAGATGGCTCAAGTCTATGGACAGAAAGGTGAGGCTGGGTCACCTAATGGAGCATGGTTAGCTATAAGGCCTGAACTGTGCCAGAGCGTTTCAGAGTGGTACATACTGTTCTGATCAGGCACTCTTACCCGCACCTAGTAACACCGAATGTTTCGTGTGGCTGAGGGTTTGTTATTGAAATAAGTGTCTGTTCTTCTTGAACAAATTAACAATCATTTCCTGATACATGTTTGCCAGTGGAGTGATGGAGGTGAGGATATCCCCGCTTTCAGTAATGTATCACAGGGCTTACATAAACATGGACAGGCTCTGGTTCCATTTGGGGCGATACTGTAAGAAACGTTGCCTTGAGTCTCAATGTGAAGGACCACTCTAGGGTATATCATCTTCCCGTTAATCATGGTTGGGTTCTAATTTTCTTTTACTAAAGGTTGCCAGCTGCTGATCTATCCAGGGGCTTTTAACCTGACAACAGGACCAGCCCATTGGGAACTGCTACAAAGGGGGAGGTAAGAACAAATAACAGCATATTCTCCTGTTCCAGAGGGAGCTTTAGCACACAGAACCCAACTCTCCTTGTTTTCCAAATTACACTATGAAAGAGTGAATTCTTTCTCTTCTGCTTAATAAATTGGTATTAAAAAAAAAAATTACTTTTTTCTCCCCTTTCCATTATTTTCCTGTGTACACAGAGCTGTTGATAATCAAGTATACATAGCTGCCGTATCTCCTGCTAGAGATGAAAAAGCATCCTATGTTGCCTGGGGACACAGCACTGTAGTAAATCCATGGTGAGTTCAGAAAACAAAACCAAAGCCCTGCTTTTTCTTGTTTAAAAGGTAAGTTTTACTTGGCCGTAACACTTCAGTCCCACATTTCCAACTACTCTTTAAAATATCAAGTTCTTGGTAAGAAGTACCTAAGACTTAAGCCTATATTTTCAAAAGCACACTTTAAAACTGACTGAAAAATGAAAAGGAAACCAAAACTAGTTTAACAGTATGTATTCTTTTTGGTAGCAAGAAAGCTACTTAATTCTAGCATTTAGCATTAGTTAAGCTGCTGACCTTTTCAACTTGTCCTTGAAGTTCAGTCAGTTATGTACTATGCATTATGGTAATTCTCTGTGCAGAACTGAACAATTTTAAATTACTTACTTACACAAAACTATTCCATTTCTTCAAATAACACTGCTTTGACATAAAAAAAGAACAAGAAGAATGTCTTCAACTAGGCAAGAAACATATTCTGACTTAAGCAGAAGTCACATAGGTGCCCAGGAGGTAAAAGTGGCCAAATCTTCAAGCACTTACTTCTCTTCCAGAGAAATCCACTGATGATTTATTCTCTCCAGATGATTGCAAAGTAAGAAAAGCTTTATCTGTGTCTTGAACTTTTAACTTTGTATGATGAAAGCAGTCACAGAACACCTAGTGGGAGACAGGATAAATAACGTTCAGTAGCTTATGCAGAGTAAAAGTATACTCCTCTTAAAAGCCATCAGGATCTGAAAGGAGAAGAGGTTAGTCTTTGCCACATGTGGTTGTCGCTGGTGAAGTTGTTTCTTGCCCCTTGAGTTATATTGCATGCTGACATGCACAGGGTCTTATAGTTGCCTTTATCATGATTCCTGATGCCTGGAAACACCCTTGTGTTAAGTATGCATATGTCACATATGTATCACGTATAAAGCCTGGAAGCTGTTTCTGTCATGCTAGAGTTATGAATTATGATGCTGTTTCTAGGACAGCCTATCTTTACAGCTGTAGACATCAAGGGAAGAAACTCCACTTTGTACAAACAGTACCAACTGGACTGATGCCTTGAGGCCTCTTTTAATGCTGTGAACAAATGTGCTTCATTTTGCAGGGGTGAAGTCATAGCCAAAGCTGGGGCTGAGGAAACGGTTTTATACACAGATATAGGTAAGGGTAAAGGGTTTGGGTTTTGTTCTTTTTTTATTTCCCCGCTTTTTTTTCTTGAGCACAGGTCATGAGACTAAGGAGAAACAGTTGTAAGTCTGTAGGCTTGCACATGCAATTAAATGATGCAGTGTCTGATGCCTTTTCTGTTGCTAGATGAAAGTAAGAACAAGCAGCCCTTGACTACCCTTTTCCCATTTACTTCCTTATGAAGAAGCCGACGCCTCAGGAAAGAGCAAAGTTGAGGTTTCCTTCAGTCCTTGCGGCCTAGCTGCAGTGCCCTGCAGGCCCATTCTCCATGAAGGCTGCTCTTTTCCCTGCCTTACCCCAGAGCAAGTCAGTTGTCCTTTTTGACTGCTGTTCTAATAGCTCTTTCTCTCCTCCCCTGCAGATCTGAAGAAACTTGCAGAAATACGTCAACAGATTCCTATCTTAAGCCAGAAGCGTTGTGATCTCTATGGAATAGAGATGAAAAAGTGAAGCTGGGTGAATGGGAGGGTGAAGTTGCCAAAATGGCTGCTGCTTTCATCTTGTGAAGGCTTTCTTTATTAGCTCCTCCACAATCTACTGCTAAATGTTCCAGTTAATTTAAAAATTAAAAAAACAAAACAAAACAACAAGCCCAAAAAGAACAAACCACAAAGCCCCGCAGCCACCAAACCAACCAGCCAACACAAACAAAAAATTTTATGGTGTAATTCTAAAATTGATCGAAATACAACTTTTCTATCTCCTCTTGTACTCTAGTATTTCACAGTAGTTTACAGCTATGTTAAAGATGGAGGTAAAATCAAAGACGGAGGTAAAATCAGTTCAACACAGTAGTAATTAATACTGCTTTTTACGTATCACAGTGTTTTAGTTAGCTTTTGGGGAGTTTTTGTGTGGAACATAGAAATGGGAACCTTGTTATCTGAAGTCAGTCAGCTTTGGTATTATAAACATTTCAGTGAATTATCAAATAATCTAAAAGCATTATTCTTCCACCTCTCTCCTTAGCTGTATGTGCCTTAAAGTTCCCTGAATGCCCAACATCTGTACTTGGAAAGCTTAAAATTTCAAACACTAAGCAAAACAGGCCAAATCCTGCCCTGCATGATTTAGGGATAACAATCCAAAAAGCTGCCAGACTGGAGTATTACTATAGAAGAATCTGTAACAGGGTTTGGCTCATGTCCTTCCTCAAATATATGTATTAAATTCTCTTTACTGCAGTTCTTGGTTGTTGCTGAAGTAGTGCAGGTTACTGTTAAAGCAATTCACATGATGGCACACCTTTGCTCTGTATACTGCTTCTTTAATACAGTGTGTGACTAGGTTTTAATTCTGCTGCCTGGTAATCTTCACCTGAAAAGGGTGAGTCAGTCAAAGGGTTAGAAAATTACTGTGCTGAATGAAGTCTTTCTGCCCACCATCTTTGAGAAGACAGGTACTTTAACTGCTCAGTGTTTAAATGCATTATTGCTACCGAAGGCCAGCTTCCATGAGCTGCATGGGAAACATTCCTCACATCATCGCTCTTGCTGAAGAGACTTAAACTGATTACTAAAGGTGGCTTTAAATGCTTAAAACCAGCCTTTACCACTAAGCTTTTAGTTTTTCATCAGCAAAAATGGTAAAGCAGTAAGGCTAAAGGAGGTTTCAGAATACAAAATGGAGAAGGCTCTGACTTGCTGCAGCTAACTGCCAGTTTCCCTCAAAGCCACCTTACCTTTTTATGTTTAGCCATCCTCCTCTTCCCACAGCTGCTCTCCTGACCTATGTTTTTATGTTCTTTTGGCTTCTTTGGAACAAGTTAGGTCTGTGTTTATTGTAGAGGAAAATTAATGGTTAAATTAAGCCAAACCCTGAGGCTTCAAAAGACAGGTGGCACCATTCCACACCACTGCATTATCCCAGCAGGCATTGTTTGGTCTGTACATTTTTTTTGCTGCATTTTGGTGTACATAAGAAACAAGCCACAGAGCATAAAGTGAAATGAAGATTTATTTGTTGAAAAATAAATATTAAAAAGCAACATTTACCATTTGAGTCAAGGTTCCTGCATTAGATTAGTGCCTCCTACATTCTCAGCCAGCAGCATCCATGATGGTCATCATGGGCTCCAGCTTCTGAATCATAGCAGATATTACACATCCATCTTTCTGAACAACTCCATCGATGTTCCCCTTCCCTCCCCTCTATAGTAGTTTAACATGCAGCAGAGCAGGAGCCAAGTACTACCTCTGGAGAATTACAGTGCAGAATTCTCATGGGCTGACCACTGAATTTTAAAAATGCAAAGTGCAGTCTGCACAAGCAACAGAATCCTTGGCCTGTGCCCTCCCCTGGAATCTCCAGGGGAGAGTGCCTGAGAATCTGTAGCAAGCTACTTCAGTGAACTTGTCTGAAAAGGAGACATGAGCTCAATCCTCTTCAGCCTGTCAGAATAGCTTCTAAGCACCTTAAGTTTAGCAGGATGTTTAGGGGATCTCCAGTATGACCCACTCAGAAACAATATAGATGGGACTTTGAATTTTGTGGAGTTCAATGAAAAAAAGGTACGCTATCCATTATCAGCTAGGTAATACTTGAAGCAGTGCCTACTCAATCTGTGTTGGTATAAAACAGGCATTTTAACTATCTGTATTATAAATATGCACCAATATTCTGTAAGTATAGAAAAACAGCCAGTAACAAACCTGAAATAGCTCCAGAATTTCAGACTGCAAGAATTTAAAGTCTTTTTAAAGAAACAACAGAAAACACAGTAATGCCTATTGTATCAGGCAGTGTTATTACCAGTGCAGGTGGGAACCCTGGTTAAAGCTCCACCTAAGCTGCTCTCAACAGTTCCAAAATAGCTACAGTACAGCTCCCTAGTATACGTTAGTTCCCTCTTCACTTTCAATCTACAATTAGATCCTAGTAATTCAAGTCAACTTCTAATCTCCGCTTTGGCAAAGCTGTGTCCAAGATGAACAACAGGGATTCTACATGATCAGAATTAAGACACAAGACAACTATGTGTAGAAGTGACTTCCCAGAGTGCCTGGACTACACCAGGTTTATCCAAGCTTTCACTACCAGCTTCCTATGTTTCAACAGGATTTATTTTCTTTAAATAGCAGCAATACTTGTTTCACTTTAGCTCTCCATCCCTACTAAAGGAAGCTTTGCTCGCAGTTCCTATGCACACCTGGCTTCAAGTAAACCCTTAACTGTATCAGCCATTCACTAAAGGGATTCACTGGCATACACTGATTAATGGGGTGTCAGCCACCAGACTCCCAGCTTTCCTGGCTGGATTTCCTTTTTCTCTGTAATATTCAGCTCTCAAAATCATATCTCTGTGGGTGATGGATGCAGTCACAGAGAAAAGACTTGCTAATTCCACATCTTTTTTCTTGAAGGCTGAAATGGGAGAAGATGACAGGGAGTCAGTCAGTCATCGTTATTCTTCCCAGAGTCAGAGCAACCTCAAGTAAGAACAGAGAGCACCACTGCAGAACACTTTCATCAAAACCTGTTCTTATACATGTCAGAGAGAGATACTTGAAGGTAATGTTTATTTTTTTAGTTTACAGGTAATACGTCATTTACAAAAAAAATTACAGATAATGCATCCTTTCAGTGCAGTTTCAAGCTAGTTCAAGAACAGGCAAAAGTCTGTGATGACTTGGAATGCTAGTGTTCAACAGCACATGCTTTTTTCCCTTAATTGACTGAGTGGGGTAAGGAATGGGGTACAGGTGGGGTGAGGAGGAAAAATGCCAATGTAAGTAAGGCCATGCGAATAAAAACTCCTCAGGAGGACACAAGTCAGTCTGGCATATTTTTATTCTCAGGTCATCAGTGCAGAGATTGGAAGTTCGAGAAGACAGCTGACACTAATGTGCAATGTCCTTAGAAGCTGCCAGTACCTTCCACTGACTTCAATTCTACACCAGTGCTGTGATTTCAGATCACCTGAGCTAGTTAAAATATAATGATTAAATCTTTATGTCTACTCTCCACCATTTGAATTCTCATTGTAGTTGCTGAGAGAAAGCAAGGTCAAGCTGAATATACAAGCTGCTGCTATGTGGTGGCACAACTAAAGAACAACAGTTTGACCACAGCATGGTTCATTTCTTTAAAAGCTGAAATACAGTAGACAATTCAGCACAAGCAAACCTACAATTTCAGGATGGAAAGAAGGCTAAATTAGCATATAATAAATAAAGCTACATCAGTTAAGTACTAGCATGAGGTTTATCCAACCACATCAATCCAAGGAGAGGTGAGATGGATGGACTGGCTTCCACAGATCCAAAGATCAACCCAAAGCAGGAGAGCCCTCTGTGAAGTTCCCAGCTGGAGGGAAACAGTTTATACCAGTATTTAATGACTTCCTGATCTGCCACTTGCATAACAGTTGCTTCCTCTCTACAGTATTTGTCATCTTAGACAAGACAGAACCTAAAGAACAAGAAAACCAGTACAGATTCTAGATCCATTATTTGAAGTTTTAGCCTATGCTTTGTTCCTTATCTCACTTAATCCCGCAAAGGATCTGTTATACGGGGCAGATCGGAACACCGCAGTCTCTAGACTGACGAGAATTCAGACAGTGGATTAGCTGTTACATTTCAGCAGAAGCATCAGAGATGACAAAGATTATATGCAAGCAAGACCTTACCTTGGGAGCAATACACCCAGCAGTGCTTTCTGTTCTTTAAAGTCCCTCTGAACCCTCCAGAACAATTTCCTGTGACATTCAAGTAAGGACCACAGCACAGGAACAAGGCCTTTCTTCCAGTAAAACCTGCACTGGAGCAGTGTTACCTGACCTCTTTCCCCAGCCAACCTATTTACTTGCTCTCCAATATAGTATGCTAGGGCTTTCTGGGGTAAGCATAAGGACTATCAAATTAATTCCCTAATAGCTGCCACAGGACGATTTCTAAGTAAGGTGTGCAGAGGGTGGGAGGGGCTTTAAGGGAAGACTGTGCATACTTGCGTATATTTACAGGGATTCTCTCCACATCTGACTTAAAAAACCCTATTACTAAACAGTTTGAAAGTTATTTTTTTCCTTTTTCAAAATTAAAATCAACCCTCAAAGATTAATTGCATATAAAAAAGAAACCTATTTTACAGCACTGACTAGTATTACCCTTAAAATCAACAGGAAAACCCCCAACATGCTGTTATATTGGTTGATAAAGCAAAAATTGCCCACAACATAATCACCCAAAATGAACCCGTGTGAAGTTTTTATTTGCATGGCCAAAGTGTCTTCCTTTTGTTCCCCTGCAACTTCATTTCCCTTAACACGCCTTAAGGTTTTTACTGCAGAAGGAACAAGATGCAACACTGCATACTTCCTTGAACAACCAATCCCACAACACCTAAACATTTAACAGATGTAGCAAATGACAACACCACAAATGGAAAAAAACTAAGTTCCACCACTCAACATGGTCTGCAACAGCATCTTTAGGGCTGGCCGAAGTGGGCAACTTCACTTTAGAAGGTCATTTCCTCCTTGTTTCTTTACAGTGTTGGTGGTTTCAATCCATACTTCTTTGCAACTTCTGTCTGGGCATAGGCAGCATCACAGAGTGAGTAGAGGTGGGCCATCTCCATTTCAGATTTGGCCAGGTTGATAGCTTTGTTGAACATTTCAATGGCTTTATCCAGATTACCCCTGAAATAAACCAAAATGCAGTCCAATTAAGACCAGCGTAACAAACTTTTCATCCCTACAGCATCTTTTTTTCCCCTGACTTACACTCTCCACTACTAACAGTTTAAAATGACTTTGGGAGGAACCACCACAAGTACTTGTGATCATGATGAGCAAACTGAGAGAAGTTGTTACCAAGCCTAAGTAACTATGAGAGCTGTTATATAACTTTCCTCTTGAGAGCCCCCATGGGTGGTACTGTGGGATAAAATGTTCTATACAGGACACCAAGTTTACAAAAAATACTGATGGGACAACTAAATGAACTCTCATCCCCCCTGAAAAACGAGTTTGTATACTTTAGAGCAAAACGAGCACACAGACAAGAGCTCATATTATTTGATTAGGAAATGCTTCCAAAATGTCTCACAGAAGCAGTTTAAGTGTTTGTTCTTTTGATGGCTAGCCATGTTAAAAAAACCCAAACTCAACTATACTCTCAGCTACACCCCATACTTTTGCCTAACTGTAATGCTCTGTTACAGAATAGAGCATTAGTCTTTCCTCTTTACCCTGTGAACTTGCAAACTGCAGTCCTGTTGGAATAAAAGCCAAATTGTCAGAGTTGAGAGTATAGCTCAGGATCCTCAGTACAAATGGTTCACTAAGATTGTGTTTAAACACTACATGAGGCATACAGGAAGCCTAATAACGATTAAGGAAGTCACTTTAAATGCAGGAGGTGTGCATTTAAACATACACAGAGTCATCTGCATGAAAAAGTGAACATGGGAACTTGTCAGATCATAAGCCATAGAGAAAGGAAGGCTTTACTCAAGAGTTACAGAACAGAAGTCAGGATTCCAGATAAGAGCTGGCTTTGCACAGCACTCAGGAAAAGACAGAATCACAGAAGATCCTAAGTTGGAAGAGATCCATAAGGATCATTGAGTCCAAATCCCCGCTCCTTGAAGAGCTACCTAAAACTAAACCATATGACTAAAATCATTGTCCAGCTCCTTGAACTCTAACAAGCTTGGTACTGTGACCGCTTCCCTGGGGAGCCTGTTCAACTTAAAATCCATAAGGGTATCTAAAGGACTACTGTAAATTCAAGAACAACTAAGAACTCTTAACATTCCAATTCAACATTACCTTTGCACTTCGATTGTTCCCATGGTTTCATATGCAAAATCACATTTGTTATCGATTTCAATTGCCTTGCTTATGAGTTCTAACCCTTTGTCTAAATCTTGCTTCCACTGGAGCTGAAGTAAACTAGAAGAGAAAGGAAACTCAGAACAAACTTCACATACTCTTCCCAAAACCCTCATCATATAAGCAAAAATAAAATCGCAACTGTACTTAAATCCTAATGCAGGGTAACAGTAACTCTGTGGCTTTTAAAAACAGGTATGTGAAAGTCAATTTCAATAGGTGATGTTACCAGTTCAATGACTCTAAAAAAAGGCTAATCCCTCTCGAGAAGACTGGTTACAAGTTAATTTATGAAAGAGAAAACTTCAGTACAAAATGAAATTAACATAAGGCTAAAGTAGAAGCCAGATATACTTCACATAGATATGTAATTAGGAATGAAACTAATGAAACTTTCCTGAAACTTATTTCCAGTTCAGTCAAGAGAAACTATAGAAATATATTTAACAACACTAAGTTGTTTTCACAACAAAACTTCCAATTCATGTTGATTCATCTACACATGTCAACTGGCCTTGACCAAAAGGATTGCAAACTCAATACATACCCTTTATGAACATACGTAGTGGCATTGTCTGGCTCAAGGTCAATGCATTTATCATACATTTCATCAGCCTTGCCAAATTGCTGTTGATCAGTTAGTGCCTGCATCAGAATAGAAACTTGTATGTCAAAAAGCAGCCAAAACACGGACTCTGTGGTAGGCTAATTCTAATTAAAACCATATTGACAATGTGAGATTAGAGATAGCTCTCTATCATTAAGCAGGCCAGGCACATCCATTACGAGAGTTAAGTTTCAAAATTCAGTGCCCAGCTTTACGTGCACAAATTACTGACCACAGTACCACCTGTAATGTTACACAAGGAACATGCTAAATGTACTGCAAATTAAAACCATTCTGAAAATCTGTACCTGCAAGTCTCAACTTCTTCCTTTCTCAAACACAACTCTTCCAAAAGGAAGTGCATCCGTATATGCTTACCTACTTAAACTTGGAAGATCACATGCTCCATACTAGAATCAGAAGTACATTTTCTTATTGAAGAAATTACAGTCTCCAATACAAGTGGACTCTGAACATTTGTACTGAACTCTGCTTGATCAGTACATGTCACTCATAGCAGACTGAAACTGTTACCCTAGCACCACACATTTAATTCCCAAATGACCTAGACAATCCTGGGCATCCATCAAGCGAGATGCCACACACATGCAGGAATTCAAGGGGAAATGTATGCCAGACCTCTTGTCTTCTAAAAACCACCCTTGACTTTCATCACTTATATTCCACTCCACTGATTCACCCTGTACTTCCTATACCCCGAAGCACCCACACCCGTAAGTTCAGGTAGCTTATTAAAGCAGCATGTATTATCCCAGGACTTATTTGTAAAAATCTTCATATATTATTTGAAGAAATGCATGTTATCAAAGATAAAAGGTGCAAGAGAATGCAGCATTTTCTTTAAGACAAAGACAAATATACCTGAGCATAGAGTGCATAACCTTCAGCACACTTTGGAAATTTTTTAATGACATCTTCGAAGCCCTTCATGGCTACTTGCACAGGCAAAGCGTTACTTCCTGTATAAGCCTGACGATACTATCAAAAGAAAATTTAAAAAGGAAAAAATGAAACACCACCACAAACCCAGGCTCATCAGACCTCTACCTGCTCTCTCATGAGATGCATGCATCATAACAATTACAAGTTCCAGAAAGTGACATGCCTGTACATCTACCAAATCTTGTTTCAGGAACCTAACACATATCAAAGTCTGGTATAGAATCATAGAATAGTTAGGGTTGGAAAGGACCATAAGATCATCAAGTTCCAACCCCCCTGCCATGGGCAGGGACACCTCGCTCTAAACCATATCACCCAAGGCCTCGTCCAACCTGGCCTTGAACACTGCCAGGGATGGAGCATTCACAGCCTCCTTGGGCAACCTATTCCAGTGCCTCACCACCCTAACAGGAAAGAATTTCCTCCTTATATCCAATCTAAACTTCCCCTGTTTAAGTTTTAACCCATTGCCCCTTGTCCTATCACTACAGTCCCTAATGAAGAGTCCCTCCCCAGCATCCCTATAGGCCCCTTCAGATACTGGAAAGCTGCTATGAGGTCTTGGAGAGGAGAAAGGGTGAAAGAAGGAAGCCATTAGGCCTGACAGTTGTTAATAGCCTCCCTCTGTTTCAAAAGCCTAGAAATTCCAAGCCTAACACACCTCAAAAGTTCCTGCACACAGAGGTACTGTACTGGCTTGAAATAGGGTTGCTTTTTTTAATTCCAATTTCTTGAAGATTTTCCACATTAAGACTTTATTTAGATTTCATGTGACACAATTAGAATGATCTACAATTAGAATGATCTACCACAAAACTGAAAAAATTATCTACTCTTTGAATAACAAACAGTTCAAAATGAAAGCAGCAAACCCTTACTCCAACTGAAGAAACTTGTGTATTTTCCCTACTTTATTAAAAATATATTCAGATGTTTGTTGCCCTATTTTTCTCTTAAGTTGTAATAAAGCGGAGAAACACAGTATGTTTTACAGAAAAGAAAAAGCACCCAGATAACCAGCACGTTACCTACCAGAGCAAAACACTTTTGTGCTTGAGCCAAGGCAGAATCAGGTCGCAATCGGATACATTCATCAAAGTCTTCCACAGCTTCTTCAATTTGGTCAAGCAGGATTTTCAGCTAGCCAGAATGAAAGAAAATCCTATTTCTGCATTTAATCTGTGCTTCATACGCTTAAGTGATAATTATCATTAGTTACTCTTTTCGTCTCCAGTTCAGGTGCAGAACTGCCTAGAAACCTACAAAAACCATGACTAAAAATCACTGCCATTAAGTAACATAGCCACCAGTGAAACCAGCTTCAGACACAAAAAGGCAATGTGCATGTGCAGGGATTGAGAATGCTTGCATTTCAGGCTGTTGCCATTACTGCATTATGTCCAATTTCCAAAACTATGCTGTATTTTCCCAAGTTGCTTTGCCTCGCTGTAGTTAATGCCCATTACCTATTTGTATGTCACAACATTTTTGCTTTCCCAGCTTGCATTTCAACTTTTTTTTTTTACATTCTCATTCCTCCACAAGGGAGGAGCTCACTTCATCATTCTTTCACTACACTGTCAAGCTCCTGTAAAACACCAATTTGCAATCTGCAGAAAACTTTCATTCCCCTCAATTACCCCACAACACCATCCTTATCTCTGAGCATTAAAGAGATCTAATGAATTCATGGAGAGAGGCACTCAAGCCACAGAAGTCTTCCCTATGAATATGACTTAGCACATCTGCAAATGGGAGCATTTCCTCTTTTATTCCATCACCTTTTATATTACACTTCTGTGGAAGCAGGCCTCTCTGTGTTCAGAAGTTAGTCAAAGACACAGCAGCATCACAAGGCAGAGAGTGATGAGCTGAACAGATGCAAGTCTAGGCCACAGTGCTAGAGATGCTGAGTTATCAAAGAACACGTTAAATCTGCTGTAAGAAAGCTTCTATGGAAATGCTGCTCTGACATATCAGGCCCCTTCACTGGGCAAGTTATATCTATTGTAAATGTATATAAGGCCTAGAACTTTTAAGTCAGTTTGTATTGACAGAGGGCTGAACCTTTGTTACTTTGCGTTTTTCCTACAGCTACAGGAGTAAACTGTTTCTGCCTGACCAAAACAGCAAATAAACTGTGTTTATTCTGCAACAGTCTCAAATTAGGAGTTCATGGTTTTCTGCCACAAACAGTATAAAGTGTCTCCAATGATATAAAGATCTTTATTTTTTATTTTAGTATATATTGAGATATTCAGGTACTGGGACGAGATTTCTAATGTGCCTTACTTGTCCTCGATGGTGGTAAACATCCGCATTCTGAGGATCAATATCAGCAGCCATGTTGAAATCTTGAGTGGACAACATAGGTTGCTGCTGCTGCATATACATACTTCCTCGTTTGATCAGAGCATTAGCTCGGAGCTGTAAAACAAGTTCAAAGAAACATCAGCCACTCCAGCATTCCCCCAGATTTAAGGCTTTGTTACAGTTACAGTAAATTTTTCATTTGACTTGTTTTTCCTACTAGCAGATTTCACTCATTCTATGCAGGAGTAAATTTCAAATTGAATCTAAATGAATCAACTCCCTTGCTTAATTTCAAATATGTCAGTCTATGCTTCCATCTCAGTGGACTTTCAAGCCCCCAAAAATACTTTCATAAGACAGGTTCCCTATACTTAGAACTACACCAACATTTTGTGAAGCAGTTCAATATGCAACTACAATTAACATTTTTCTCTTATCTATGAACCACTATTTTGGGCTGGGTAAGCCTCCAGTTCATTCAGCTTCCTCTGTTCTTTTGTTTGTACTACTTAGCACAACTGCTTCAGAAAAACAAACAAGTCTTTTGAAAAAAATAAGACAAAACAGTAAATAAACCAGAACACTCCCAATTAAAGCATCTGAAAATACTCTGAAAAACAACTTCTTGCACTATAATGGAAGTTTATCAAACTTCTACATTTTCTCAACCCAAACTATAATCCAGATGTGACAGATTCTTACCTTCACATTTGCACCTTCCATGCTGATGACCTGATCTAGGTCTGGTTTGGCAGCATTTGCATTGCCAATAAGTAAGTAGAAAGTAGCTCGCAGAAGCAAAGCTTCTGCCATGTATTTTCCTTTTGCTTCGATTTCTTTTGTGCTTTCACTGATAATTTTGTCATAGTTCTCTTCTTCCATATATTGTTTTGCTCTCAAATAACCAGAGCTGTAAATGATGTAAGAACAGTTGTGTATACATATATACATTCACTGCAATTTCAATTCAGATTTTTCATTTAATCATTACAAATACTAACTTTTGCTATACTCTGTTACAACACTAGCATAATAAAGTTACAAATATTCTTGGACGAGCCACCACAGACTGAAAACAATTCAGACAAAGAATGGCCAAGTTATATTTGAAATAATGAATAAAAAATGTTTTAAAGCTCTTGAACTTGAGCTTCATTTGTCCCCTGAAATTTTATTTCATATTAAGGGCAGTGATAATCTGCTTTAAAACAAGAGGGCTGGAATGGAATTCCAGGGCAGAAAAGTGAAACATCAAACCTAGCAATGTGCTGTACATGGAGGGAAGGTTTTAACAGCGAAATTTATGGTAAGCACTGCCATGTCTTCAGCTAAGTGTTCTGTATTCAGTGAATCTGCCTGTAGACAGGGACATCCTATCTTAAAAAAAAAAAAAAAAAAGAAAAAAAAAAAATCCTAACACTGTTTGTAAGGTTTTCCATACTGACAGCAGTGATATCTTTCAAAACTAAACTGGAAAGCAGCATAGTAAGTTAAAGCACAAAGTCCTCAAAAAAAACCAAACCTCAAGCTTTTCTTTGTCAGAACGAACCTATCATTTATGTGCATTTTGATTCCAGAAAGTTAAAATGCCCTTTTAGCTCAAGCTGCTGTAAGTTCACAGTTTTAATTAACAAAGACTCTTTTCCTAGCTTGTCTTCTCCTTTCCAATCCAAACTTGCTCTCTTCCTTGGAAAGTCTCCTTCAGGATAAAGCACTCCTTTCTCCAGAAGCATCATTCAGCACTCTTCAGTCCTCCCATCTCCTAAAATTTACTATGATATTGTTGTAAGTATTCAGTATATCTCCCCAATCTCATTGTCCTTTCTCTATTTAGTAGAGCTTTGGAACTAACTAGTCAGCTTTCATAGAAGTTTCATTTTTAATACTGATCTCATTTCACAGGCTCACTTTATTACCACAGGATTTCCCATGCCAACTACTATAAAAACAACAGCAAGTTACACTGAGCAGAATGTAAAAATCACTGCAAACTTAATTCCAATACCAAACAACTCCCAACTGTACTGTACACTCACTTTTCTTTTACTTCAGAAGCCTCTCCCTCCTTATCCTTATCTTCATCTGATTTCTCACCCTTAAGCAAAGGTTGGGAGATTATATCATCTGTGAAAGAACTGAAGTAGGATTTAATGAACTGTGGTGAGGGCATCAGAGGCTCACGATTCTGGAACAGAGAAATGTAATTTCAAGTCATTAGATGGTAAGATCAGATGGCAAATACAGGGCAATGGATAAACAAATATGATTATAAAAATATCGTTCATGAAAGAACCAGTGTTTGACTTTCTACTATCTCATTTAATAGTCTGATACTTTTGACAGTTTGACATTCAGCGATTATTTAAACTTCAGATCACAACACAACACCCATCACCGCTAGAAATAAAGTGAGCATATTCAAGAGGAGGGAGGTACTAAATTTCTGCATGTGTGGCCAGAAATTAAGACTCTTAGGGTATCATAAGGCATTGGGTAGATGTACTAAAGCAGTATGTGTGCACATAAATAAGGTGAAAAATGTGAGCTGGTGATATAAGTATGAGCCTAAATTCAAGTAAATTCTGAATGAAATTTGCCCTTTTTCTCCAACTTGCCCAAGAGAACCTGCTGTCTATCATTGCTATGAAGACTAATGAGGCAATATCCTAATTTTATATGCAGATTAGCCCAGATACTACACATTTTACTTGAAGTCCCAGAAGTAACACCTCTCAGGTACAAAATCCTTTCTACAGCCAATAAACACCCGTTGCTCAAAACGAACACTGCTCATGAGAATTACAATTCAGTCTCTCCTGCAAGAAAAGTCTGAATGCAGTCTTCTCTATTAGTTCTATCGTAACTATCTGAAGCATGCCTATTTTGTGATGCTGCCACAACACACTAAATACCACAATTTGTTTTGTTACCTCAACAGCATACATTTCTGTGAGTTCCTATAGGAGAGAAATTCAGCATCTCAAACCCAACATGGATTTTGGTATTCAACCACCAGCAAAAAAAACCAAGCAAGAATATTTTAATAACAAGTGAGAATGTTTTAATACCTATTCCAAATTTTTTGTAAACGTACAGCCACTTAAAATGACTGCTCCTTGCTACCCCTGCGTTTGCATACTTCTCTTTTCTGCAGTTTCCGAACAGTAACACAAACACATCTGAGTGCCAAAATAGAAAAGTACAGGTATGAGGACCTACTCACAGAAATGAAACAGAAACAGCGACAGACTTGGACAAACTGAATGTCAGAAGTAATCTGTAGTAGTTAGGAAATGAAGGCATATTTCTTAAGACAGAATCGGGAAGCCTGACCACTACTAAATAGATGTGACTTCACACTACATCATTTTTTTCTTAAGCAATGCTTTTCTTCCTCTTTTAGAAAAGCCATCATCCCACCTTAAAAGAATGTTATTTTACCGCTTTCTAAAAGGTAGGAATTCTGCTGTCAATCAACAGCCACCTGATAATGCAACTGAACATTTGACTGCCGCTGTTCCAACATATACTGTTTCCATTATGTTGCAAGTCTGGAAAAGCCCCAGGTTGGGCAGCACATCAACTTAGGGTGTGCTGAATGTCATAATAAATTTTATTATTAAAAGAAAATAGTTATTAGGAACAGACAACTCTACTGAGGTTTAAAAAATTTTGGGCAGGTCCCAAAAGAAAACAACATTGATACAATAGTAGACTTGTACAAAACTGTGTTGATTCTTACTCTTCAACAGATGAAGACAGTCGCTTATACAGCACTGACAGAATGCCAACAACCAACATTTCAACAACCAGCCAGCTGAAATCAGAATTTGTCAACAATATCATAAGACCTACCTTATATTTCTCTTTGGCCTTTTCTTTCCCAAGAAGTTTAAGAACTTTATCAGCTAATAACATACTCTGCTGGTTTTGGAAGGCTTCTAAAATGCAGACTGCAGTGACATCTAGGAAACAAAACAAAACAAAATTAAAGAAAAAAATCACAAAAGTGAGATTAAAGATAAATTCTGATAGTCACTGGAGTACACTAAAATGTGCCACCGTCAAAATGAGTCTGCCAAACTAATACATGTCCTGTTCTAGGCTAAAAGCCTCTGCTTCCAATTTGCTGTATTCACCATGTTTTCCAAGATATAAATTTGTAACCAAAATGATCTTGTGATAAAAGGATTTCATGACAATGAATGAAAGAAATTACATTTATTTTTATCTTAATGGTTTTATCTAGAGATAAACACAGTTAGATGAGCAGTGAAAATATATACCTCCAGCTGAGGCTTTCATAATTCTGAAACTCTAAGGACAGCAATTATGTACATCTCATGCTCGCATTAAAAAGTGCTAACACAGCTTCTCTTCTGGGACTGGTCCTAACTGTCTACTCTTAAAATTAATATTCAATCCCATTACATCTTGCTTCTTCCTCAGTTTAAGAAACCTTCCCATATTATATCTCGCTTCCCCGCCCCGGTTCACTTACATGTCTTTGGAATGGACAAAGTTTAAGAAAGATACCTTGCTGGCTGGTTTAAAGTGCTAGGCCGTATCACATCACTTTCAGTCACATATAGAAGCCTCTGAAAATGTTAACCTATTGTTACCTGAATCATGCTTTGCAGTGTGAAATGTGCTCTTATGGTACATTATTTCTCTAGATCCTCAAGTTAATGCAACACTACCACTGATTTTTCCTATTCAATTTTCACTCAAACATCAGTGAAGATGAACAGAGTTTGGACTTGAAATTCAAAAAGTGTATTGTTTGAATACATTTGAAAAACAAGTGTCTTACTCTGGAGCTTTAGTATAGTTCCTGTAATTCTAGGCTGCTGTACTATTATGCCATCATTTACACATAAACTCCCCACAACTCTGACACAGACAAGAAGCACACTGGAGTCCCCAGGAAAACACACTGCACTCATAAAGAGTGCAGTGACCTAAGTAGTCCTTTTTTTACTCACTATGGTCTTACAGGGCAGAAAGGGATTGTGCCAGCAGATAAATAAATAAAATGTCCACATCTTATTTACCTTCTAATTTAGCAGACCTGATTCTTAGCTCCTGCACATACTTAACAGATCTGACAGCCAGAGCACTGCCTTTTCTGTCCTTCTTTCACAGTGAGCACAGATGAAAATTTCATTTGCCTTTTAACCTTACAACAGCAGGAATGACTTCACTTGATGAAATTTAAATGGGTCCTTTCAAGCAGTGTCCCTTAGTTTAAAAGGGCCCTCAGACAACACACCTGACCTGTAGCTCTCCTTAATTTTCATGGCTTCTCAGTCACAGTTTCCTGACAGTTCAAAACGTATTCTGTTAGGAATAGTATCTGGAAGGATTTGACACAGTTTCTGCCAAATACGTACTGTTAATATTAGAATAAAATAAAATAGTTAAATCTGTTCCAATTTTCATCACAGTTATATATCAAAACAAAATGCTAATTAAACTGCATTTAAATGACTAATACTCTCATTTCTAACCATGTATCTCCACCTGCAAAACCACCTTGATTTCTGTGGTAATATTGTTGCACTAAAATAAACAGGGAACGAAGTTTGCTTACTGTATGAAAGTAAACAACTGCTGTATGCATTATCCACTAAGCATGTTAGATGAATTCTGTTCTGAAGTATAGGAGTATCCTCAAAAATAAGACCTTGAGTGGCAACAGTAACATCAACTTCTCAGCAGCTATTTCAGATATAAGCAGGTGAGACCTTGAAAACTGGGAAAAAGTTTCTAGTGACAAGCAAATAAGATCTAGTTGCAGTAGCTATGAATGGTTTTAAATAAACAGTTCTGTATTACTGTAGTTACAGAAGTAAAACCATCCCAGAAGTTACCTCCAAAGCACCTGAGCTAATTCCGCTTTCAAGTATATACATCAAGAGACACTCACCTTCTAAACATTCCTTCTTATTGTCTAGCTTCTCATGAGCCTTTGCGCGTCTGAAGAGAGCTTTTACATATTTAGGATTAAGCTCAACAGCCTTTGTGCAGTCTTGTGCCACCTCTGTCCATTTTTGCTGTGGACAGGAAAACAACACAGTGAGAGAGGCCCCACTCAGCTGCACTATATTAGCTTTCTACTACCGACTCCAGGGTCATGCCACCTCATAGCAGCATCAATTCCCAGGGCCCTAGTTCTACCTGCTTGCTTCTATTTCTACAAGTTTCTCAGTAAGAAACTGCCAGACACCACTGCAAGCTACCTGCACCAGAACAGCCACAAAACAGAAAAGGAATTCCTACAGAAAGACAAATCTAGGCAGTTGTACAACGCATATGGGAGAAGACAATGAGCCAATTTGAAGAAAAAGGATTTAAACATAATGAAAACCAACAAAAAAGTTCAACAAAGTGCTAAACCACTCTAAAAAAAAAACCCACAAAACAAAATACCCTTGTTATATCAATTTACTACGTTGTGTTACTATAAATGGATGATAAATGAATATGTAGGAGTAGAACTGGTCAAGGATATTAAGAATTAAAATGTCATTTATCTGCAAAATTGATTATTAAAACAGGCTTTTCTAATAACTTTTAAAAAAAAGGAACCAGATACACCTGGGATTCATTATGACATGCATTAGTTATAAGTAGTAGCTGATTATACAAGATCCGTTTTGTCTCTCCTGTAACTTTCAAGACTAGATTTCTCTAATCACACAGTCTCTTACTTGATACTTCATACTTTACAAAGCCAACTTTTCCACTCCTTTATACAAATCACCAGCTTGACCTCATAAGCAAATCTAATAACACTGGCTGACTTCTAAAACTAATATCAAGTATACTTAGCTATCAAGTAAATGTTACTTCCACACATACAAACTTAAGTCTTAGGCTTTAGCAGAATTTCTGGGATATTTGTTTAACTTTAGAAGTAGCATCCACTCAAATATTTGGCCTTTCACCTAGCTTTTAACCTAAGTTAAAGAAGTTAAAGAAACACTTGTATGCAAGAAAACTGTTCCAGAGGATAAGAAATTAAAAGCTTGTCTTACAAGAAAGGGACACATAAGAGTTACATAACATAGATTGAGAATAGTTAACAGTAGTTTTATTTGTATGTGAAAAAGCACAGTGAGCTAGTGAAAAATAACTGCAAGCAAGAGCATCTTGTGAAGGCAGCAGGTATCGCCACCTGGGATCTTTCTGTTGACAAAAGTGACAAAACACACAATTTACATTGAATTTTTTTTAAATAAACAGTTATCTTTAATTTCTTACCAGTTGTTCATATGCAGCAGCTCTATTTTGATAGAAGGTAGAAAGATCAAGGTTTTTCTCAGGAGGGCACAGGCTGATAGCCTCAGTGTAACACTGAATAGCTTGCTCATACTTTCCTGCTTTAAAGTATTTGTTTCCTTTGTTCTTAGCAGCTTGGGCTCTATCAAGAGGGCTCTGAAAAAGGAAGTAATAGGACAGTTCAAATAAGAAAAGCATCACTGCACACAAGCTATACACTGATCTTCAAAGATATACAATGGATCTGAGCATTAAACTCTAGCCTAGACTGCTGAAAAATCTCAATCCTCCCATTTCCTGGAAAAACACAACTGCTTTTCTTTTGCAAGTGTATCAGATAGGAGACATCACCTTTTCAAAATATTCATTATAACAGTATTAAACAATGCGGTAATTCCTTTTTGGAAAGCTAAACAGGTTTTAATCTTACATGACTGGTGATCAGTAGAACCAATAAAGATATGTTATTTCTCCAAAGAGAAGACAGTATGTTATTTCTCCAGGTGAAGACAACAAAGCCCCCCAAGAAACTCAAATAGGAAAAGCTTCCTACTCAAATACACAGAGCTTGTGAGACCAGAGCTGACTGAGAAGACTATGAATTAAACACAGAAAACACTCTGTGGAAAACCCACTGAGCAAGAAAAATAAAACCTGTAAGGAAAACAAAGCTGTTCTGCCTTCTATACACCAGACAAACTAACTTTACAGCTAACTCCTCCACAGCTTCATCCAACCACTAATACAAAGTGCTGCACCATCACAGTCATTCTTAGCTGCAGATGGAAAACTTGGGTAACTGGCCTATGACCCTGCTAAATGAATCTCTACATTCCGTGCTGCCTGTTGACCATCCATCTTTCTGTAGAAACTAACCCTGCTACCTGTAACCCCTGGGTTTAAAGAACAGTTATCAAATACTGTGCCTTATATGGAATTAGATGAAAACACTTCTCTTTATCAAAGGGGTGTGAGCCACACTCCAGAAATATAGAGCTGCAAAAACACCTAATATATACCTTCTGGATTTCTGCTCCTCCTTGATAGCCTAGATTTAAGGATCAATATTTTGGGGCAGTTCAGGCTAACATGCCAGATCAAAATGAACAGAGGTATGAAAACACGTGTCATCTTACCAACCCCTCTTAGGGAAAGAATACAAACTGGGGGCAGTAACACCTTAAATAGCTGCAGAACTCACTACATCTCACCTGTTGAATGACATGCACCGAAAAGATCATCTATAACTTGCTGGCAATTGCCAGTCCTGCTCTTTAACCATACTTCTGCCTCCTCTCTCACCTCATCCACTGCCAGCATCAAACTACACCCAGATTACTATAAGACAAACCTGAAAGCATCTTTGTATTTCATCAGCCTGTTTATCTTATAGTCGACTCATTTCATGCCAGCCTGATCATTTTTAACATCTAAATGATTTTTAAAACTGAAAATCTGAATGAAACCCAGGAGTTGCTGCACAACCGCTCTTTAAAGGACTAGTTTCCAATCATGGAATAAGAGAATCAGATAACGGGTACCAGCATTAGTTTTTAAATAAAAATAGGCATCCAAATAGAGCAAAGGCACTCTTGTGGACAGACAAGTGAAACCATATAAGGGAGGGAATTTCTTAAATATCCCTACTGCCAGAAAAGCTCTTCTCACATGGGTCACCAATCACTGGGCTTGTAGGAAGTCAGTCTGCACATCTCCACTGTTCACAGAACAAGATAATAAGCATGGCTTTTAGATTTCTTGGGGGGGGTTAAATGATTTGGATTCAAATTGATAAAAGATTATTTACTCCACCTGTTTTCACACACTGTGTGTAACTCTATGGATACACAAATCGAAATTAGAGTGCAAATATTTTTACTGATAGCCAAGTAACTATGTATTTGATAAGCTGTTTCTCTAAAACATAACCCAAGTCTGAAAAGGTTACACTTACTTCAGTATGACCTAAATTTAGCTCCTTATACAACAATGCTTCTCTTTCAACTAAGGGAAGGATTAAGCATATGCAGCAAACTTAAATGCATGAAAGTCAGCTTTATTTTTCCTTCTGCATTTCTACAGCAAACCACATTAGCAATGTCCTTCTACAATAATACATAAAATTCTGTGCTATTCACACTTCCTTGCTTACAAAAAGAAAAAACACAAGATGTGGGCCATGTTGCAACATTCATACATGTGTTCTCAGTATGCAGATTATTTAAGACTGCAGAGATTAAGCCTACAGTACAACTAGATTACTACTTTATGATCACTGCCAATTTCTTTAACCCAGGGATATGTTACCCCTACACGCGCCTCAGCCTGACCAGTCTATCATCTTCATCCTGTGCACTTTGACAGCCCTGCACTACAATCCCTGCATAAACACACATGCTACAGGTGAGAACTACTGGATAATATCCAAATGCAATGGCTGCTTACAGTGTGAACTGTAACTGGAAGCAAGAGATCTGTAGTTATGGGCCTGTCACTGGTGCTCTACTGGTTCTTGGGAAGCCTAAGGTCTTCAAACTAATCTATGTACATACAATAAGGCCCAAAAACTTTACAGAGTACAGGCATGGTGCCACAGGAAAGCCAATTAAAACTAGTAACTGTTATCACAGTAAGCTTTGAGTAACAGTAGGACACAAACCACACAACCAACTATACAGAACTGAATCATCAAATAGATGCTAGCTCCACGGTTACTCTGCCTCATGCATTGTATAATTTGAGGGTAGAAAGTCAAGAGCTGGAGCACAAAATGCTATCATGTAATAAAGTTATCAGTAATGCCCATGGCAAGAAAGAAATCAACTGAGTTGTGTTTGTTTACGCTGCCTTAAACTAGACTCCTACCTCTGAGATGGTTTATCTCTGCAACCTTAGTCTGCATGCAATACAGTGTTGAATTGAACGGCCAACATTTTAAACTCAAAGGCTGATACAGCTCTATCTTCAATAAGCCTATCCTGATAAGGACTTACATGAAGAAGAGTCACTTAGCAGCTCATACCCATGACAAATGGATACCACACAGGCTGTACAGAATTTATGCATTTAAATTAACAAAATATTGTATCAGTATATTGAAGCCCAAATGGTGATAAAACACAGGTTTTAAACTCTAATTTTAAATAATTATTCTGATGAGAATAATTTTCTTAACAATCATGAAACTCTTTAACAATAGAAAACATAGGAGAAAATAGTGGATCAATTTACAGCTCCAGTATAAAACTGATCAAATTAAGGAACAAAACCAAAACAAAGTTTTTACTTTAATTTTGTGAAATTTTAAAGAACATTCATAACCTCTCCTCCAACACTTAATAATTTCAGTTTAAGTGACATATTTCAACTTAACTATCTGCAGTATAACCTGAGGAAGCAAAACCCACTAAAATGCTGAATCTCATTAGTGTCTTCCTTTGGTATGCTTTTGTTTCTTGTTCCTGGGTTTGGGGTTTTTAGCTGATGGCTTGGTTTGGCTTTTTAATTAAAGAACTCATGTCATATTATATGCTGCAATACCTTTTCATAATAGCACAAAAGGGAATACAAAAAATAATTCTTAGCAAAAGATCAGTTTCTGGAAGTTTTACAAGCCTTACATTTAACTGACAAAATGTTTTCGGCTGCTGCTTCTCATCACTCCAGTCCTTCTCAGTTGCTGCATTGACAACATACACAAATAAGAAACTGATTATGTATGCAAACTTGATGCACAAGTTTCTGCTTCCATTTTCTGGCAAATATAATAATACCCAACATACTGCTTCTCCTCACCTGACCCACTGCCTTTCTATGTGGTGCACTGGACGTATTTTGTTCCTACGGTGAAAGTTAGACAAGAAAAACTCTCAGTTTGTCATCTTCTGGTCAAAAAATCTCTTCCAACAAGCAAACCAGCTCAATAAAGTGAATGGAAGTCCACAATCAATTATAGATAAGGCAGTATAAACAAAAACATAGGAAGTTATCTGCAGTCACATAAAAAGTAACATCTCAGGATTGCTTTCAGCAACTGTTCACTAACTAGTCTTAAAACAGAGTTTAAGCCAAAGGACACTTGCGTACTTGAAAAGCCCTCTGTTATCTAGGTAACTAAATAAGCAGATTGTTGTCTAAAGACTAGATAGCACTAACAAAAATTTCTTAACTGTTACTTTAACCTCAGCAAATGTGCTTTCCTCACAAGATGTTCAGAAACTGCAGGCAAACAACAGCAACTTGATAGCAACAGACTACCATCTACGAGAATAATAAAGCTTTACAGTAACCCTCAGCAATGCCAACATGGTTAAACTAGCAGTTCAGAACTTTATGTATTTGAGGGAGATTATTTTTTAAAATGGAACAAGAAATTTGTTGCCAGCCAATGACAAAAGTGGTTCACAACAGAAGCACAAGCAGAGAGTTTCAGCATTTTGTTCTGGGTGAAAAGGATTTGCATGAGCCCTTGTCTGACAGATGACATGGAAGAGGACTACACCTTCAGCCGTCTTAACTCATCCACCTGCAAAGAAAAAAATAGCCCCAGTCTGAATCTCTTGATGAGATCAAGTAAAATTTTAAAAAAGGTATTGTTCTGGCTAACATTCATCTTTCACCTCACTTCTTATCTCAGACCTATACTAAAAAGTCATTAAGAGAGTATAAATGGCTTTAAGATTCTCCTTAGCATTAAAACCACTATGAGAAAAAGTATGTTCACCTAAGCTTAAGATGTAAATTCAGAGCCCAAGCAAGGATGGATATAATTAGAAATAATTAAGCTCAAGATTACAGTCACCTTGCTTTTAAATGAGTTTGCCATTCATGCCTACCACAAACAAGTGAGCTGCACATGAGCTACTCAAGAGTCTAACGATTGTTCTACTGCTATCATACACACATTTAGGAGTTTTCTAAACCTGTCCACTACAGCTGGCATGGAAAATAGAAGACTTATAGTAAGTCAATAGTGAGATTGATTAGGCAACAGGTACACAGTACAACAGAAATTACTTTTTATGTACTTTGCTTAGATCAATTCAGAATAAGTATCAACATAAATATACCTAGATAAAGAGGTTTAATTTGCTCATATACTGATCTAATGTCACAGCAGTGAGATAGGCAACATTTGTCAATTGCTGTTAAGATAGATAATGGAAAGAAGCCATACTAGTTGGCTGTTGATCCCAATGGTAACACCATACAAGCCAAGGAGTTTGGCCACATTCACCCACCACTGCACTCAAGGACTATATCCCGTTCAGAAGAAAATGCGCAAAGAGAGTGAAAAGCTATGAACCCAAATGGCTTTGTCTGCAATACACAATGCTGACTAAACAATTCAAGAATCTCTGCCTGGTGCTTTCTCACATACCAAAACCACAGCACTGCCCTACGGAACTGGTGAAAGAGTAAAGGGGTTAGAATTGGGCTATCACAGACTTGCAAAACGAAGCGATTTCAACTTAAGGAGAAAGAAAAAAAACAGAACCAACCGACACATTGTCTCACTGACTTAACCAGCATATGCCTCTGTCAAGACAAGGAAGGTATAAACTTCCTAAGTTTATCATGGAGTATGTAAAAAACACCATTAATCAACTGGGTATCAATGCAATAAATGCAAAGCAGTTTACTACTCCAACAGGCTTAAGTTATGCAATACTCACTACAAACTAAGAAAGCACGTAAAAAACAACTGCTGGTACTGAGTTACTAAAACATTCCATCTAAATTTTAAGAAATAATGACAGCTTCTGTAATTAAAAGATGCAATTTGACTTCCCAACCTCTGCGAGTCATCCATAGGCAAGTTTTCTCATCAGCACTTAACTGGTCCAATAATACCAGTTGACTACTTTTGAAAAGCTGTGCTTACAGGAGACAATCTGAAAAGTAATTCAGCTCTTCTGAATATAGTACCTATGCTAAGGGCTTCTGCCAACACGTCAGTCACAGATCACACACATGGTCACTGCGTCTACGCCAGGAGAATCCCCTAGTGCAGGCACAGCCTGGGGAAAAAATGTGAGGCTTCTAAGGCATGTAAAAGAAAAGCTTGACCTGTATGCAAAATAATAATAAGTCTGAATAAACGATTAAGATTTTAGACACTATGTATTTAAAAAAAAAAAAAATCAAGGTTATGTCTTCAAAACGGTGAACAGAGCATCAAATGGATATAAAAGCTGATTTAATGAAATGCACAAAAATGTCTGAGCCCTAAGCTGTATTTATGAGTAAAAGCACAGTCACCTGACACACATGTACACACAGCTGTTGGTAGCACATTCATTACTGACCTATGCGTTTTCTTCTAAGAGACTTCCCTCTTATGTTCAGACTGTGAATTAGTGGCTTTAAGCCACTGTACAGATTTGTATTTGAAATCCAAGTTTAAAAAAATACCCCACCACATTAGGAAGGCAAACCAATACAATGCAGATGGTTAAAAAGTAAGGCATTTCAGGGGCAGTGTTTTTGATCAACAGCCTTATTAATAACATCCACAACTAATAAAATGTATGTGGAAAAATGAAATCTACATGGCACCACCACTTTGAGTATGAGGAACGGAAAGGCAATCCTCTACACACACACATAAAGCAGCCAACGGAACTTGTAGCCACATTCAATTCCCTGCTGCAGCCGTATTTTGACCAGCTAGACAATTATCTCATGTAACCAGGTAAATCTGATACGTTCTTCTACAGTTTTCCCAAGTAATATCTCTCATTTCTTTACAGTATAAGCAATGACACTCTTCAGGGTACTCTGTATCATACACTCAGCTATATCCATATTCTTAGATACAGAGAGTCTTCCAGTAATTTAATTTGTGGTCCAGTGTGAGAGAGCTAGACACACAATATTTTACATGAAGTGCTATATAACTGGTTTAATCGTTTGAAGTTCCTGCTTTTGGTACAACTACAAAATGACTACAAACCATTTGAAAGTACATACTGCAATTCAGAAACACAACCTAGAAACCCAGAGATAACACATGAATAGCAAAGTTACTGCAGCTACACAAAGGTCACAAGCAGCCTGCAAACCAGAGCTCACACGTGAAAAGCACACTACCATAAATATGCCAGATGCTCTTTGCAGCCACAAGCCAAAGTTACCGCAGTAAACAATGTCTGAATTTGTCCTCTGTACACCACTTGCTCATTACTGTTGCTCATGAAAGAACAAATCACTGCCTTCAAGTAACTGCCTCCAGTCCAGCATAGCTTTTGCAGCTCACTAGGCTTCCAGGAATGCCTGAGAGTATCTATGATTCACCAGCTGTGCCACTCTCCTCACCACTCCTGCATTCCTGCTGCTGTCTGCCCACTTGGTAACACTAATCTCCATCAATTAAATGATCCACGTTAAACTGACCTTCTTCCAATCTCTCAAAGTTGTCTGGTGGGTTTTTTTTTTTCCATCTTCTGATCATTTCAGATGGGAAGTTTATGCCATGGTCTGACCTTTAAGAGCATTTCAGGTGCTACACAACGGGGAAGACAATGCAGGTACATCCTAATGAGATTTTCTTATCAAAGCAAATCAGTTTGCCAAATCCATGTTTGTAATGTTTGTCAACTGTAATCTCACCTCAGTAATACAATGTGACTATCACGGTACACCTGTGACCATAGATGTGTGGAAAGTGCATCTTTCGTATTTCCCTGGAAAATATTTCACTTTGAAAAGATTCGGACTGTATTTTCTTAAAACTCTGCTGTATCCTCAGACTAACACACAACAGACCACAAAATACTATTTCTGGAAGCAACCTACTCATCACTATTCCACACCTCAGAAGCGGAAACACATTCACCCAACAGCAAGCACGTTGTCAGACCCATACCTGACTGATGTACACTTCATGACAAGACGTGCTCAGTAACGTGCTTTTCCAAGCACCAGTACCAGGACTGGAACAAACACACATACACACTCTGAACAAAGTACTACCAACGGCAACAAAACGAGAAAAAAACCGTGAATGTCGTAACAGCCGGTGGCTAGACCCTCGAGGTTACACGGTCCGCCCTCCCCGCTCTTTTACTCTAGGCGCGAAAAGGATGCAGCCCGAGCTGCAGCATGGCTGTCCCCTCACTGGCGTCCTCCAGGGCCTGTATCCCGACTCTTGACATCCGCTTTTTAGACAGGGCCAGTGACCTGGCCTACCGGACTCTGCCGCCAGCTGACCGGAGACGGGCCACCCCCCGACCCCACCGCCGACGAAACACCCGCCCCCCAGCCCCCAGTGGCCTCAGCCGATGACTTCAGCCCCCGACCCCAAATGCCCGCTGAGGGCGGTGGAGGCAAGCCCCATCTCTGACGGTCAAAGCCCGGCTTTCTCCTCTCCCCGTCAGCGAGGCTAACGGCCGCAGCGCGCGACGTGGGGTGGGGACCGGTCCGCGCCAACGGCCGCCGGCGCGCTCTCACCGTCTCTTCGTGGCCGGGCCCATCGGGCTGCCCGCCGCCGCAGGGCCCGGGGCTCGCCCGCCCCTCAGGGGTCTTCCGCTCGCTCGCGCCCTTGCCGCCGCGGCGGGCCGTCCGCCGACCCCACAGGTACAGCGCGCCAGCTCCCAGCAGAATCGGGCCCCCCAACACCAACGCCAGCTGCCAGCGAGACAGCCCCGCGCCGCCGGCGTCCGCCGCCTCCACGGGCTTAGAGGCGGCCATGACGCGCTCAAACCGCCGCCCGCGACAGGGGACGGGACAAGAGTGGAGAGAAAGGGTCACCGGAGACCCGGGTCACGGCGGAAGAGCACGGGTCGTGCAAGCACTTCCGCCTGCCCGCGTGGCGGCGCCACCTGCAGGAGCGGCGGTATAGCTGCAGGGTGTCCGGGTCAAAATCATCCTCATTATAAATGTCTCTCCTTTTAATTTATTAATTAGATCTGTCTTTAAAATAACTTAGTATGCAATACTGACATTTTATATATGTTGTATATACATATGCATTATATATATGTGTGTGTACTTGTATACACTTAGCATCCTTACTTGTAGGCAGAGGAAGCTTGTATTTCTGTCTCCACTTACTTCCCTAGAGTACTCGGCTGTGGATGAAGATGAGTCGTCTGATACTTTTTATACTCAGATAGATAACTAGTCGGCTCAAGCCTAGAAATTTCATTGTAGGTGGGAGGAAAGTGGAAGAAATATGTGCAAAGACACATATTGCACTGAAGAAAAAAAGGACTAACAAAAACTGTAGTAAGGTTGCAAAGCAAATACCTCAGGACCCCAACTAAGATTTGCCCTGCTGGACTTTCAGTCAACATATCTTGGTGCCTGGTAAACAGTTTGAGCTGCTTCTTCCTTAGTTTATGGGTTACAACTATTTACATAAGTATATTTTGTTAAGCTGTGGGATAGCCTTTCTCCCACTTTTCCCTGTCACCTGTCTCAGCACAGCAGAAGCATTTCCTACTCTACACAAGGTTGCAGTTCTGTCTCACATGTCAGAAAAGAAGAAACTCGGACCATACAATAGAAAATACATATCAACCGGCTGATAGCTTGCTACTAGGACAGCCTAAACTCCCTCCATATGATGAGCTAAGAGCTAGTGTAGACCTTCAGATGTACCTTGCCTGTACAGATTGGTAGCCTCAAGGACATAAGACAAATTTACGCTGTCAGAACACGGCCAGGAGTGCTTTTCTCTACCTTGAGAATCAGCCTACATGACCTTTTTATTGCTTCAGGTGTCTTTTTTGCTGTGCTGTTTTGCATGAATTCCTTTTGCTCCTGTCCATCTGGGCCTCTGCACAAAAGCAGCTGCTGCAGGTTTGGCTGTGTCTCCAAGCTCTGATACACAACACCTGAAGATATGCAGCCTGAACACCCCTGTACTCCAGGTCCGTCTGCTAATCATGGTCTTATCTGCCCTGGACAAGGTAAAAACTTGCACATCCATGACTTTCATCCAGGTCCTTTCACACCTGTTACTCAGAATGAAGAGTCCCACATAAGAGTATTGTATAAATACAATAAAACCTCACATCTACACCCACATAAATGAAACTGGAGTTTTGTTGCTACATCTGTACTACTAAATAGGCTGGGGACAAGGAGCAAGGTTTAGTGCTGAGCCATTGATTCTCTGTAATGCTAAATTGCCAGCAAGTTTTTTGGCATACTTCTGGCCAAGGCCAACTAACATCTCTACAGCAATGCCTAAGCACCAGAAGAACACCTAGACACCTAGCACAAACCAAGGACTACTTCCAGTAAGAACTTAGATTTGGGTCTCTCCCTCCTGTGCAGTCTTCCAACACTATCCCAACAGGCTATACAGCCTCAAAGCCCTCCTCCTTTTCCTTCTGCCATGTGCCAGGGCATGTAACACATATTCCAGTTTCAGACTATAAAATCAACAGTTTCACTGGCCACAATAGAGGTTTTTCTGCTATATCAGACATTTTGAAATAAAAAAAAAGTACACATAAATTACAACAAAAGTGTTACAACCACAGTGCAGTACATGCAGCCTCAAGGAGACCCACAGCACAAGTGCCATGTAGAGTAGACATGACCAGTCTAGACACTTGGTCTCAGGAAACAGTCCCCAGCCCTATTCTGTTTTGTGGTATAGACAGGGTCTATACTGGCTTACATCCAGGGCTGGTGAGGAGAAATCAGATGAATTTTTATTCTATGCCTCAAAATGAGGCAGGGTCTCCCATAACTCTAGTATGGCAGTGAAAAGCAGATGATACGAGTTCATGTTGGCTGCCATAACCCAAAAATGATCATGCAGCTTCTTCAGGGGAGCCTTCTTCTACCTAGACAGACCACATTTCCTAAATACCAAAGAAAGAGCAGAGACAACAAAAGTCAAGAGAGAGGGTGGCATGGAAAGAATGGGCCATTTGTCCTTCCTTCCACAGCGCTAGTTAGTTGTGTCCATTTCTGGACATCGTCAATATATCAGTTCTGCTTCTCAAAATCACAAGCCTACTTTGGGTTCATGTACACACCTCCCAGGCATGTAACTGCAGGCAATTCTCCATTGGTATTGACAGCACTCAACAGCAACACACAGAGAGCAGCCAACACATTTCCCTTCCCACCATCCCCCTGTGGCAGTGTCATATTGGACATCGCTGTAATGGAAACGTTAAAAGAAACCTCATTGAAAACAGACGGGAAAAGATTGACTTATTGTTTAAACAGTGCCAAGGGCTGCAGTGGGTTGGGCTTTTGGGGTATGGTGTGCAGAAAGACTGGTTGAAACTGCATCTCCATTTCTTCTTGTTGACAGAACAGTGTGAGGCTATTGGCTTGGTGGCAGCATTTGACCTTGCTTTTCCCAGTCTAGTTGGGAGACCCTGTCCAAGTTTGGAACACCTGTACATGGAATATGAAGAGGATGATGATATTTCCTTTGCAAAATGGATGAGCAGCTTCTGGGGCCACAACTTGATTGATGATAACGAGAAAGAGAGTAGAGGCCACAAGAAACATCAGACTCAACTCTTTAGTGAAAGAAGAGCCTCCCTTCCGGTAAGAGCTGTGAGCAGTTTTCTCTGTGTGTGTGGCTTATGTATAAATGTAAGCATCCCCTGGAGCCTAGCTCTAGAGATGCATGAGAATGAGTATGATACACCTTGCCAAGTAAGTTCAGTTCCTGCTGGTGGCAGTTAGTTGCATTTTGAACTTAGATGCCTGCCAGGGCCAGGCCTCCAAGCGCATTTGGAATACAAGAAAATTGGCTATCTCCAAGATAAGCGATGATAGAACCAGAAATGTAAGAAGAGTGTAATAACTGCCTAACTATGTATCACAGTTTTGTTCTGTCTACTCAGCATGGCACGGCAGAGGTAAAAGCATTTTGGCAACTGGCGTACATAAACACTGTCTTTAATGAGTCTGTTCTCATGTATAAAACTGTATAACCCCATATGTGTTCTTAAATCTTAGACCTAATACTCAACTATGCTGCCCCAAGGAAGCTGTATGCTTTACTCCCTGGGATTTAGCTGTTTGCAGGTGTAATTTAAACCAAAGAATGTGGTCCCTCCTGTTTTTAAACATCTGACTCAAAAAATAAGGATACAACACATAAGAAAGCTTATTATACTGTGAAGTACAATTCTAAGGTAGGAGCACATTCTTTATTCTTAAACAAACAACATATCTGGGAAAAGGGCAGAGTTCACATGCACAGGCACATGCCTTAAAGGCAACTCACAACTATCTAACTGATTATCAAAATGAAGTTAAAACAGCTGTTCACAGGCTGCTCTTTATTGAAGACTTTTGCTTTAATTTCAGCTCTAAAAAAATGTTTAGATTGTCCAAACCTTTCTGTTTATTTTCCAACTACATCTGTTGGCTTATCAAATATTCTATGTTTCATTTCAAAAACTTTTCACTTATATTCTTAAATTGTTATGGCTGCAACAAAGCAAATGCTATTATACTGGGGAAAACCAGCTAAACATTTCCAAACTTCTTTTTCTCCCATGCTATATTTTCATCTTGCAAGCTCTCCTCCACTGCCATATTCTAAGCTGTGGGATTTTTAAATTTTAAAAAAATCTGGCTAAGAGAAACCAAACAGACCAAAGCCATCTTCCCACTCTTTGAATTCATAGTCTGGAGAGGTAATCTTCATTCATTAGTTTTGGACTGATGAGCTACATTTGTTATTTACAATTATATTTCACCTTGGTCACAAACTGCAACACAGAATCTGAGCTGTAGCTGTAGCTTTGCTGATAGGTTTCATCAGAATGCCTGAAAACAGGTTTATTAGTGTTTCTTTTTTAATTAATTTTACTGTATTTTAAATTTGTCCTTCAGAGATTGACACATATGTGATTTCTTTAGTCCCCAATACAGACTGAAGTGTAAGAACGTACTTTAAATCACTTTCCATTTGGCAAACTGCTGAACACATCTTTGTATATTTGTGTGTGTATTTGCATGTGTACAAATATATTTCATTTGAAGCATGTTCTTTTCTTCTGTTTGTTCAAAAGCTATTTATATACTTAGCTAATAGCTATTTAAATACTTTGTTATAGCTGCATCCCTGAATCCATACCTAGAACTTGGATTAAGTTGGCTGACAGAAAAATTGTGAATTTTGACATTACTGTTCAACGAGCCAAAGTTATACTGTACACGTAATTATGTCTTACCTTTACATTAATGCCCCACACAAATTTGTCTTGTTCCAGCAGTATTATCATGAGATATAAATTTCAACTGCTTAATTTCTCAGTGCCAGAAACTGACTGGAGGAATGAGAAGGGAAACATTCTGTAAGGATTTTATGATTTAAGGATAAAGTTTGAGACAAAAGTTTTAAATTGGAAATCTCTGACTAGTTGGTAGTAAAGAGCGCTAAAACATGTTGTCGTAAACCAAATCTAGAAGTTAGACAATTAGGCACTAGTAATTCCTTAGAAATAAAAGAACATCTCCTTGTTGAGAGCAAAAACTTGCTATTGCACCTGGCTGTGTATTTTTTTTACACAGCTATTACAAATTATAACTACTGTAAGATTCGAAACACAGTAATGTTAGTTAAATATTGTCTGCCTTTTATCAGAACAGTGCTATTAAACATTAGGAATAATAACTGAGGTTAAAATGCATCTCTTCTGTAAGTTAGTATATCTGCAGCTGATCACATTATACCCTTTCTGTCTCAACATTGTAAATGATAAGTGCTGTCTGGATGAAAATTAAGTCAGCAGGTTCTGACTGACACAGCTGTTGGCAGAAGATCCTTGCGCCAATACAATGGTACTGCCAAAGCAACACTGCCAGCACACTTTGACTCCTATCTAGGGCTGGTATATAGTGCATCAGCAGTAGTGCAGTCCTGCCCACATGAACTGCATCTGCACCAGGAGTGTTTTGGTATTACAAAGCAAAATGCTAGCAGTATAGCATAAAAGGTGGTTTTGCATAATGCTGGAAATCACTTTCAGCTCCAGACTGGTATGTTGGTCTTTATGGCTTTCCCTGTGCTGCAGAAAGACATTCAAGCCACTGCTCTCACATCAAACACAACGTTAAACTCCTATGGCATCTCATTATGATAGACCTCCCCATAATATGGATAAAGCTTTGTAGAGTAACTCCCAAATTAACAATACTTTTCATTATTTTTGCCCAATATCCCAGTATAACTCACAAACATTACTAAGATGAGCTTTGGAAAATGCTTTTGCTGTTGTCATTCTCATTTTAGAGAGGGAAACACAAAATTACGTTTATCCTTCACTGGGTCACTGGCAAGACAGGCTGAAACTTTCAACTCCACTCCCCTGAAAAGTGTCAGAGTTGCATATGTTGCTGTGGGCCAACGCTGAATGAGAAAACTGCCGGGGGGAGAACTAAGTCATGTGTTTCCATCTCCTTTAGTTAGCTTGTTCCCCTGGCAAACTTTAGATACTGTGCATGCAGCATTAACTTTGATACTCTTTTTGAAGTCTCCAGCTATGACTTGGCTTGACACATTTTAGTTATCCTCCATCATTTTGGCTCAGGACAGTTTCTTAAATCCCGGACAATTTGTTGTGTGGAAAAGGTAGGAGGAAAAGGAGAACTGATAAGAGCTTTACAGCCCCATAAATGTATTCACGTTCAAGTAGATACTGCTGCTCACAGGAGAAAATCTAATAAGAAACAGCTGAAAAAGGGAGCAGAACAACTGACTGCTGTTGAAGTTTGATTTAAACATATGCTTTAAACTGAAGTCAGACAGAACATTTACCACCATACTGTAACTACAGATCAGCTTTGGAAGGAAAGGAAGCTGTGGGACAGCATCTGAATGTTAGATACTCTGAAACATCCCTAAAGTACTGGGATCACTGTGTAAACTTCAGCTAACAATGAACACTGGTGCAGAGACAGTGAAGATTAATTTTCTTTACTGACAGCTGTGCAAATCCTCAAATCAAGACCAAAAAATGGAAGCAATTATATTGTCTCCAACAGAAACTGGGAAAGAGAACAGGAAATTATATTTACATCAATTTAATGAAGTATTTTGTTTATATACTTTTTGTGTGGTTTTGATGGGCACTTAGCAAAAGATTAGCTGTTGTGTAAGTAGATATATGGAGCATGACTGGCCTTTACATAAAGGCTCAAACAGAAAAAGGGGGTATTAAAGGGAGTGAGAAACAACCCCTGAGAATACAATTGGTATCTCTGACTTTCCCAGTTGACATTGTTTAACACCATTCAGCAAATAGGCACCACACAGCCTGGGTGGGATGGGGGAAAGAACTGGAAGGGTAAAAGTGAGAAAACTTGTGGGTTGAGATAAAGACAGTTTAAAAGGTAAAGCAAAAGCTGCATGCACATGCGAAGGAAAACAGGAATCCATTCACCATTTCCCATGGCAGGCTGGTGTTCAGCCATGGGAAGGAATAGCAGGAAGGTTCAGCTCCAGCAAAGTAGGGCTCCATCACAGGTAACGATGATTTAGGAAGACAAGCACCATCACTCTCAAGGTCTCCCCCATCCTTCTTCTTCCCCCAGCTTTACATGCTCAGCATGACACCATATGGTCTGGAATATCCCTGTGGTCATTTGGGGTCAGCTGTCCCGGCTGTGTCCCCTCACAGCTTCCTGTGCACCACCAGCTACTCGTTGGTGGGGTGACAGGCAGAAAAGGCCTTCGCTCTGTGCAACCACTGCTCAGCAATAACTAGAACATCACTGTGTGATCAATGCTGTTTCCAGCACAAATCCAAAACATAGCCCCATACTAGTTAGTATGAAGAAAATTAACTCTATCACTGCCAAAATTAGCACACCACCACTGGCAAAAATTACCGATTTTGATATAAAGGAGCATTCACCATTCTTTCTTCCCATGCCCTTTCCTTTGTTTCACCTCCTCCCCGCTTCTCCAGTTTAAGAACTATTCAAGGTCTGATCCTAGGTGCCAGAGACCAAGGAGTTTTGCTAAAGAGACACCAGATATAGGCACAGGGCAGCTGCTAAGGCAAGGACACGAACACATACTGGGGTTTGGAGACTTTTGGCAAGGGTAGACAGCAGCAGTGGGTGAACACCAGAATGTGCAGATACAGAGGTAATCTCTGTTGCCAGCAGCTGCTGAGATGGAAAGCACAGATTAAAGCAGTCTTTAGCAGCTCCTATTTACAATGTTACTAGGCAATCAATTTGGCACCAAACACACATATTAAATGCATGTATTAAATCCAAGGAACAGGAAGAAACCCATATGGATTTTATGTAAAGTCAGTGCCAGACCTGCTTCATCACTGAGTTTCATTTTATGACTCATCTCTACACACACTCAGTTTTCAGTAAGACTACTGTACTGTGCTAGTTATAAACCATGCAATGCTCATGCTTTAGCAGCTGTGTTAAGGCTCTAGTCCTCTGTAGGGCTGTGTCTGTAAGACAGCAACATGCTGACATGCACAAGCATGCTGTCCTCCTAGCTACAGTGGTATGTATCAGGCAAAGGCACTGTGAGAGGAAGCACAACCACAGTAATGTGACTCCATAGATCTGTATGTGTAGCTTTACCCTTAGTCCACTAAGGCAGATCAGAGGAAGACCTGTGTCTTTTCTGGAGCTTTTCTGCCACATCAGTATGTGAACTGCAGTGTTTTCGTTAAGAACTTAACTATAAGTCTATCTGTGAAGGGAAATTAAAAAGCAATGTCTTAGTAAAATAAAACATTTACAAATATTGCAAAAACAGAATTGACAGAATACCATCCCCATTTCAGTTGTCCTCCTGGGTTTGTTTTTTTTTTCTTTCCACAAACACTCTAGGAACAAATAGCAGTGATTTTTAGGGAGAAACAATTTTTATTTCCAGGAAACAATATTTGTTGATGGCACTAAAATGACACAGAAGACATATAGCTTGTTGAACTTGACATGGCATGTGTCCTGCTGCCCCTCAAGCACAATGTGACTGCTTCGATGCTTTTTAAAATAACAATACAATATGACCTTATAGAAATTACAGCTGTATTGATTGGTTTGAAACCAAAGTAAAAATAGTATGGCAGAAATCATTACCAGTACTCTTGGAGGCAGTCCATAATACTAGTTACTGAAGTAAGCTTATATCTGGAACAGAAATTGAACCTGTACTGTATGATCTGAAAACCCTTTGGTATTTGGTGCTTCTCTCAGGTGTAAGATTTACTATTTTTAGCACCTCTCATCAAGCCTGTCTAATGTGATGTAGTCACAAGCATATGGATGCACAGCCTTACTATCCAAAGAAAGGCTGCATAGGTCCCTCTTATGCTGGTAAATTTATAATAGCAACTGGACCAGAGTAAATGGAAATGTATACAGGAAATGTTTCAGGTCCCTTGTAGTCCAAGGTTTGTAGATTCATGTGGCCACTGTATCAAGTCAGTTTAGTTTTACACTGTTTTTTGTTTTTTTTAATAAACAAAACAAAAAACCACCCAACCCCAAACAAGTTCCCCCTAATACTCTACTGTGAGTGTAGGATTTTCTCCTGGGTTTTCTTAGAAAGCATTTTGGGATCTATGGGACAGATCTTTAGTTGTTATAAACAATCACAGATCCCTTGAAGCCAGCAGGGCTTCTCAGGATTACTCAGTAGCTGGCAGCTTAGCACCAGGCTTATACAAAACGTACATGCGATCAAACATGTATGCAGGAGCTGGTTGCCTGGAGTGCCCTAACCTGACACCTGTGGGGGGCTAATTTTTGATACCTCCCACCTCTCTCCCACAATTTTCACTACCTGTATCTTATCAGTGTTCAGCTACTCACCAAAAAAAGCATGAACAGCTGGCAGGGTTTGGGGCATGCCTGGCTTTATGTGGTGGCCTTCTCACGCACTTCTTCTACAGGTCTATTTCTAAACCTCCCAATACATGACTCCACAGGACATGGCAGTTCCGTATCCATTTAATCTCCTTTACAGACATTCAATTAAACACAGCTGATGCAGATCAATAGTTTTTATCTGCACGTCAGGCCAAGGAAAACTGAACCAGATGGAAACTGAACAACTGTCTACTCCTTCCCAACCTTAGCCCTACAAGTGTAATTACAAGAAGTCTCTTTTCTATGGTTTTTCTGTGGTTAGGATGCATCCCTCAGTGCCCTGAAGGTGCTCCCTCACCAGTTCAGGACAAATGTGCCCAAGAAACCATCAGAATATTCAGACCTGGACAATAAAGCATCTTGTCTGCCTATAGGCCATGCTGAAAATTTGATTTGACACAACTGGGCTAGAAAAGGTCACTTTCACACTCAATGAACACAAGCATTTGATAAGACCTGGAGCACCTGTGAGTCAGACTCTAAATCAGGCTAATTTGGCAACAAAAGACTGGATCTTTGATTTCTGAGAGTCCTGCCTAGAACCTGCTGCCAGATGCAAGACCTGAGTTTCTGAGATCATGAAGGGTCCCAGTTTCTTTCAGTGTCAGTGGGCACTAAGAGAACCCAGCACACTTTACATTTCAGGTGTTCATTTGGGTGCCAAAACCTAGATACTCAAAAACAGGAATAAAAGCAAACTCTGCTGCTGCCTCTGGAAAACAAGATCTTGGCAGTGGGGTTCTCTTTAAAAGGAAAGATACAGAAGTCTAGGCAAGGTCCCTCATTCTGCACCATTGTTTGAAGAGTACTTGGTGGCAAAAAGAATCTGCCCTGTGTGCTCTGTTTTAATATTCAATAATCAACACAGACCTCTTGTTTTTCAGGCCAGGCTTTCCTCCCTCCACACAACACGACTTCATGCTTCTACCAAAGGCCACCTCGAGGGTTCTCAAGAGGAACAGGACGTCAAATGCCACTGCCACAGGAAGGCAAGCAGAACACCTTCAGGAAACAGCTCATGCCCAGAGACAAGATCAAACTCCATCCAGGAATTTGTGGAGTCCTTTGAAAAACAATTGCATCTCAAAAGCAAACGCTCAGTTTCTTTGGTAGGTAACAACCACCTTAAGATCACTTCAGAGCTAAAAAAAACAATCAAGTAACAAGCGGGCCAGCTTTATCCCTGGTGTAGTTCCTATGGCTTTCTTGGAAGAAGAGCAGTGATAAACTTGAATTAGAATTTCTCAAATTACAGTAGAGCAAACATGTTTAAAGTGGTAGTATCATTTGCACGAGAATTCCTGATATAGTGTTACCATCTAAACTTACTAAAAAATTTTTATCTTCAAAAAGAGACCCCACATTGGCTGTGGCAATATTTTCATGGGTTTCTACAGCTGTGCCCCTAAAACGTGACAATATAAACCCAGGTTTTCTTTACTCTTGCCAAAGACCCAGCTCTCTTTCTCACTGCTGCCTACCTGGTTTAACCAAATACAGTGTTATCTGTAAGTTATGTTTGAGAGGCTTCTCTTTTATCCTTTGGGACTCCATCAATTTGCTTTCATTGGTTTCACCACACAGCTGCAGCAGCAGCCATTCCTGTAAGTAGCTGAACATATTTATATGCAAACACACATATGAACATGTAAGAGCATGCAGCCATCGGGGGATTCTCCCCACATTTCATACTTTTCTCCATCATTCTGTCCTGAGAAAAGCATGTTCTGTGTGGTTTGTGTTGATGAAGTAGCCAATAAGAACCTTTTGTCTATGACACTTTAATACATTTTTAGTACTATGATATATAATATCTAGTGTATCATAAAAATGGAATAAAGAGTATTAAACCCTAGGTCTCTTTCATGTTTCAGAAGAACATTATCAAATTCAGTCACCCTATTGAAAAAGCTGTACTTAAATAACACTTGACATTAGCACCAAATAACAATAAAAGGAAATTTTTTTTTTTCAGTTTGTTGACGCTGACAGTTTGCATAAGAGAGTAATTTTCAGCTCTCTTCACAGATCTTCTGTTCAGCAATAAGAGAGAATAAAAACCTCTCTTCAGTAAGCAGCATCATTACATGGTCAATCCCACAATTGCAGTCTGTGCATGACCGGTCCTCTAAGAATATGCAGAATTATGGTGATGACAAATTTGTTATGCCATTGTTAAGATTTGAAGTTCATTCTCTAATCTTATTTTCTCCTTTAGGAAATACTCAGAATTTATTTCATTTGGAACTTCACATTGCCTCATATGCCAACCCTCACCAGTGGTTGCCTGGCTTATAATTTATCATTTATTAAAAGTGCCTATGGCTAGAAAGTCTGTGAGTGTGTAATAATTGTATGACAGATATAGTGAGTGTAAATACATCTTCAGTTCCAGTTCAAAACATGGATTCTGGTACCCTTCTGTAATCTGCAGTGAGGTGTGCTGAACTGTATTTTAATTTACCTTTCAAGTAGACCAAATTGTTGTCATTCCCTCAGTCATCATTGACATCTGGAAGATGTGAAGGACTTAAGAATCTTGAAGACCTGAGCAATAGGTGTTAAGAGATCTGGAAGGAAATTTGGGAGTGGTCTTAAGCTTTTATCTCCAAAGGGAAAATTTTTTTGCTTTCGGGGATGTGTAGGTGCAACTCATTCACCATGACTGCACAGGCAAGGTAAAAGGTGGGGAAAGGTAATGCCATTTTATCTTCTTTCCTCCAGATTGCTTTTTTTTCTTACAAACCTGGCTTGGAGGACACTTCATGACCTTCAGTACTTGTTTTCAATGAGATCTTTGCAGCTAGCACTCAACAGCCTTCAGGCATATTGTTGTGGTTTAAACCCAGCCAGACAGCTTGTTCACTCACTCCCCCCTCACTTCTTGCCATCCCCCTACTCCCGGGGGGACCGAGTGTAGAATCAAAATGAATGCAACTCCCATGGGTTGAGATAAGAACAGTTTAGTAACTAAGGTATAACACAAACCACTACTGCTACCACCAGTGATAATAATGATAAGAGAAATAACAAGGGAAGAGAATACACCACCTCAGCACCAGCTGACAGGTAACTCACCCCCCCCAGCCCGACCAAGCACTGACCTCCTCCAACCCTGCAGTCCTCTAGCCCTTCTGGGTAACTCCCAGTTACATCCTGGGCATGACGTGCTGTGGTATGGAATACTTCTTTAGACAGTTTGGGTCACGTGTCCTGTCTCTGCTTCCTCCTGGCTTGCCTCCTCCCTGGCAGAGCATGAGGCTCACAAAGTCCTTGGCCAAACCAAAACAGTGTTATCAGCTCTGTTCCCAGGCTGAAAGTCAAAACACAGCACTGCACCAGCTACCAAGGAGAAAAATGACTGCTACTGCTAAACCCAGGACACATATAAAGATGGATCATGTGAAAGCACAGAAACAATGGTTCTGGGCTGAAATCTCAAAGCTCTTCCCTTTTTCCTTCCTGTCTGCTCTCCCCTTCAAGTCCTCTGCTCAGGTGACCCTCCTACCAACCGCAGAGCATAATCAAAAGCATGTTGCCTCTTGCTGAGTTTAGGGGTGACTTGCTGGGACCTTGAATTTGAACCGATCATGTTAAAGATGATGTTGCTGAGGTGGGTGACTGGAATATTTTGTTATACATTAGTGGTGAAATAAAATCATGATTTTTATTTTGTTCATGTTGAAATTGCTTGTAATTCCCTGCTATTTTTTCCCTGTCTTTTAGCAACCTGAAGGTATGAAGGAGAGAAGAGAAAGAGAAAGATTGCATTTGAAAAAAAGCAAGTCTCATAAGAGAATGGGGGAGAAATCAGAGCGAAGGAGAGAGCAGGAAGAAGATAAAGGTTCAGAAGTTGGACCTGCAAAACACAACAACAAACAGTTTCCATCACAAGCAACCACTGAGAAAGGATACTTATGCATGGGGAGCTAGAATGTGTTAAGATAATGAATTTTAACAATCCCCTTGAAAAGCAGAGGGAGCATTCTTGTTTTACTTTGACTAGAAACAGCCTGTTAGGTAGAATAAACCCTAACCTGTAAAATATAAGTAAAATTCAACTGCATCATTGACACCATGTTAATACCTTCCTGTCTTTACTTCTGCCATTAGAAATGTGAACCTTGTCATAGGAGGAGTGTAGCAAGATACAAGTTAGCAATTAACCACTGCGAGAGGGTTTCAGGCAAATTTAATATTGTGTCAGGACAGTGGTGTATATTTAGTACATACACAGTCTTCTCATTTAAGAGGAGTCTGTGTATGTACTACAAGCCATGTGAAGTCATCCAAAGCCTTGTTTCTGTTTTAACTGAAAACACACTTATAGCTAGGTTTGGAAAGGAAAAATTACACATAAATGTCTACCTGCTTCCTGCCCCTAACATTAACTTAGGTTTGTCTTGCAAACAGGTATCTTTTTGCTTTGACAATCTCTTGACTCCAATTTTATGGAAGTAATAAAAGAGAAGCCTACATGTTCTCTTCTATATCTCATTTCTCTCTGCTTGCCCTATCACTGTGCAATATGACTCTTATTTCTCTCGTATCCCCTAAGCTCTCTCCCATGTCCTCAGTCCCATTTCCCTAGTCACACAACTAGTTCTTTCTCTCAGCTTTTAATCTCATCATCCTGCTTTTGTGGCCTTTCCCCTCTCCATTTACTACTTCATAGTCCTGCCTTGTATCTACCAACCTCTTTTGCTACATCTTTGTTTTGCTTCATCAGAATTTGATCTTTGCTGAGAGTTCTCCAGTAAAAACAGAGATGTTCTGCCTATCATACTTCTGTATAATCTCTTAAAGTGATTTCCACACATTCACAGTAAGTATTGCAACCCTTTTCCTTTTTCTCTTTTCTAGAACTAGGGCCAAACCAAGGGAATAAGAACTTGCTCTGACTATGGTAAGCAGGACTCAGGATAACTCTGTTTCCTCTGGCTGAAGATCCCTGAACTCTGGTGTAAATCTCACAAACTATAAGTCAGATTTCCTCATTCAGGGGACATCCATCTCCACATGCTCATAAATACATACACACCCCCACAACCTCCCCAGGCCCCCTTTCAACATGTAAGTCCTCCCTGCAAAGAAGAATCCTGCCCTCTTTGGGAATTATTTCCCCAGGACTAGGTCAGAGAAAGCCTGCTTTAGATAATGCAGTTAGAGTTAAGACTAATGAGGTCATGAGCAAAAGTAGAAGTTTGCTGGGTGTTCTTCTTGTGATTTTCTATAATTAATGAAGATCTTGCTATTTTACTTTAGAGTCTTAATTTTGAATGTTCAACCTTTTAAAAGCTTAGGGCAGCCTTAAAACTTTGTAACGCTTATCTCTATTAAAGGATCGTTTTTCTTTTTAAGTAGGTCTTTGGGGAATATATAAGAAAGTAAATTGAATTGCTGATGCTTGTAAATTGCTCCTAATTGGTAACTTATATTATAAACTAATAAATGATGTTATAAACTGAAAAACAATGTTCCTATGCATAGTTCCTGTCCTCCCCAATCCAGACTGAATTTTCATAAAGCTCTTCTGTCAGCCAAAACTTCTATGTGGATGGCTTTCTTTTTGTAGCCCTAATTTGAAGACAGCATTACAGTAGACCTGGGTAGAAAAGAACATGGCCAGCTGTGCTTGACTTTCCCAGATAGAACGTCTCACATACATCCCTTTATGTAGCAACCTGCCCTTACATCTCATGAGAGCTAAATGCCATGTCTGCCCCAGCTTTTTATGGATTTCAGAGCATCAGCTTCTCCCTCTTCCTGTTTTCCAGCCAGATTAACTCAACAAGCCCAGCTGCATCCCAGCAGAATTTCAAAAAACTTGTATTCTTGAGACTAGCATGCTGGTTGCACACCGCACCTGATGAAAAAAACCCACCAAAAAGAGCTAAAATAGAAACCCCACATGTGCCTGGCTCTGAGTTGCTTTTTACCATCTCTATTGAACCACAGGCAACCTCATTGCCATAAAGGCAGCCTAGCAGGTCTGCCTCCAAACAGCTCCTGTGTTTATCACTGAGCCCCATCTCTCAAATGGGAGAGTCTGTAAGTGTTTATACCCCTGTCAGACTCTGGAAAAAAAAAAAAAAGCTTTCAAATATTGTCCTCAACTGTCCTTAAATTGCTAAGAAATGTTTACTCAAAAGCATTTAAATGTGTTTTCTCTTGCTTCACATCTTGTCTCATTGGACCAGCAGTCCTTTTCAATTTAGTCCCATGTAGTCTGACGCAACAGCATTACTTAAACTGAAATTTGTATGGTGGAATGAAATCATTCTCTGCAGAAGCCGACAATTATTCCATAATGAATCAGGCATTTGGGAAGAAAGTTAATCATCCAAAGAGGAATGTGATTGCAATGGCACGGCTGATATTTCCATTTCTACCAAAAGCAGAATTCGAATTTGCAAGTAGTCAGAAAGACTCCAGAGGGTTTTCATTTTCACAGTAAGTCACAAGTTTGGTTGTGACCTTTGGTTTTCATGTCAAGACTGACATGAAAAATATCCATTGCTCTGATTCCCACTCCCAGTTCTCAGAGCAGCTGGCTGTGGGTGTTTTCTGCACACATGCCCATTCCTCTGCACATGTTTGCTCTTTCTGCTCTTTCCAAGAATGGGATGGCTGAAAGTTGGATCAGAGTCCAAACCTTGGAGGCAAAGGAGGTCACTTAGTGGGAAGCAAAGACAAAGGGACCAAAAAATACCTTTTCCAAAATGCTCACTAAGAGGTAATTTTAAAAACCTGGAACAGTTTTACAAGGGAGGGGAGTCAGCAGGTAGAAATAGGCTGACACTCCCACTGCAGGCTGGCTGTTGAAAGCTGATGTGACTCAGAAGCCTGTGAAGGGCATTTTAAACTTGCTGTGTCTCATGGGTGGTGTGCTTTGGTAAAATGCTCCCCTCTGTGGATCCTTTCCAGGGCATCAGGCTAAATAGGAAGTGCTCCTGTGAGAAGCATTTCAAGAGCATGATCCAATTATACCCAGTGTTTTCTGAGAGGGCTAAGAAGAAAATGTCAAGTGTAGTCACCTCATATTTTAGGTGGCATTTCCAAAGAAAGATATTTATGCTTGCATACTTCTGAGGTATTATTTAATTGCAGCATGGTTTTCAGGGCAGATAAAGTTTTGGATACTTTTTAACATATCACATACTAATATATAAAATGACCGACCCTGCAAAGGCAAACTGAAGCAATATCTATATTTATGTGCATACCCACAACAATTCTTTCTAGGAAAAAAAGAGAAATATTTCAATGCATAAATAAAACAAAACAACCATGATGTATAGCTGAACAAGGGTACAATACCCATTAAAAAAGAAACCTAATACTACATATGAAAAAAATGAAAACGTTAATGTGTACTTTTTTGTTCTTTAGCACAAAAGGAGGTATTTGGACAAGCACAGCTCTGGAGCTCTGGCTTTGAATGAATAGGATAAAAATCACACAGAGGTATAATCAAACCAGATAGCCGAAGTTATTCACAATGAAATTAAACATAATCACAGGACCTTGAGTTTATACAGGCATCTGCCAAAAACCACTGAAAATAAACAAGTCTTGAAATGCATCCAGAAAGATATCCCAGCCAAAATCTAGCCATTCACTGAGAGAAATGAATAGTGAAATCCAACAAACTCCATAGATAATGCCCTGCCTGGGCTTGTTCTGCCAGAGTTTTGTGTAACTGTATATGAACAATTGTTAAAATACACCCACTCATCATAGAAAACATTGCTTGTAGGGTGTTGATTTTCATTTACTCTGTTGGTTTAGATTGGATTGACATATGATATTCTTCCTATTAGGAGGATCCCTCTGAATTCTAGCCAGTCTTTCCTGTACTTCGGAAAAGGATAACTTCTCTCAGCTGTGTCTTGTCTCTGAGGCCAGACAGAAAAATAAGAGAAAGAAGTGATATAAGGAGTATCAAAGACTAATATTCTGTCATATTTGATTCATTCTTGTCCTTATGTTTGTCAAAATGCTTCAGTTAATGCAATTTCTAAACTAATTGATTGTTTTGCTGTACTGAGAAGGTTCACCAAAATCTGTGACAGTTACATATGACTTTTCATTAAAAAGCCAATGGAGTCCTTACACAGTCCTCACAGAGTCCTCAGCCTAGGGAATTAGTCCTATTTTGATACTGAAGTATCAAAAAGGAGCCCTTTTTTGCTACAAAGCTTGAGCAGAAGGATTCAGAGGCACCTTCTCTTGGGCTTCCCTGCAACCATATCCTGTTATATAAGGTGGACACTAAGATATTTTTTTCACCCTTTCGGAAGGAACCCTTCCTGGATCTTTATGCAGTGGATCTCAGTTGATGTTCTAGTCTTCCTATATGCACAAAAACAAATTTTGAATGTCTTTCACTTTTTAAATCTACTGTGTCTATTCCCTGAGGACTCCTATACAGAGAATTTTGACTGTCAGAAAGCAGCTAGAGTGTTTTTAGGTTAGCCTTCCCACAGCTAGCACAAAGTTATGCCTGAGAGAGAGGAATGGTTAGGGCATTCCTTTGCGCTGATGGTCCCAGCAGCAATAAAAGGTCCAGGGTGAACAAAGTAACTTTGTGCTGCTCTCACCTTTGGAGAATTTTGTCAAGCTTATACCAGAATTTATAATAAAAAAATAAAAAATAAAAAAATTCATAAGCTCCTTCTCCATTGTACCAAGTTCACTCAGAGTTGGAGGCTACTCCAGACAACAGATTTTCCATACCTTTAACACCTTTTGCATGTAACAAATGTAGACCCACAGTAGCATAATCCAGGTCACTATTATATGGTCAACATACATCAACCATAATGTTCATCACACATTCATGGTATCATAATGATCATCATGGAATCAGTACAGTCTGATTACCTAATGAAGAGCAATTCTGAGTTGATGTTGTTTAAGACTGATAAAAATTTCCTTTCACTTGAAGGAGCAAGATTTGTATTTGTGTGTTATTTGTCATGATGACTTGGAGACTGGCAGCAGCACAACCTTACTGCATGCACAGCTTTCACAGAGAGGTATCATGAGAAACTCCTAGGGCCTTATTTTCTGTTACTTTTAATGCAGAAGGTAGAGGAAGGGGATCATATACCAAATTATTCAGATCTTGACTAACCGTTGAATTCTGGTGACTGAAAGAGATATGTCTGTATACTGAAACTGCTGCAGTAATCTTATGTTACCAGATGCTACAAAGAAGCTGGGAGAACCATCAGCATCAGTATTGCTTTTAGCAAAGTTTTATACTGATGACCAAAGGTAGAAGATGATGGGCCACATTGGAGCTGTTGCATCATTCTTTAAATAACTGTATTAGTGGAAAAGCAGACCACCAGTGTTCTGAGAGATCTGCAAGCTGCTGGGTGTTTCAATATCTGCAGTTCAGAGCTGACACCGCAGTGAAGGGGTAAACAGTTCTCCTAATTTGCAGTGTGACCTTGCAGCCCTGAAAGCTGACTGTATCCTGGGCTGCATCAAAAGGAGTGTCACCAGCAGGTCGAATGAGGTGATCCTGCCCCTCTACTCTGCTCTTGTGAGACCTCACTTGGAGTATTATGTGCAGTTCTGGTGTCCTCAACATAAAAAGGACATGGATCTGTTGGAACAAGTCCAGAGGAGGGCCACAAGATGATCAGGGGACCGGAGCACCTCCCATATGAAGACAGGCTGAGAAAGTTGGGGCTGTTCAGCCTGAAGAAGAGAAGGCTGCGTGGAGACCTCATAGCAGCCTTCCAGGATCTGCAGGGGGCCTATAAGGATGCTGGGGAGGGACTCTTCATTAGGAACTGCAGTGACAGGACAGGGGTAATGGGTTAAAACTTAAACAGGGGAAGTTTAGATTGGATATAAGGAAGAAGTTCTTTACTGTCAGGGTGGTGAGGCACTGGAATGGGATGCCCAGGGAAGCTGTGAATGCTCCATCCCTGGTGGCGTTCAAGGCCAGGCTGGACAGAGCCTTGGGTTACATGATTAAGTGGGAGGTGTCCCTGCCCATGGCAGGGGGGTTGGAACTAGATGATCTTAAGGTCCTTTCCAACCCTAACTATTCTATGATTCTATGATTCTATAATCAATATTTAATAGTTTAGTCTGTCCAGCTCACTCCTCTCCATAAATTATGTGATATAGTTAGTGCCTATATTGATAACCTCAGGAAAGAGACTGAGGACTAAATACAATTCTCTTTAAAGCCTGTTTCTGTAGGTGGCATCTGAGACATATTGGTGGAGCGGAGCTGAGAGAAGTAGGCATAACTGCTATGCTAGCTGTACTTTCAAGCACAGAACCTTATCTCAAGACTTTCTGGGTTGGTATCAAATAAGTATAGAAAGCACTGGATACCACATTCTTCTGGAAGAAAATAATCTTGCATCTGGTCTGGATCCTGCTGAAGCAGGATCCTGATGATAGCAGGACTTAATCTAATAAGTGTATCCTCATTTCCTTAATGTTGTTGATTCAGTAAATCTTTTGGACTAGGGATCTTAATTTTTTAAGGGAATATATCAGCTAGAGCTCTCAAAATTCCTGGGAAAGAACAGGAATTCCTGTATTAAAATCCTGTTTGCTAGTACTCTTTTCCACTTACATTTAGCAGTGTATTCAAAATTGGCTGCTAAAGTAGTCGACCCGTCCAACCTGTTGTATCCAGGTGCTTCTGTAAAGTCAGTGGCAGACTTGTCTGTGATAAAGAAGTCAAGAAGAGAGGGTCCTTTAGGACTGTGGAATGGGAATATTCAAGGTTTGATTCTAGTTACAGAAGAAGAAAGAAAACAAAACTTTACTCAGTATGCACTGTAATGCATTACAAGGTTACTGCAAGTGTAGCTTCTTATACAGTTCAGAGATGAAGTTTGAAGATAAAAACTAACTCTTAACTCCTTCTGCCTGTGTGTGTCATAGAAACATGCCAGTGTTTAGGGCAATGCAATTCTATGGAGAGTGCGAATCAAAAATACGAATTTGCTACAAAATACACTGTTCGCAAGTTATTTCACTTATTGTCATTAGTAGATGACATTTACAGCCATTATCCAGCAGAAGGGGACTGTCAATATCGAGTGAGTGCAAACACAAGCTTGACATCAAAACTAGTTACAGTGCCAGTAGGAGACAACAAAAAAAAACAACCACCAACCACAAAACCCCAAAACCCCCAAACAAACAAAAAACACTAGCAAAACCAAAACACATAATCAAGATACCAAAATTGCAGGACTGCATGGTCAGATTTTGCCCTGTGTTATTCATATGCAACTTTTAATAATATGAAGGAGATCAACATAAGCTAACGTGATACCCATGGCAGAGTTTAGTCTGGTATTAGGGTCTGCAGTATTTACCCCACAGTCAGCAGAAGACCTTGATCTAGCTCTGGAGATCATATATTGCTGAATCACTAGTTGGCAGCTCCTCACTTCAGGTGTTTCCCAAACTGTTTTCTTTATCTGCTCTCCATTTCCAGGATGCAGCCCACACTCCCCTGCTTTAACAGGTTGGAGACCTGCTGATGTATTCCTGGGTGCCTCCACCCATGTGCATACTGCATGCTCAGGCTGGAGGGGAGAAATGAGCAGCAACCCCATGGCTGCTCTTCTCCTGTGGGTCAGTGGGTGACCAATATCAGAAACAGCTCACTCAGTTCCTGCCCAGGGAGCTGCTCCTCTTGTACAGCCAGCCAAATTTCTCTTCCCCTCTGTGGCAGCCCTTGGGTTCAGCAGTTTCTACCCTGCAGAAATTACCCCATTTCTGCTACCCTAGAAACCAAGGTTTGCCCATGCTTCTCTGAAACCTTCCTCAGATACTTGCCTATAGCTGGTGAGCTGCTCCTCCTGTAGGCCAAAATGTCCATATCATCACTACAGTATCTGCTGCTCCCAGTACTCGGTCTTATTTTCCATATTTTCAATATTAAATACAAAAAAGCTTTGAGGAGCCCTCCCCTAATCCTTACTGTAGGAGAAATAATATATTTCTTGCCCCAGGTATATTCTGACAGAATAATTATATGTGATGCCAGAAGTTTTTTCGTGAGAAAAAGCTATAGCATTTTTTTCTTATAAACAGCATATGCTATTCCATAAATGTATATATACAAATCATAAATGTACATATAGAAACCTTTGCTTTTAGCAACACTTAAAAAAAAAAAACCCAGCATTTTCCTTCCAGATTGTGTAAGTTATATTTAGCAGGTCTAAGCAGGTTTCCATGAATAGTTTTGACTTCTTTACTTGTCAGGTACGCAGTTTGACTTTTCAAATCCAGATCTCACACTACCTTAGCTAGCAAAAAAATCTCAATTTCTTCTGTTCTCCTGTGTCAGCCAGAAAAAAATAAGCATTACCAGTGCTTTTCATATGCAATATAGCTGAAAATCAGCTGTATTTTTAAATACATTTCAAAACATCTCCTTTCATCAAATGCGACCTCTCCTCTACAGCAGTCCATAGCAAAGTGAGCTGTGACACACTGACCCACATTTCAGTTGGTCCAGTTCAGAGTCCCACCAATGCAGGGGGATTGTCCAGCTTTTCTGGACTGCAAACTGTGATAGCAAAGAGCAGGGATGCACTCCTGTCAGGCTGCTTTACTCTGAGGGTACATTTGGCAGCAGGACAGAAATGAGATACTGGGGAGTGGCAGGAGTCTTAATCCACTCAGGATGTTTGCACAGTTAATGTCAGTTACAGTCCTCAGCCTTTCACTATTATTTCAGTGGAAATCCAGATGCATAAAGCCACACTGAAATTCATTCTTCAAATACGTACAAATGTGCCAACTGTGGGGGAATTACTCATAGGTGTGAAATGAAGGACAAGTGGGCATGTTGGCAAGATCAGTTCCTGTGTTCTGCCAAATAAAGAATTACTTTTGCTCAGAAAAATGGAGGTAAAAGAACTGAATTTCTTAAAACAACCAAAGTATATCACAGGATTGTCGAAAAAAAAGCTGATAGTAGATTTCTCTCCCTCCCCCTTTCTTTTTCAATTGAAAGAGGATGTTCTCTCTGGGAACTTGAGCAGGAAACCCAGGACCAGAAATTACCCTCTTTTCCTTTTACACCAATTACTGGCTTACTAAATTACCTGGTCATTTAATTTCTATTGTGCTTGTTCACCAGGGTACCAAATATCATTTTACGTATATATATTTTATATATACTGACATGTGCTGACAATTAGATATTTCTGCCTCTGCATCTCCTGGGAGAAGCGTGCTGTACTGCAGGTTTCTATCTACCACTCCTCCTGCCTGGTCACAATCTATTATTTTTTATGCAGCCCCTGGGTTTCTCTGCTTTCCTCCAACTTTCTTTCTCAGAAACAGCCTTCTCCCTGTTACTCCCCTGCTTCCCTATGATGGCCTTTACCTACAAAGCTGCTTAGTCTGTGATCCCGTTACATTCAACATCTGCCTGCAAGTTCAAAATCACATTCAAGCATATGTGTTTATAAGGTGCCTGTGCCATTATATACTAACTCAGGGGCCAATGGAAATTTCAGTGTTGTGGGAAACCTGGCAGAGAGGTGGGACTGAGTGGGAGTCAGCAGTGTGGAAGTGGCCCTGCCTATCCTGGCAGCCCAGCTAGGCTCCTGGATTAAAGCAAAGGCAAGGAAGAGCCAAGCAAGTCAACACTGGAACACCACTGCGGCTGAGACTTTGCAGCTGGCTTGGGAGCAGGGCTGGGAAAGGTCAGTGACCAAGTGGAAAGTATTTGTTTCCAGGTAATACTGCACCTGGACACAAAGACTTCCATGATGCTAGGATGGGTTGCTTCCTATTACTACTTTTTCTCTTTCATGTGTGTGATAAATGTGTGTATGGGGAGTTTTTTCACCAGAGATTTTCTGGCCCTGATGTCCCATGGAGGGAAGACTGGTACCACAACAGCAGGAAGACATTACCTGCCATGCTGCAGAACAGCTGAGGGAAAGAGGTCACAGGAGGCAATACTCATGCAGTGTCACTGGCTTTCTGACCTCCCCGCCCCTCCATGCTCACCTCCTACAGCTGTGCTCTTGCTTTTCTTGTCCTGAAAAAGCATTTTTACCTCCTTCTCCCTAGGCTGGGCTACAGCTGCTGCTCTTCATATCACTGCTCAGCTGACCAATTTTCCCATCCTCTTCTTTCTGTCTTGTGTCCCCCTCCAAAGGGTTGTTCACCCTGATGTTCTCCCCTAGCTAGCCCTCTCTCCTGACTCACCTGGGGTATATGCCAAATGCAGCGAGTCAGAGATAGAATAAAAATTAACAACGCAATGAAGAAGACCAAAATTGCATCATAAAAAAATGTTGAAAGAACACCAGAAGGTTTGCAACATTAGACTCTCAAAAGCTGGAGAAATACACACCTAATGCTGCCTTTGGAAGTGTTGTTCAGCCCCCTCACCCCTTCCCCCACACAATGTGTATTATTTGACATGATTTAATCATTTGACTACATACTGTTTTTCCCACAGGACTAGCATCTCATTTAGTGTAAATGCAGGACAGCATCTGGGAATGAAGCTGGTCTTTACATTTCTTGGATAGATGTGTGACTAGAAGTCCCATTTATCACGACAAAACCCAAACAGTGTGCTGAATTCAGAGCTGACAGCTTCTTCATGAGGTTTCCTGGGGTAGGTTTCCTACAGCATATAAAAGTTTTGCAAACATGATTATCATCACAGTGTCCATTAAATGTGAGGAGATACTATTTCCAGGGAACTGGGAACTGTTTATTATGATCTGCTGCAATTTCCTGAATACTCCATTGGCCCTGACATTTGCTCAGGATACTTTATAATTTAATAGCTGCTCCAGTAGACTTCATTTGCCCTTCTGAATGCTTGGTGCTTTTATAAATCTCTAACCTAGATGTCCCCTACCAGGCGTCCCAAAATAAGAAACTATCAGCCAAACACAGGCATGCAGGTGACACATCTAGAAATGACCAAGGAGTGGTGAAGGCAGAGAGGGTTTCTAGTTCTTGCAGCCGCATTTTCTTTCCTCAGCTAGCAGAATATCCCATTTTTCCGCAGCCCTCTGCCTTAGGTTTACATGCCCCAGTTTCTGCAGCTGATAAACTAGGACTTTGTTTGGTATTTGATCCCGAGTGAGTACACCAGACGAGCTCTCTATTGGCTGATGTTATTGAGAAGTTACACTATCGTAGACTTGTTCAACTAATCTGTTGCTGACCATCCTCTACTGAAAAATGCCAGGTTAGTGCACATCATTTTCCCCAGTGTGAATTATCTCTTATTTTTGAACATGAAATTTGCTTCAGGAGCTGAAGCACAGTAAAAAGAAATGTCATTCCACGTTCACGGAGGTGATTTTTAGGCTTCTGTGTTGACACCTTGCAGCCTTAAAATGATCTTTGCTCACATCCATAACAAGATGAGAAAACTCAAAGATTCTTACTCTGCAATGCAGGGGCAGGGATCATCTTTTTGTGTACATGTTTGTACTGAAGACAATTTCACTTGCACAGCTCTCAGTGTCAGGGCATATATTAATTACAAGTGCTGATACTTTGAGAAAAAAAAATATTACAGTATCACAGTATCACAGTAGGTTAGAGATTGGAAGGGACCTCAAAAGATCATCTAGTCCAATCCCCCTGCCGGAGCAGGAACACCTAGATAAGGTTACACAGGAACGTGTCCAGGCGGGTCTTGAATGTCTCCAAAGAAGGAGATTCCACAACCTCCCTGGGCAGCCTGTTCCAGTGTTCCGTCACCCTCACTGAGAAGAAGTTTCTTCTCAGGTTTAAGTGGAACCTCTTGTGCTCCAATTTGTACCCATTACCCCTTGTCCTTTCATTGTTTGCCACTGAGAAGAGCCTGGCTCCATCCTCGTGACACTCCCCCTTTATATATTTATATACACTAATAAGGTCACCCCTCAATCTCCTCTTCTCCAAACTATAGAGACCCAGCTCCCTCAGTCTTTCCTCATACGGGAGATGCTCCACTCCCTTGATCATCTTAGTTGCCCTGCGCTGGACTCTCTCCAGCAGGTCCCTGTCCTTTTTAAACTGAGGGGCCCAGAACTGGACACAATATTCCAGATGAGGTCTCACCAGGGCAGAGTAGAGGGGAAGGAGGACCTCTCTCGACCTACTAACCACCCCCCTTCTAATACACCCCAGGATGCCATTGGCCTTCTTGGCCACAAAAGCACAGTGTTGGCTCATGGTCATCCTGTCGTCCACCAGGACCCCCAGGTCCCTCTCCCCTACACTGCTCTCTAACAGGTCGTTCCCCAGCCTATACTGGAACCTGGGGTTGTTCCTGCCCAGATGCAGGACTCTACACTTTCCCTTGTTATATTTCATCAAGTTATTCCCCGCCCAGCTCTCCAGCCTGTCCAGGTCCCTCTGGATGGCAGCACAGCCTTCTGGCGTGTCGGCCACCCCTCCCAGCTTAGTGTCATCAGCAAACTTGCTGATAGTACACTCAATTCCCTCATCTAAATCGTTGATGAATATATTAAATAATACTGGTCCCAGTACCGACCCTTGAGGCACTCCACTAGATACAGGCCTCCAACTAGACTCCGCCCCATAGACTACAACTCTCTGGCTTCTCTCCTTCAGCCAGTTCACAGTCCACCTCACTACCCGATCATCCAGACCACACTTCCTCAATTTAGCCGCAAGGATGCTGTGGGAGACCGTGTCAAACGCTTTGCTGAAGTCGAGGTAGACCACATCCACCGCTCTACCATCATCCATCCACCGCGTTATTTCCTCATAAAAGGCTACAAGATTGGTCAAGCACGACTTCCCCTTGGTGAAGCCATGTTGACTGCCCCTCATAACCCTCTTATCCTTGATATGCCTTAAGATGGCACCAAGGATAAGGTGTTCCATCACTTTCCCAGGAACGGAGGTGAGGCTAACCGGTCTATAGTTACCCGGGTCCTCCTTCTTGCCCTTTTTGAAGACAGGAGTGACATTTGCTTTCCTCCAGTCCTCAGGCACCTCTCCCGTTTCCCAAGACTTGGTAAAGATGATGGAGAGCGGTCTAGCAATGACCTCAGCCAGTTCCCTCAGCACCCGCGGGTGCATCCCATCTGGACCCATGGATTTATGGATATCCAGATTGCTCAACTGGTCTTTAACCCATTCCTCATCAACTAAGGCAGACCACTCCGTTGACCTATCTTCATCCGGGGTCTCAGCGGTACAGGGCTCTTCAGGACTGCCTCCAGCAGAGTAGACAGAGACAAAGAAGTCATTCAGTAACTCTGCCATCTCTGTATCTTCTGTCACCAGGGCACCCGTCCCGTTCATCAGCGGGCCTACATTGCCTCTGGTGTTAGTTTTACCTGCCATGTATTTGAAAAAGCTCTTTCTGTTGTCCTTGACCCCTCTCGCCAGCTTTAATTCCAAGGAAGCCTTAGCCATCCTAGCAGCTTTCCTACATCCTCTACCAGCAGCCTTATATTCTTCCCAAGTGGCCAGCCCTTCTTTCCATGACCTGTAAACTCTCCTCTTCCACTTGAGCATACCGAGCAATTCCCTATTTAACCACGCAGGTCTCCTGACCCTCTTCCTCGACTTCCTACGTGTCGGGATGCTCCGACATATTCAGGATCTGCAAACTACTTCCTCCTAGTGCTGCTTTTCCCAGATTTTTCTGTTTTGAGTCATCATTATATGGAAATGGAGAAGTCTGGGGAGAAAATTCTTGTCATTAATATGCTTAGCATTTCTGGTTTTATTGCACTAGTTTCCCCATGTCAAATTGCTAGTTAGTTCAAAGGACTATAATCAATTTGAAACATTCATTCGGGTAATGCATTTGCAGTCTTTGCAGTTCCTCTCAGTGAAGATAGGGGTCAGATGAGCTCTTTTGACTGTTTTTCTCCAGGACTGTTTTTGCATGTTCTAGATGAAAGTCTTTCATAAGCAGATGGTACATTTTATATGCTAGGAATCAGCTTGGCAAATTGCTGATTAATGCAATACAGAGGGTACAAACTTGAAAAAAAAAGTACTCTACAGTTTCTTACAAAGGTCTTACACGTTACTTGTAAAAAAAGGAAAAGTACTTCAAACAACAACATGGTTAATAAATATTACCATAAACAAAAATTAAAATTAAAATGTCATGTATAATGTGACTGCATTGTTTTACTGACGGCAGAATTAGGCCTAGAAACATTTTTAAACTTTACAGATTTAAACCTGTACCTTCTAAATCCACCCAAGAGGAAATATCCCCACTAGCACTTCAGAACTTGGGCTGTCATAAGGTAGGTCTTTTTACAGAAATTAAATTTTTGTTTATTTTGGTTGTTACAAGTTGTATTGAAACCAGAAAGTCAATGTTTGCTTTTCCTCAAGTCACAGCCAATGCATGTGTTTGCTCTTTATTCAACTGTTGCATAAACTTTGTAAAGCCAGAATTATTTTTTAAATTTCTAGGCACTCTGTCTAGAGATAAGCTATTTTATCAGTGTCAGCTACACTTCTTGCTGCATTTCCTCAGCTATAAATCAGATGAGGTGCTATGAATGTACCTACAAACAGCAAACCTTAGACTTGGAGTGTCTAGGGAAGTAGATCAACATTTCAGTTCAGTTTTTACCCAGAAACTTGCCATGAATATGTCCTTTTGGACTGGACTAGGCTCAGGAGGCCCAGGGTTAGCTTCATCCCCTGACTCTGCAGGGCTACAACATCACACATCTGTAATGTATAACCATGCTGGTGGCCGGGTGGCCTCCTCAGGAGGCCCATTGGCATGGACGCAGCTAGCCAGGGTAAGAACAGCAAAGGCCAAAGGCACAGAATGGGGATGTGAGAAACAGCTTGGAGATCAAGGTTATGGCAGCATCTGCTTCTAGCATTTGCTAAAGGTACTGTTACACCAAGTTGACTAGACTGAAACTAGCTCATCTGCCTCCAAGTACTACCACTCACCTTCTGAGCTAAACTGCAGATGTTACAGTAATCTTAAGCCATGTATAACTCTAATTTGTCTACAATGTGCTCACAAGTATTTGGATCAAAGCATAGACGTGTGACTGTGGGCAAATGGTGAGGTAGAGAGATAATGATTTTAATGATGGTTGATGTAAGTGCCTGATACCTATGATAACTGATGAAGTAAAAGAGCTAGATATTTTCTTAAATGCAATGTAATAGACCTGTGGAGCTTGGAGCCACAGACATTTGGCCCTATAATGTTTAATACAGGTAACTCCTGTGAAAAGTGGTTCAAGCACTGCTTCCAACTTCATCTCTCAGCATTCAGGCTCAGCCCTGAAGAAATGTTTTTATGACTTGCTAAGGGTAAAATGCTCAATATCAGCAGTGAACAACCAAACAAATGCCTTTAAAAGGTCTCCTTTGGAAGCATCTTAGGGGCTCAAGCCCAGTGAAGATTTATTTAAAGTCTGTTCCTTAATGATTTTTGTGGATGCTGTTTACTTTGACTCCAGCAAGAATGGAAGGATTCCCAATTAAGAAGGAATTTTTCAAGCAAAATGAAGAGGACACAAGAGCTTATGGAAATAATGTTTGTTTGGCAGACATGAATGATGCAGCTGGGCTGTATTGTTCAAAAAATCTTGGTTTTCTATTTTAGAAACTACAGTTTATGAAGTTAATGTGAAACTTAATGTTTCACATCAAACCCATGTCATTCAAGTATTGAATGGTTGTCCAGTATCATTCATAGCACAGATGTAACACTCACTACAACATTAAGCATTTAAAGATAATTGAGTTTTTTTGTTGTTGAGCACATTGAGCAGGAATAAAAGTGGAATAGATCCAGTATGTTGTTACTTACAAACTGGAAAACTGGAATAGGGTAAAAAGAATAAATGAAGGTCTGAACTTGACTGAAGGTGCTTTTGGCCTCTTGTTGACCTTTGACAAAAAATTGTAAAGGACGCTCTGTTGTTTCTGTAGTCCATAGCAGTTTTATAGAATATTCTATTCACACACTTCTCTGTGGTTACTTTGTTGCACACTGCAATGGTCCTTGCAGAAGTGCAGAATCCCTGCATGGGTTCTGGGATAAAAACTAATCTGAATTTTTGACATTGGAGACACTAATTGTTACTTAGAATCACTTCTAAGTCATCTTAGGTATGGATGTAAGTGAGGAATCGCAGAAAGTGATTTTTGCTCCACTGCCAAAATAAACACACCAAGCCAGCGATAAATAAATGAGGTAATTATAATTATCAGTTTCATTGAGTGATTTAGCTCAGTCTACTGAAAACTCTTCTGCAACAGAAGGACATCCATTAGGTAAGAATTAATGCCATTACATGAGATGCATTCTGTCATCTAAAACAATTGCAAAAGAAGTTTCTCAGACCAGAAAGGGGAGCAGCTGCCACAGAGGCTGGATTTCTGAAACACTGTGTACAGAGAGGTAGTCCTTTTGGAAAATATGAATTTCCTTTTTCTCTATACTCATTACATCACCCAACCTGCAAAGGCATCTGCTTGCCAGATGCTGAAGGGTATTTACTAGAGTACTGTTTATCTGATAATGAAAGTGTCACTTTATATTAAAGAGAAAGACGTGGACAGAGCTGTCTGAGAAGATAACGAAGGGTGAAAAAGTGTCGAACAGAAACACACTGTTGATCCACATTTTAATCTTTACATGAGGTTAATTTCACCCACAAATTTCCCAAAGCAAAAAGTTTTTTGGATGATGAAAAGAAGAAATCTTAAATTACGGGTCTGGGGGGGGTCTCAGAATTTAGTCCAAGCTATGACTAGCTGGTGCCTCGGATTGGCTATTCCAGCAGCCACAGGCGAAGGTTGGCAACACAAGAACTTGGTGATGACAGGGGTGGAAAGGGTCAGGGAGGCTTCTGGTGTAGTTTGAACAGAGCTTCAAATCTGATTATCAAAACTTCCTGGCAAATACTTCAAAGGAAGACTTTTCCATATGTAATGTTTGAGGGTTTTTCTGGCGTTCTCTGCTGACTAATTTAACTTAGATGGTGCAGCGTAAGATGCCTTTTATTATACTGTGACTGACTTAGTAATGTCACTAACACCATTTACTACAGCGTGGCGTTTGTAAATAAAACTGTGGCTTCATCCTTTCAATTTTATTTTTAGACATTCTTCTTTTGGATTCAGGGCTCTGCTGTACATTCCTGTGAGATTACAGGGGCTACAGCCACGAGGGCTCATTTTCGTGGAGAAAACCACTGAGAGGGAAAAAAGGACACATAGAGAAAAACCTCTGTTATATCCAGCGATCAGAGGAGGGTTTGTGTCAGAAAGTCTCTCTACTTTTCTAACTTTCCCCAGCTTGCCCCGGCTAGCGCAGCCTCGACCTCCGGCCGTGAGTTCCCCCTCCCCCCGCCCCTGCCCGCTCCAGGCTGCTTTCCCTGGAAAACGGAGCAGGAGCCGGAGACAGGCACCGGGAAGCGCGGATTCAGCAGAAGCCTCTCTCTGTCCCGAGCCCCTTTTATTTGGCTCTGCCCCGGGTCCTCCCCGGCCAGGAGGGGAGGAAACCGCCCGCCCCCCACGGGGCCGCCAGGGGAAGGAACAGCTGGGCAGCCGCGGTGCATCCCCTGGATGGAGCAGCTGGGGGTTCCCGTGGCCGCTAGAGCCTGGCTGGAGCAGCTGGAGGAACCCGGGGCGGCTGCGAAACCCCTTGGAGGGGGCGAGGAAAGGCGGAGGAAGAGGCTGCGAGGTAAGAGCAGCCCGAGTCTCCTCAGTCCCGGGAGAGCGGCTGGAAGGGATGGAGGTCTCCCCCGAACAGGCTGCGCCTCCGCGCAGTGCGGGCAGAGGGGGCTGAAGGCAGGGCGGGAGGAGGCGGTAGGGGTGGGGGTGTTTCATATTCCCTTGTGAAAGGCCAACTGCTGCTCCATGTTTGCCTTAGCTCGGTCCACGAGGGGCACTCCTGAGGTAAAAAGCCCTGACGCGACTTTTAAATCCGAAGTAGCTTTGGCGGAGGTTGCTGGTGTTAAAATACATCTGAATCCCTGGAGTATTTTACCCTATGTACGAGAGTTTTTGCAGCAGTGGTTAAGGGTGATTAAACAAAGCGGGAATTAAGTGTTAGGGGTGTGAGTAAACGTTTGGTTTAGTTTTGAGTTTCTTGTGTGGTTTTTTTTAACTCCCTCCCTCCTCCTTGGGTTACTCAAATGGAAATGTACATCCAAACTTGAATCTCCAGGCAAAATCAAGAGAATTTAAATGTAGCCATGAATATTTAGTGTATGAGAGAAACCTTCAAATTAGATTATCTCAGCTTCTCTATTTCAAAACAGAGTATCCCTTGGAAAAAACACCTTCAGTCCCTGGATATGTTCAAATTTGTTTCATTTTTTTCAGTGATAAACCATATTCTTCTCGCCTAATAACACTTATTACTTAACACAGTATCAAATATTTATTTTTTCTGATATTTCAGAGCTTAGGAACTGAAGTGCTTAAAACCAAATATTTATGCTTCTTAATTTTTAAAATTAATATTTGATAATAACTGTGCAATTACCTACCTAGAACTTGTGATTTCTCCAGTATGTATAACTTTGTTTGCATCACCTTATATTACTGTTTCTGTAGACCTCTAAATTATGCTATATGTCATACCGTAAGTCACCAGTAATTTGCACTTTGTAATTTGTTTAAGGAATGTATTCTATATCTATTTTAGATGAAAATTCATCACTGACTGGGACTACCTTGCTGAAGTTTGCTCAAATGTCTTTTCTGCTTTTCTGGGTTTCTTACATGGGCTTTTCCTGTATGCTTCTCTTTAGAAATGGAGCTGGGTAAACCAGACTGATTTTTCTCACTTGTGGAGAGTGTGTTTAGAAATAACTGCTTAGAAAGGAAAGTCAAATGAACCTAATGAGTGGCTTCAATAACCATGCCTGTGTTTAGGCAAACTGCTCCCTGCTTACTCTTTTCTTGCAAACCAAGCCTGCCTAGAAGCATCATTTTACTCAGTACTGCAGATGGCCAGTACAGCAGCACAAAAATGGGCCCCTTGTTTCCGTCTGAAGACATACATGAATCAAGCGTCAAAACTCTTTGTCAACTGGCTCCTACTCTATTTGTTAGATGTGTCCAAACACACTCATGCTCGCTTGCAATTGGCAGCAGTAGTCATTTTGGTTGTCTCTTCCTAGCTATGAGCAAGGCAGATTCCTAAACCCAGAGATTATAAATAATTAAACATTGTTTTTGAAATATCTTAGTTTTCAGTAGGATGGCACTCTACTGTGGCACTCCTGTCTTATTGTGCAGCACAAGCCAGACCTTCAGTTCTGGCACTGCCTTTTGCTCCAGAAGATAAAAAGGAGACTTAAGTCCCTCCTAATCAATTTCTGCCTAAATTAGGGCCTGCTGTAACATTTCAGATCTATCTGAGCAAAATTCTAAAACTCTTGCTCCACATAACCTGGCACTTGAGGCATTTCTAAGGTACAGAGGGTAGCATCTGTAAGACCAGTGGTTTTGGAATACAATACAGCCCCCTGTGCAGCTGCTAGTCTGATTGAATTACAAAGCTCCAGCTCCATAGCATTGTTCTTGGTCCCTCTATTAATTCTGTTGTCTGAGGGGCAGCAGGAGCTGAAGCCTCCGCTACTGTAGCCTTGCATTAAGAGGACTCTTCAGTTTCTGCTAACGCTGCATTAGCACTAACTGATTCTCATTTAGTGAGTATGAGGTAGTCTTGTAAAGAGGAACTATACCTCTTTCCCTGATGCCTTTTGATTTTTCTAGGTGGGCTAACTGGAACAGCTGTTTCTCCCAGCTATTACCAATGTTTCAGACTGTCTTGCCAGTGTCCCCATTTATTCATTAGTGTTTCTCTTTCTTTTCTGATCCACACAGCTTTCTGCTGTTGAGAGTGTGTTTCCCCCACGCAACAGTTGATAAGATGTGGTGCATACAGTTACCTGAATGCAAGCAGTGTATCAAACACCCTGATATACGCAGGGTCAAAGACAAGTCAGCCAAGGCAAAGCTCAAGGTGCAGAACCCACCTGCTCTGTTACATAGCTTTATGGAAATTACTGACAGAAAGCTTTTTTTAATTATTTTTTTTCATATCACAACATAATGTTGCAAGCCTCAAGCACTCACGTCATTCACTACAGCACCCAAATCTGGGAGATTTATTTTGAATCACTTTGTTTGCTATATAAGAGCCCTGAGGACATACACTACCTAATGGTACACCACAGCCAGACCATATGGCTGAATTTTACAAACCGTTTAATCAAATAACTTCAGAAAGCACAGGTTTAAGAAAAGTGGCTGGACCTCAGCAAGAGGAGACAGCAAAATGCAGCAATTTAACACTAGAGCCCAATATTCTGGACACACGTACCCCTGGTTTCCAGTCTCCTCCCTAGCAGGGGATGGGAGAAGTATCACCTGCTTGTTGTCCAGGTATGAGCTGTTACAAGCATCACATTGGCTGACCCCATTTGTAATTTCTTCTGTAAGAAAATTGAGTCCTTCCTGTGAACACTGTCATGGACTTACCAGTGCTCTTGCATTTGCTGAGATGAGCTCCCTTCCAGTTTTTGTCAACTTGAGACTGTCTTTAAACTGAAAGCTTACTAGTATGCACAGCACAGCATTACGCTTCTGCTTACCATATTTATTAATGAGTCACCCCACTGTAATTCAGTCACCCCATTATCTAGTACTGTACATAATGAAGAGAAATCTTAATGCCTTTTCTGCAAAGTCACTGGTAGTTACGGTAAGGGAGCAACCCTTGCAACCAAAGAATTATAACCATATTGTGGTCAGACAAGTCCTTCTCCAGGAACAGAATTCCTCACTTTTCTCTTTCAGATTTGGCTTCCTTTCAGGTGGAAAATACCTTTTTAGACCATCCAAACACTGAATTTTCTCAATATACTCCCCTTCCCCTCTCTTTTTTTTGGGGGGTTGTGTCTTCTTTTCATAAAGAAGTATTTGGAAACATAACAATGGCAGCAACTTCTAGCAGTCTGTAAAGAGCTCTGTAAGTGTCAAATGCAGAATCTTTCACAGCCTGGATGGTTATCTCATTACAAATATTTGTCATAGTCTGGTGGTCCTGTCAGCTTTGCTGTCTTACAAGATTTTTCCACTAAGGCCCTGACTCAATTGTTAAGACACTGTAGGTCCATAAAAGGGATGCCAATAAGGACCAAACCATATTTTATTTCATTTCCCTAAATCGTTAGTAGATATATCAAACTTTAGCTCTCTTGACATTTTCCTAGTCTGTCTATCAGGAAGAAAAGAACATGTAGTTGAGCACATCTGGAACTACAAGGAAGATTCAGGGATTACACCCTACAAAACTGTTTTTTGTCGGGTCTCCAAGGAGCAGTCTTCTTACTGGTAGTGTGACCTCTGCTTGACTGTGGACCTTCAAGAATATCTAGGGTCCTGCAGAGGTTGTTTACTGAAATGTCTCCAACTGTTTTAAGGACAATAAAATGAATTAACTTTAAAAAAAGAGAGCATACAGGAATTTCACTAGCTGGCACACTTCATGTTAAAACCAGGAAGCCCTAATAGGGGAGCCATTCTTGTATGCCAGTGAAGAGCTCCTGCAGCGCAGCAGTGGGACGTAGCAGCATGTCTTTCCACCACGCCGTCTGCCTGGTAGTACTCAGCCACTGCTGCACACAGTCAAAACCTTGCTCGAGTCTGCTGGGCTGGGAGGAGAGGAGCTCTGCACCAGCAGCACCTCACCTTGAGGGAAAGGGAACTGCTGCTCTGCACGGGGGACAGCCTATAAGGTCACCCTGCAGGAGGCAGCAGCTACGACGGGGCTCGTAGGGTCAGGAAAGTGGCTGTGGTGGATGAAGCCAAGCATCCTCCTGCAGGAGGTGGCACTCTCATTGCTGCAATAGTTTGCTGAGATACCCGTAAGTTACCCTTTATTTCAGGCAGTGCTAGGAAATACTAGGTTATATGGCCAATAGAGAAACTATGAATATTTCATAGGAAAAACCAACTCTTATGTATCCTATACAATTAAGATTTTATTTCTTTTGTGTGTGTGTATACTTTTTGAGTTTGTGTTGATCTGAATAAAAGGCTCCAAATTGGCAGTCCTGAAGACAGAAAACTTTGTATCCACAGCCTAGCAGCTGCTCTGACACCAAGAGCCAATGGTAAGATCATTAAGGAGTGTTTGTTGTCCTTGGATAACCCCTGGAGTTATCTTGGCTTGGCTATGGGAGCAGTCAGAGAGTCACACTGAAAACATGGAAAAAGCCAGAAAACTGAGGGTCATGAGAAATAAAAAAGTACAATGAAGATCACTCAAAGGGCTAAGAAGGACAAGTATCTGGGAAGGAGTTGTTGTTGACAAATGCAAGGCACTGAAAAAGATAGAGTAGTTCAGGTTGTGGGACCAAACTCAGCACTATGAGAGATTGCCTTTTGGAGTCTCTTGTTTCTTAGCCCAGTTTATAGATTTCTTGACATTACCTCTTTAGGATTTTTGGGTTTCATCTGTGTCTTGTAGGCCTAAAGATTTTACCAAGGGTTGAATTCTTCTCTTACCAGCTTCAGAGATGCCTACTCATGACTTATTTTTTTGTTGTTGGTTTTTTTTTTAATCTGAAAATCCTTATCTCCCACATACTTAAGACAAAAATATAAAGGCTGTACTGTCATTTTTTAGCATTTCAAGAAGTCTTGAGCCCTGCTTTCATTACCTTTAGTACTTCCAGTTTAATTCTGAAAGACCTATAGGTGTCAGCTGAGTATTTTCTTAACACCAGAGCAGTGATCTCATCTGGAAATGTGGGGCTGTAGTTGCTGAAATCCTTTTAGTCATTACATTAAATTAGTACTGCATTTAGTGAATAAAGTAATTACAGCAGACATTGTTTTTCATATTGGTGTTGGTCTCCATATTTACAATTTAATGGCTGCAGGGTAAAAGGCACATGCCTTGTGAATATGTCTTTAACTGCAAGTAGGAAACTTTGGTACTGAACTAAACTTATCTGCTATTTTCTTTCTCTTAGATGCATTCAAGTTCGCTGGATTCCAGTTTTCAGTAAAAGCTGTATGATCCTATCTTATACACTGATTAGGAAGGTTTGCGAATGGGTTATTTCCTCCTCTTACCTGGGTGCATTATTCTCACTGACATCATGATCAGTTCTTGCAGGTGTTATGGATAAAAACATTTTCTATCAAATGTTATAAACCCCACATAATTTTTTCCTAATCCAGCACAGTTTTACCATTGCAGTAAATCTTTGTGTTTAGCTTCTGTTATCATATGGCTCCATAGCAGGAATGAATCTGTTGCAGCAGTGTGAGTCTGTGGCCTCATCACTTGTGTCATTTCTGAAAAAAAAATCCCTCATTTCTGGTCAACAGTCCTCTTTAACATCCCACAGAGCTTGATAAACCAGGAAATTGCAAGGCATAGTGCTGTGGCAGGAGAATGTGAAGGGAAGGGAAGCTGCCTGCTTCAGGGATAGTTCTGGCTGAGCTACCACTTGCGTCTCCATCCAGTGCAGATTATGCTGCTTGAGCCTCTGGCTTTTTTTAAAGAGAGAAGGTGGAAAAGGGGATTCACCTAGCTCTTCAAGAAGCCATCTAAGTAGCCATAAGCTTCTTCATACCACTTGCAGGTTTTGCCTTAGTTCCCACATGGTGGCCTTAAGAGATCAAGGAATTTTAAAGGAATTTTTAAGGAATTTTTTAAGGAATCAAACTTGTAGATGTTAGGAAACATTCCTCCCCAGGAAGTTGGGAAGTGTTTAAATCAATCATGTAAGTCTGTTTCTTGCCTGCCTTTCATGCTTCTTCTGGTGTAAGTGAAGTAATTTTCTGGATTAAAAGCTTTTAATACCCACAAAAATGCCCACCTTTTCTTGAATGCTCATTCAGAAACTGCCTTTGCTCATAACCCTGTCTGTTGACAGCAGATCCACTATTTCCTTCTGACCCAGGGAGTAAGATACAGCCTCAGCCAAGGGATGAACATCCCAGGTACACTGCTACATAGGGAATTTGTAGGCAAACATCAACAATCGCATTTGGTTGGCAAAGTTGGAGTGTAAAGCACTTGTGCAATACTATGCAGGTTTCTAATTGCTGGGAAAGCCTCAATCATGCAGAGTTTTGTGTGATTATTGCAAGAAAAATCATGCTTGGATTTTTCACTTGTGAAAAAACAAAAAGCATCTCACATTCACAGGTAGCAAGTAACTGTAAATTATTCTTGCACCTCATTCCAATCAGCTGCAGAAAAGTTGCCTGGTACTTAAGAATTTCTAAACTACATTGACAATTTTGTTTATTGCCATATTTACACCTCATTACCTTTTTCTCCAGTTGCCTTGTGACCATGAGACCTGGGCAGGGACCCTGGGGGTGCACAGAGCAGGTAACAGGGGTGATTTGATCAGCAATGGTCAAAAAGCCAAACCCTGTCATACATGGCGAGGGCTGTGACTGGGTGATGCTGGCTGTCTGTATGTCTCTTGTAGGCATCAGCACTTGCATTGCCTGGCAAGCTTAGGAGCAGGATTTGGACAGGGTTGAGGCTATGCAAGGAGATCACCCACTGCAGGTACTCATGCAGCACCTGGTGTGACTGAGTGGCTTTGAGGGGCAGTGGAAGGAGCATGAACAGACCCTGCATGGCCAAACCCACAGCTCATGGCACTCAGCTCTGGGGAAGCCTTGGGATTTTCTCTACTTGAGTCTCTGGCAGATGATGCACTTTAGGGGAAGGTGGTGGGCAGCAAGGAAGGTTTGCTGCTGAGGCTGAGGCTCTCCCAGCACCCCTGGCCCTGAAATCACTGAGGATAAAAGAGGGCCTGCGATTTGCACAGGTTACAGCTTCAGTCCTCCAGTGATTTGTATGCTACCTTATGGGATAAAGTTCTGTAAAGAAATAAACCCTCAAATTTACTGAGTGTTATCATAACATGCCAATGCCATCTTTATCCAATAAATAGCACCTGACATGCTGTAACAGGCTGGTTCCCTCAGTGTCATACTAAGTCCCCAAACTACGCGATATCACCTGGTTTACTTGCAGGCAAAACTTGTCAGTCACATAAAAACTGTGGTTGATGGCAGTTGACTTCTAGACTCACCAAAATACACTCTCGGGCTTGATTAGAGAAAATTCATGAATTCAAAGTTTAAGGCAATTTCTGTCATAATGTTTTTAAGTTTACTAAGGATTTAAAGTGTAACTGATGTAAATCCTCTCTGAAGCCTACTGTGTTGAGATTCAGTGTTCCAAAGGTAAGTCACAGCGGCTGACTCACAGATCTGATATGCCTCTTTCTAGAGAGATCCCACAGATAATTCCCAACATTTTTGGACAAACTCAAACTGAAGTTTACACTCTCTAAAGCAAATAATATGCGATTGTATTGCTTATAGCAAAAACATCAGTTTTTCAGGTTCTCTTTTGCTTATATTGGATATGCAACATTAGTTGCTGTATCAGACTTCCCTTGTTCTTGAAAGCAAAAAATAGTTTTAAACAGGGTATCCTGTTGGATTACCCAGATTTAGGGCAGAAATATCCTGCAGTGATTAGAGCTCTAGCTAACCCAGGTGTGAATTTACAGACTGAGAATTACTTTTGAAGTTTCCTATACTGTGCACTACAAATGCCATTAGCACACTGTTGTTCATTTGACTCTTATTGTTACTATACTCTCCTAAAGGGAGGCTTTTCACGGGTTTAATTTACCTTTTTAATCCAGTATCTCTCTTTGATGTAGGTGATGTGAGTTACAGGGTAAATCTTCCTATTTAAAATGCTCAGTAGCTGTTGAATAATATCTAATGAATAAAGTCCTTCTAAGGAATGGTATTCAGTGAGATCAGACATATGGTGAAGAAAGGCCACTCTCCACTCTTCCCCTCTTCCTTTCATGCAAGGAAGGGAAAAAAAACCCGATCTGCTACAATGTCTTTCAGGCCAGGAAGTTTTAAAAGAACCAGAAAGGCTTCCAAAGCAAAACAAGTATTTCAAAGTTTAAAGCACAGTTTAGGCAACTGTCTAAAACTTTAGCTCCCATTAATATTGCCTTTTTTGAGGTAAACTGTGGTGCAGTGAGTACTGGTAGTAATGCACAAGCTGGGCAGATTCTTTGAACTAAAGATGTCCCAGAATGAGGTACCTCTTCAGCAACACCATGGGGCTGGGTCTGACCTGTGGGGCTGAGCCCCCCAGCCACACCACTTAGTGCCTGTCTGTGCTATAGGCTTCTCAAGACTGAACAGTGCTTTCCCCACCTGTAAATAAAACAGGCGTAAACCTAGCAGAGCTTTCAAGGTGTTGAGGGAGGCAGAGGAAGCAGAGAAAGGCTCTCCCAACCTTTGGACTACCACCTCCTCCTCCTCCACTTCCCAGCCCACCCTGGGCTAGGACCAGAGATGCTTAGCTCACAAGCAGGCTGACTTAGCACCACTAACACATTCTCAGCCCCAGGGAGGCTTAGAGATTAATTCAGCCTTTTGTGAGTGGGATGGAGGTGGTCATCACTGTCCTGGTGGCTGGGGGCCCATGCTGAGAGCTGCCTACCATGTCTGTCATTGCTTGCTCCTCCTCACAGCTTTTGCTGCCCTGATCGGGGTGGCTAGCCAGCAACCAGGTGAGGCAAAGCCTTCCACAACAGCTCTGGGCATGGCACCCTTGCTTTTCTACTTAACAGAAGACAAGTAGCATGCAGGAGCCCTTCCCCAGACAGCAGAAGTCCCAAATACAGTCCTTTACATTTCATAAGAATAGATAAATAAACATGTCTCTTCTTCTCTCTTTGGCTGCCCCATGGCTGCCAGGTGCTGCTTCCCCAGGAGCCTTCCCAGGGCTTAGGGCAGCCACCTCTGTGTGATTTCCTTCCAGTTTGAAGTAAAAGGTATGCTCAGATGCCAGCACTTGGCACCTGTGAAGACACATCCAGAAATGGGCTTGCTTGGACAACCGATATCACGTTTCCCTTTTCTTGTACTTCATTAATGCTTCCATAGAAATTAGCTAAGTAGAGTTTTATCCAGGGAAATATTTTAAAACTCACCCCTCCCCTTCTATGGCACTTATACTGGGAGACATCAGCTCTGGAAGAGGAGGGGACAGGCAGCAGGGACAGGACATTCTTCAGCATCCCTGTTTAAATCACAGCCTGCCTCACGCAACTCATGAACATCTGTGTTTTTTTTAATTCTCGTTTGTGGCTATATAGGTCATGTTTCCTCATGCAGTTGAGTAATAGTCTTATGGCAGCTTCAGGACCTGTGCAAGTTTCTCTTAAAAAAAATTCAAAATAATGCTTTCAGTGGAGCTTAGGCTCCAGAAACAGGACAGAGCTCACGCTACATGACTAGACAGCATTATATGAACCATCTGCAAGTACTCTATGGCCCAGAAGCCACAGTTTAAAACTTCTTATGCAGAGCTTACCATACAAAATACTTGCTGGAAAGAAAAATATACCAGAGCCTCTGTATTCTATTCACAAGCAGATAGCTACAGTGTAGTGTGGTGATCAGATTTGTAAATCAGCCACAATAATAACAGAGAATACAGATTTCCAATGCTTCTAAGGTGTTATCCTTTATTTTAACCTCTGCAAAGATTTAGTATGCCTTTGGGTTGCACAGTAACTCATTTTATAATAACTTAAAGAAAAATTGTAATTTAATATTAAAACTGTCGCTTTAATGCAGAAGCTATTGGATCTAAGTTAACTCTCCTTAAAAGTTTGGATGATGACCAGAATTACTAGATTTTATTAATGGCACTGCTTTTAAATAACTGTATAACTAACTAATAACCTTATAACTCAGTGTACTTGGTGTACTTAATAATGTGCATCTAATTGTGGGTGCATAATTCACCTATCAAATACTGAGAATGGCTTGATGTTTGTAAATCATAACAAGGCTTCAAATTGGAATACAAAATACAATTTATTAGTGAATAGCTGCCCATAATATCTGTATACAACTTGGATTTCCTTCAGTCAAGTATTGTCTTGATTTCTGTTTGTGGAGTGAGGAAACAGAAAACCCCTTTAAAGAGGAACCAAATTGTGAATATTCATATGTCTCTTTTGCTAGTATAACTTCAACAGCATGGCGTAGTGCACTATGGCATTTTTTCTCTCACTTTGCCAACTGCCAGCTTTATTTCAGGTCAAATGCCTTGCAGTTGGGTCTTTGATTCTGCACAGCTATGAAACTGAGAGACTAGCTGGGTGTTTGGAATAATCAGTGAAGACGAGTACCCACATTAATTTTTAAATAGAGTGTGAGTACTTAATTCTATGATTTTTTTTTTTAAATCTATGCAAGGAGATACTTTAAAATTATAACCCACAGATTTCTCCTGCTACTCCCATAATCAATCTCCATTTGTTTCACCTTCAGGTGTTGCCTAGCAGTAAACCATGGGCAATTTCAAAGGGCATGCCCTCCCTGGAAGCTTTTTCCTTCTTTTTGGCTTGTGGTGGTCAGTGAAATATCCACTGAAGTATGCCTGTCGAAAAAACAAGAATGCTTGCTACCTTGGTTCCAGGGTAGGATTTCAGCGCCTGGAGTTTGTAGAGGGGATCATCAAAGCTGTCTTTGCCCTGATCGGTAAGTAAGGTGGGCTGACAATGAAAAGGCTATGTCTTTTAACACTATCTTTTTCTTTTTTCTCTGATAAAACATCTCATTGTGTTTTGGTGTTTTGTCTTTTAAACACCAAGAATCTAAGAACTAGTGGGGCTACTGCTATTAATTACACAGTTATGATCGTAACAGGGTTTCCATCCATAGCACTCTTCTGGAGCTGAGTCTCCTGACAAGTTCACAGCTGGTCCGAGTGTTCATATGCTGTTCACTACTTCAGGGAGGGAGGAAAGATATTTAGGCAAGGGGGTCTCACATGCAGACTGTGAGCACCAGACTGTGGAGACATTGCTTTTCTGTTTTGAATCCAACTTATCTTAGATGTAGGTAGTCTCCACTGAGTTATTGATAAAATATGTAAATGCAGATGCTTCTCCACTGGTGTCATTTAAAGTGAAAATATTCACAAAGAAAGACTGAACTCCAGATGTTATTGCTGCAGGACTGTTGCAACAGGGTGCTGGTGGTGGCCTGTTTCTCCTTCTGTTGTGGACTGGCCTGGGTACAAAGCCACAGGGATGGTTTAGTGAGTTTTGCAGCCAATTGGAAGTGCTTAGTTCTTGTTCATGTTCCAGCACGCTGTATGTTAGCAATTTATCTTTCTAGAATAAATAAGCTAAATAACAGGGGGCCTGGGGAGCTCAGCACATGTAGCTTTCAAGTTGAAAAGGATCTTATTTTTTAGTATTATTAGATTTTTAGATTCTATCTGTCTGTTCTTCTTTAGATGCTCAGAGTTGCTTGGTTTTTGATCAAGGTGCAGGCTGTGCCAAAATCTTGTTCTTGCTCTTCTTCAAGATCAGCTCTGAAGAGATACTGTGTGTACAGTACTTTGATATGCCTTAAAAAAAATATCAAAACCTAAATAATAGCATTCATTTTGAGGTGTGAGTGAGGACATCTTTTGTACAGATCTTCCACTCAGTGTCTAGAGGTAGTTGGGTGGCTAACATACTCATTTAGCCTTTTTATTTTTATCATAAAACAAAAAAACTATTATTTTAACATATGGTAATTTCAGTTCACAAATGTGGACAAGAAACCCTGGTGAAGACAAAAAGTAGCAGAAAGAGTAAACCCTGTTGTTTCTGTGTTAGGAAATTTGAAATAAAGGTGGAAAAGTATTGCATTTGTACTGCAGTGTATCTACTTATACAGCATGATGTTGGCCTGTGCTTTATAAGCAATGTATTTAAAGTTTTAAAGTGTAACACATTTTAAATCCTTCCCAAGCTTCACTGGTTATATAGAGTATCTAAACTCAGCTTTCCTCTTGCTGGAGTACTGCAGCTAGTTAGTAAGACACTGAGGGGGCCAAGGTAAGGGAGGCAATGGAGCAGCAATTCAAATACTAACTTGGTATACACTCTCATGGGACTTTTAATAACTGCATAGTGGAGGGATTTCCTTTTATGGCTTTATAGGAAAAATCCCCTTTGAACTAAGAGTCTGAACTCTGCCATCCTTCACACTGTAGGGGACTGAAATGGTAAATCTTTCTTTTGGGGACTTCAGCATGTGTTATACTCATGTTTGAACCACAGGAGAAGGCAGCTGAAAAATTCAGTTAGAGGACTACTACAATAGCAATTGTTAGGAAAAAAAAAACCAGCACAGAATAGCTGTTCGCTGCTGGAAACTGCAAGATGCAGATAATCCAACCAGGAGCAGAGATGAAGCCTGGTTTTCCCTGGCTTTCTCTTCTCTGAATTATGTGATGCTTAATACATGCTGTAGCTCACTCTGTGGTCTTCCCATCAACAACTCAGCTTATTTCATCTCTCCTCCAGCCATTGCCTATTTTCTTGTAAATTTATATAAAATTAGTATCTTTGAGACCTCTGTGCATTTTCACTTGAATTTGGACATGTTAAAAACTTTATTGCAAATGGCTGAACTGGGCAGAAGGGAGGAAAATGTAGCAATCACCCAGAGCAATCCTCAGGCAGCCAGACTAAATCTCAAATTGACCGGTGTTACGCTGCAAGGGAATATATTGTTTCCTCTGTTGTTTGTATAAAGACTTATCATCACCTTAAGCACCAGGACAAAAAGTTACACTTTTTATTTCATGTGCAGGAATGGTGGCTGAGCAGTTTGTTCCTGATGGACCTCATCTGAAGCTGTACAATTACGAGGAAAAGCACTGGGATCACCTCATGAACTGGCAACATGCTACCATGTACCTTTTCTATGGCATTTCAGGGTTGGTTGACATTGTGGCTCATGGGACCAGTGCACTGCCAGTGGCCATGGACAAGATGATGCTTTCGTTAGCAGTGTTTATTGAAGGTCAGTTTACCTCTTCTCGCAGAAGTATGCGTGAAACTTGCACAGGGGAATGCGTCTTGAGTCTCACATCAGTCTTAGAGAATGAGCCTGCACGAGCTGGGTGTTTAACTCTCTGAAATGCCTAAGAAAGATCAGTCTTGGTCCTCCTTAAACTGCACTGCAGCCCTAAGCATGATCACACATCCTAGAGGTGTATCTGTGCTTCCCAGCTGGCTTAGATAGCAACAGAAATGTTATAAAAATAGCAGCACAAGCCTGTTTTGAATAACTGCTCAGTAGCTCAGGTATGTGCTTCAATGTATGCACAGACATGGCCCACAAGTTAAAGTGCTTTTTCATTTGTACAGCAATCATATGTTGCAACTGCACTGGAGACACACTCACTTTGTGTTTTCTGTACACACAGCATATCTCATAGCATCCCTCTTGTTACATTGCAGGCACAGATGAATGATACTTTTTGTTAGTGTGTTTTAAACGAAGGGTGACAGAGCTACAACTTCCCATGCAATTTCCTGGTCTGAACTGAAGAGTGGGAGTACACACTACTTAAGAATTAGTCTAAAAATTGCTGTTAGTTCAACTAAGAAGGTGTTATTGGCATGAAGAGAAATGCTAACGGTTCACTGTTTTATGAAAACATATGCAGGGAGATTTCAAAGGAAGAAAGTTTCTTAAAATGATCACTTAATTTATTCCAGGTTTTCTCTTTTGCTACCATCTTCATGGGAGAGCCATGCTGGATGTTCATGTTCATCAGTTACTGCTGTTTGCTGTCTTTGGAGCTGCTGTTTGCATATTTCTGGAAGTTTTCTTCCGTGGCAGTATTGTGCTAGAGATGCTTCGTACAAGCCTTTGCATATTACAAGGCAGCTGGTTCTGGCAGGTAGGTCACTTTTCTGCTTTAGGAACTTCTTCCTTCACCAAAATTAGTGATTTAGCCCTTTGAAGAGGATTCATAGGGGATGTAATATACCTTTTAAACACAGACCTAAAAGGACTCATAGAAAACAATGCACTCTTAATGTCCCTTTAAAAAGATAAAAATATTTCTTGTATCAATTTTACAGAAGCAGCAGAAGCCATTTTACTTCTTGTGCATTTTATCAATGAAAAAGCAAAGGAGGTTTTCTTGAACTCTCCCTTGTTCACTGACCATTCTTTCTGACCCCTATAACATCCTGTTCCAAATCCACAAGCCAAATGGCAGTGTTTTAGAGCCCAGCAATATATGCTGTTCTTTATGAAGCCAATCTCCAGTCAGCTGCTGGAGCAGTGAATAGGTGCTCAGCAGAGTACTGGATGGGTGAGGCAATGCACTCATGGACAGTGCACAGCTCAAAAGGTATTTAAGCTCTCAATCTGCATTAAGAAACTGGGTGATGCAAAGCCTCCTGCTTTTCCAGGGCTCTGGAAACTGAGCAGAAGAAAAAACAGCTGAAACTGTGATATTTCAAGGATGTGGCTCCCAAAAGGACTCTTCAAAAATGCAGCTTCCATGCCCTCACTTACTTGTGATTCTATCCAATTAACAGATATTTGATAATGACCCTGTCTCTACTGTCAGAACAAGAGAAAGAATTTAATGAATTGCCGTGATCTCGTAACAAAGAAATAGGAGCACTAGTGCTGATGTGTGTTTCATCTTACAGTGAAGAACTGAGGTCACTCCAGAGATTTTTTTTTCCAGCATGTCTAGACTGTTTTCTCTTTTTTATATGCTGGCCAGACATGATGAAAAAAAAATGTTTGCTGTTTCTTAGGAGAACTGGACACTCAGCACCAAATCCAACATCTCAATACTTGCTCTGGCCAAAAGACAGACCTCCTCAACAGCAGTATTTTTCTATAAGTGAACTCAAGAACCTGGTGCTGCAGCACTCTGTGGTTTATTTTCTTGTTTGTACACTTTTTATTGGTGATTTAAGAAGCTTTATGTAAGAGGAATTAGACACAACCGTTTATTCTTTGTTGTCTGTCCAGTCTAATTTTAGAGCAAGTTATTTCTTTAGCTCTGGAGACAATGTGTTTTTTGTTTCAAAGTGAAAAATTGAAGAACTAAAAATACAAGCAATTTAAGTGTGGCTTTTTTCACACCTGCAGGAGACTTCAACCATATGTGTGACTGAAAACCACATACTGGCTGCAGCATGACATATTTGTAAAAAGTAGAGGGAACTTCTGCATCATCAGCTCCCTCATTCATTGAATTCTCTGCATGGAAATGCAAAATGCACTCCTCCCATCCTCCTTCCTCTCCTCTTCCCAGGTCCTAAATTCTCAGCTGAACTGTAGAGCCATGACCCTGAAGAGTATTAGGAAGTACAGAGGACCAGTGCTTGACATGCAGACCCCTCTGCAGCCACAGGATTACTAGCTTCCCACCTTATATATTAATATGAATTTGATCTTTTCCAACTCTGAATATACAAATCAGCTATGTATTTCACGTGGCCTTATAGCCTTGGGCGAGAGCTCCATTTTTAAGTAATTTCAAAACCTGACCTTTTCCATGGATGGCCCAGGAAAAATAGACTTATGTTCACCTTTATTCATTTATTATGCATCTTCAGAGCCATGTAGCACATTTGCAGACACTGTTGGGAAGAAGTGAGTCAGTGCAAATGGCTGGGTAGGCTTTCTTGTTCATTATGTGTTTTCAGTTCAGACCACACAAGGCTGAGCACTGCCCCCTTTCCATACAGTACATAGCTGTGATTGTTGTGGGACTTGTTGGGCAGGGTCCTTAATTCTCTGGGCAAGAGCAGGGTTTCCTGGGACAGGCTCTGCATCTTCAAAGGCACTTCTGCACAGAACTGTGTAAAATGATCCATTGCATCTGAGTGCGACTGCAAAATTGCTTTTAATAATAGCCACAGAAATAATCAGCACTTAGAAAAAAAGAGATTTCTGCCTTGTGATAGGTAGCATAAAACATGATACAGCAAAGGATACACATCAGATGACTCTTGCTAAATATCTATTATTTTATTACAGATTGGCTTTGTGCTTTATCCTCCAAATGGGAGGCCAGAGTGGAATCAGATGGATCATACCAATATGATGTTCCTGACCATGTGCTATTGCTGGCATTATGCCTTTGCTTTTCTTATACTTGCAGTCAATTATACAATTGTCAGCTGGTAAGTTATTTGGAAACTTGTCTATTTAGTCTAGCAGAAGCTTAATTTTAGAAATGTCTCACTGACAAATCAAGTTTTCTACAAAGTAATTAATTGTCTTGCAAGGTAAAATAAAAATAGGTATTGTTAATCAATGAAGAACATGATTCACTGCTTCAGTAGAAAGGGGAAAAATATTCATGAAGCACAGCTCTGAAAGGATAATGCTTCTCACTTAAAAGAAGCTCTTTCTTAATAGTGTTCCATATATGTAAGTGCATATGAAGTTAGAAGTAGGAGAAGTTTTTTTCCTACAGCATCTTCTCTCCCCGTGGTCATCTCTAATTCCAAGTGACTTCGTCAGCAGGCTTCGTGACTTTGAAGATTATTGGGCAGTTTTCATTGCTAGCAATTCCTGTGATCAGACCTGATTTCTTTTCCACTACCTAGTTTCATCCCCCCATTTCTAAAGTTAGACATTCTTCTTGTGTTAATGCTGGTAAAATTACAACCACAGTGTTAAATTAGTTATAAAAATGAGCCTGATTCTGCCATGTGTGATCACCTGCCTGCAGGACCTTACCAAGCCTTTGCCTGCACTGTTCTAAACGTGCTTCTCATCTCTCAGTTTACCCTTACCATCCTAATAGCTCTATTTTATCAGGCTTTGGCCCCATGCAGTTCTTGCAGTCTTGCAAGAACTGAGATGCCACTTCTTTTTGGATCTTTTGTCGGAAAGGCACTGACATTCAAGGCTGGGTAGCTGGTTTGTTGTGTAAAAGATGGCAACTATAGAGTAGGTGACAGAAATCCTACATCCCTTCTGATGCTGGAAATGGCAGCTGCTGCAGCATGTCTTACAAGGAGTATGTTCAGGTAGTATCATTAAATGTAGCACATACTAATGTCATGGTACATGTTTGCATTGTACAGTTGTCACTCATGCTAACATACAGCTATTTACAACCAAGGCCTGTGGTTAAATACTGCCCAGATTCTGCTTGAAAGCAGAAGCCACCTTTACAATGTCTTCCACAGTGGCCCGCTACAAGTCTTCATACATCAGTCACCCTAACTCCCTGGTGAGGTGCAGGAGTTAAACAGTTTTTAACCATATGAAAATGGCCAGATAAGCCTTTGAGTTTGTCTTGGGTTCAGCAGGAGCAGTCATTTTTTCTCCTTCTTAGTAGCTGGTGCAGTGCTGTGTTTTGACTTTTGGCCTGGGAACAGGGCTGATAACACCAATGTTTTTAGTTACTGCTCAAATGTTTAGACTGACCAAGGACTTTCTGAGTCTCATGCTCTGCCAGGGAGGAGGGGAAGCCAGGAGGAAGCAGAGACAGGGCACCTGACCCAAACTGACCAAAGAGGTATTCCATACCACAGCACATCATGCTCACTATATGAACTGGGGGCAGTTACCCAGAAGGGCTAGATCACTTCTCGGTCAGGCTGGGTATCGGTTGGTGGGTGGTGAGCAGTTGTATTCTCTTCCCTTGTTATTTCCCTTATCATTATTATTATTGGTGGCAGCAGTAGTGATTTGTGTTATACCTTAGTTACTAAACTGTTCTTATCTCAACCCATGGGAGTTACATTCTTTCGATTCTCCACCCCATCCCTCTGGGAGCTGGGGGAGGAAAGTGGGGGGGGGGGGGGTTGAGAGAGCAGGCTGCGTGTTTTTTCCTGGGTTGCCAACTGGGCTTAAACCACGGCAGAGTTACTATTGACAGCTCTCATTTTTTGTTGTTTTCAGGGCAGTTCGTTCAAAGGTTAAACAGTCCCAGTCCATGGAAATGGGATTACTGAAGACATCTGAACGAGACCAGGAATCAGAAGATGAAATTTAGTATGAATATGGCTTGACTAGTTTACCTGCTCTACCATTAGGCTAACTGATATCTCATTAATAGAATTTTTTAACATCTTATTCATTCTTTACTGCAACTTGCTATGCAAATATCATCCATGAGTACTGTCTACATCTGCACAGTTACATCTTGTGGAGGGTGAGCTTTGTATTGATTCGCAGCAGTTGCACTAGTACCTAGCTTACCACGTGCTTCAAAGAAAACCAGACTAATATTAGACAGACTTGAACTGGATAAGGTGGCATGATGAAGTCTGTGTGTTTGCCTCATTAATAGCTAACCAAAATGTTTTCTGACTGCTGCTGAATGGACCCAAGTTTCCATAATTAGGGTGTTCAGGTAAGTGTGTTTGCTGCTCTGCAGGTAACTGTGCATAAATAACTCTGCAGACCTGGAAGGAGTAGTACAAGATGAAAAATCATGATTTTGCAGCTGTCTTGTATAACACTTTTGTGTCTCTGCTTGTGGCTTTATGCTGAAAGTCTGTTGAAAAGCAGAGGTGCTCTCTCCTGTTGAAAAGAGAGGGTGCTCTCCCCCATGCTTGCTGTTGTTTGGGATGTGCTTCAACCTCAACAAAGGGGAAATAACTGATACGGTAACAGTCATCAGAAAATGATGTTGTATGTAAGCACACTGCCTCTAGGGGGCAGACTTTCGACTCATCACTCTCGCTCTAAATAAGTCTCAAAAGACTGCCATGGGCAGCTTGTTGTACAGCAGTACTTACACTCTGTTTTTCAGAGGATTGAGAATGGTATTCATGCTGGTGGCCAGCAAGTGGCCATTTTACACATGCATCAGTGATAAGGTGGTCATGGTAAGATGGTCATTCTGTAAAACAGCCTCTTACCTTTAAAACTCTTTCTAAAGATACTATTTTCTTATTATTTTCTGAAACAGGCTAATGCAGGACAACAAATTCTGTTCAGATAATGCCTGTTCATCAGGTTTGGTTCTGTGGAAGTGTGTTTCTTTTATTATTCAAACGTTTCCAGATGCTTATAAGGGAGTGCAGAGCTGAACTCTCGTAGACGAATGAGATTTGTCGGATCTGGTCCCTTCACTTTTGAGCTTCCTTTAAATTTTTCCAGTGTGAACCAGAAAAATTAGTAGCATAAAATTACTAATTGCAGTGAGAAGGTTGTTTAGGTAATAATATAGTTTGTAGCTCAAAGGGATCTAAGGACTCAGAGAAAAAAAGGAAAAAGAAAAATTAAAGGTTTTTTTCTAAAGCTGTTTAACCTTCAATACAACATAAACATTCACTTCATTTTTAAGAGCTGCCTTTTATCTCCCATTTTTTCAAGGAGTACCTTCCTTAGATGCACATTCTATTAATGCTGAATTTCAGACTGCCAGATTTATCAATGTGTTTCCAAAATCAGTGGTGCTGTTTATTTTGAAGGACATCTTCAGAAAGTGCTTTGTTTCTCATATGCAGGAGCAATGCAAGTTTCTTCACTGCTCTTCTTAATAAATATATTTGATACTGTACAAATATTAAGGTGCTGTATCTCAAAAATAAAGGGATAGCCTCAGAAGAAAAGCATAATAAACTGGCTGAGCTTTCTTAGAACACTTAGAAGACTTCAGTTGGTAATTCTTTAGATTATTTTAGATATTTGCCAACTACTGTGAAATGACACTTGTAATCAGGTGTCAAATTGTCCACATGAACCTACTTTGGAAAGCAAGAATAGTTAGCTTACAGACATTTCTACATTTACAAATATAAAATGGGAAACTGCAGTTTGCTAAGCAAAGATCACCACTTTTCTTGATAATTGTTGTCCTTTTCTAAGTACCTTTCTCTGAAGGGTCTTGGGGATTGTGGTGAACTTTAATGAAGCCCATCTCAGGACACTCTTGTAAGCTAGGTTTTGGTATGGCATTTTTGTAGCTCCATGTCTCAGCTTTACAGTGATCTCACTATAAACTCTGAATTAATTTTTACTCCACTCTGCAAATCTAAGACTTGAGTTTCATTGCTGTGTTTCCATTAAAATCAGATTTTCTGTTGTCATAAGCAAGAGGGAAGATCCATGGCTTTGCTGAGGAGCTTACCTGTTAATTGCAGCAGGGATACACTGGCAAAATACAGTGTGTCATTACACCCAGCTATAATCTTACCTTCATTATGCCACATTATTCTTGTTTGTAAATTGTTGGGACTATTTTAAAGGGCAATTTTTTTTTCTGGTTAGAATGGTTGGGGTACAAAGCTTCTCTGTGCTGGGAATGAAGACGATGGTTATGTACCAAAAAGAATTTGGGAATTATTACAGAAGTCTGTTGTGATAAGCCCAATTCAGTTGACAGAGTGAGCCTCATGGGATTCAGTGATCTGAGTGAACATGGAGAGTGCTCAGCAAACTCTCCTTTTGAAAAACTGCTTTTTCAGAAACAAGAAGTGCCAGTACTTGAATGTCATGGCCAGAAGAGTGGCTGCCTGACACAGTTCCCCTGTGACTGCCTCAGCCTGGTGGCTCTGCCTCTGTTCCTGTTTACATCCAGCAGTGGCTGCAGGTGTGTGCATTTTCTTCGCATATCATCTATAGCTATTTCATTTCCCTGCTGTGAATCTCCCATAAACGGTCGGACAACTGAACGAATAAGCCCATCATACACCTCTGCTTGTTTTGGTGCAACCATGCTTTGCAAAGATGCTTTTGAAGAAGCCCAGCATGGAGGCTAATGCAGTCTGTGACACAGAGTTGTAGGGCAGCCTTCTTACAGAAACTCTTTTTGCATTGGGGAAAGTGGTATTGCATTATTTAGCTTGAAGAAATGCAAGGAAAAACAGATCCTGAGGCCTCAAAGAAATGATAGTCTCTTGGATTTTATTTGCAATGTTTTTGTGCCTGCTATATTTTTGGTGCCACAAAGGAAAGAAAGACCCTGTTTCACGGTGGGTTTTTGCTACACAGAACACTTTACCCATTCTTGTCAAGCACTGTTCAAAAGAGATGCTCAGGAACAATAAGGTGACTATTACAAGTTAGAAGGTACAACAGTCAGCATTTCACTAGCAATAGATTTTGCTTGAGTTGAATGAGTGGAGGGAAGTCTCACAAGTTTACAAACACCACTCAGAAAAAGGTAGCCGCTCTCAAGAAAATTGAAATTATTGTTAAATATTGGTGCTTTTGAAAATCTGCATGGTAGTTTATAATAGACAAGATATGCCTGTAATATTATTTAAATAAAATTGATTTATTCATATAAAATGTCTGTCATGTTTCAGGGGAAAAAAATATATGCATTTATGGGGTATGATAGATATGTTACTCCCATAGCCAACCCAGACATTTGAGAGAGTTACACTCAAATTCAGGAAAGGTCAGTGCTGCCTTGTCAAATTCCCTTGATTCTGTTATTTATTCATAATTTACAACACAGTTGAAAGCAACTCTTCTTGAGGTCTGGGGAGTATGATCCATGAAAGTCTAATGCTGTGGAAAAATGAGGTCCCAGATCTGGACCTGGTCTCCTGTATCATACATAATGGGGCAGCCAGCAACCAAGTAAACAGAACTGCATGAATTGGATCTTTCTGTTTTGGCAAGCTTTATAATAAGAATATCTATGATTTTATTTGATTTTGCTACCTTTTTCTTTTAAATAGAAAAACAAAACACTTTTTGTGCTGTAATGCGAAAATGCATTCTGGAAGAAAAAAGCTGACATACTTGAAGAAATTTTGGCAGTTACAGATTTTGTCCTTTTCATATTTTTCACCAGTTTCTAAAATTAAGACTAGGGACCATACCTGACAAAAAGTAGCAAATAATTTTGTGAACTCTCAGACTGCATTTTAGGCATAAATTGATTAAACTTTATAGTTCCGTGGGCTTGATACCACTTTGCTACGTATTTGACAGAGAGTGTTTTTTAGAGTGGGATGCACTTACCTGTACGTAAGAAAACTTCTAAATTTATTTAGGGCCAAGTAAGGGATAGAAAGTCAGCATTTCCCAATTTCCCATTTCACCTGGTTGTTCACAAATCTGAAAGAGTTGCATAAGACTTCTAAAAACTATCAATCAAAAACTTTAAAAAACAAGAAGTAGCTTTAAATAAACCAAATTGGGAATCAACCAATTTGCATTAGAAAGTCAAATGTACCAATGTCATTGTACACCCTCTGGTTGGCTATCTCCAGCCACATCGCCAGTATGACTGTTTACTGTCATGGTCAACCTCAAAAATCTGGTGACAAGATACATGCCCCATCCCATTCAGGCAATCATGTAAAATGCACATTTTTGCATTGTCTCTGTGTGAGACAGATGAACTTCAGTGTGTGGCAGAAGCTTGGCTCACAATGGGAAGGTGTTTCTATTTGTGTGGATGACTCGGGACCTCATGGTTACATTGGTATTGGGGTGAGGCATGGAGGGAGGACTTCATGCACCATATGAGGAGTCTGGTCTTGGGACAGCACTGCCTGAGCTCAGGAAGTTCACTCAGTGTTGCCAGTGGGCTGCAAAATGTCAGAAACCCAAACGAAAGGAGGCTGAAACAACCCCTTGGACAAATAGGGAAGAAGATGTCTTGGGGGAAAAAAAGAGCATCTCTGAACTGGCAGCATAAAGGCAAGGCTGCTCTTGCAGTTCCTGAGCCCATGACCACAATACTTTCTGAACCAGCCTTTGCATTTTAATCTGGATCAAGAGAGCACTTTGGATCTTACCCACTCATCCTAACTTAAATGCCCAGGTTTACATCATGGAGTGGAGTCAGAGCATGGGATCTGGAGTCCCTTCACAGGAAATGAAGTTCAGTGGTGGTGTCCAGCATTGATCCTTGTTTGCTCCAAGCACTAATGGGGATCTGCATCCCTGGACAAAACTAGAGTTCCAAGATGTGTGGAATGTTTGTGCTGTACAGGTATACTCCGTTGGCACCATTGATGCATGCCTGGCTCTGAGGCACACACATGCATAAGGTGAGGAGTTTGGTTGACAGAAGGGAAGGGAGCCTGTTTAAGTTTTATTGTGACGGTTAACCATGGCTTTCTCTCATTTATGTTACCTGTGTCTCTGCAAAGCTTAGTAAGTGTGATATTTGTTTTATATTGTCTAAATAAGTTTTTTTTTCCCCCTTGTATCTAAACCTAGCTTGAACTAAGAGTAAATTTGCAGCAAGGAATTTCAATCCTAGAGGCTCATTCACCCTTAAAACTGAGGCACAAGAACACCTAGGTGTATCTGGTACCTTAACGTCCTCCTTCCACATGCTTCAGTTCCTCTGAACTAAAACAGTTGGAGTAGGAATTACTAGTACAGAAGTTGGTGGAAGAAAACAGAACAATTTTTTATCTAAAAAGCCCTTTAGCATGTGCTGTAGTGTAAAGAAGCCTGACCAAGGACTGAGCAACAACAGCACATCTGTGAAAAGGGAGCAAGACAACTGGAAAACTGCTGGGCACTTGCTTTTAAGATCTATTCTGGGTAAAATATGTGCTTGTTCAAAATATGTGGGAGTAAAACGCCTAATATTTGTCCAATAAGGCATAATTTGTTGTCAGATGACTTTTTCAGAATAGTAATTTCTAACACTTTGCTGTGTAATTGTTGCAGTTCACTGATTTCCATATTTGATACACTTCTTAGAATGAAAATGCATTTAAAAAGTAGTTAAAAACATTATATAAATACTACAAAATACCTCAATTTGATTCAGGAGAGCTCTTGCTAATAGATCACTACCATTTAATGGCAAAATATTCTAGAGGGGATGGTACCTTAGAGGTCACAGTAAGACATGAAATTGGAAAAGAAATGTTTGCATCTATATACCAGCCAGTGCCTCCCTGAGGAGAAGAAGGAAAAAATGGAAAATAGACTGCAGATCTATACAACTGAATACCAATTAAGAAACCAGAAAACATTCCCAGCACTCTACGACTATGGGAGGGAAAGCTGCATTCATGGCGTACAGCATTCCAATCTGCCTTCAGTGTTATTTATCAGGGACAAGGTTCTCAGACACACTGGGATTTTTATGGCTCCTGTGTGGCAGGCGCAGAAGCAGTAATGCTGATCTCCTGCTCCCGATGGGAATGACAGCAGGAGTGAAAGCCTGAACTGTTTTGCTGGAATTTTACTGGTTTGTGACTCCAACTCAGACAGACACAATTGCAACATAAAAAAAGTCAAAGATGATATTCACTGCTGGCACCACACTTCATTCAGGCTTGAAAACAAACAAATAAAGAAAGGAAATAAGAAACATCTGGCTCTAATTAAGGCTTAAAAGAAATGGAGGAAAGCAGAAAAAACATCTAGCTACTCAAGAATGGTTTGTCTCCCTGCAGCTGCATCACATATACAAATCTGCAAGTAATAAGGTTTTCTTTCCATTTGATTATTCTATCATAGAAACATGGCTTATTATTTTCATAAATAAAAGTGTACTATCCCTTAGAATGTATTTATTGGTTTGTTTTGGTTTTGCCATCTGGTTCCTATGCTGCTTTTTTTTTTTTTTTCCTCTTAAGATTTATACAAAATATTCATGTGAAGTTAGAAGTTCCCAATATTTTTAGCTCACAATCTTACTTTCACTTCCCAGCTAACAAACTTGTCTTCCATTTGCAAACTTGGGCTTGCAACCCAAGGTTTTGGACTCATGGTATTTTATATATCTAAATACAACATGCTTCTCAAAGACATCCATGATGATGTTAGCTATATAAAGGAATGAAAGCAGGGATGTTATTTCCATTGAATAGAATGGCCAATGTCAGTAGCCACAAGAATTAATTTTTATTTCTTTCCTACTTCGTAATTTAAAAATCTCTGCAAGAGATTTTTAAAAATGCAAAATGATCTAGCAGCATTTCTACTAGCAAAGGACCCAGACCTGTGATTCAGAAGCTAGGTATGTTTTAAACATACCATAAACCTGAGACTTGGTGCCATATTGGGTGTAGCTTAACTTAATGTTGCTGAACTATTCTGTGACTCAGTTTCCCCATCTGCAAGAGCTAGTCTGTCTATGCTTGGTTCTGCTTTGCTCTGTACAAGTCCTGCACAGGGACAGGCATCTTGTGTGTTTCATACTCTTGGCCCTTCTAACCTCAGAAAGGCAACCATTTAACTGCTATGGCAAGAGGCTGCAAAGTAATTAACATGTGCAAGGATACTAAGTGTTCTTGGTGAGTAGGACAAGGAGATCTTCTTTTCCAGCTGAGAATTGTGGTTGTTCATGGTTTCACAGCAGCAACATAGCTGGGCCACACAGCTGTCAGGGTGCCAGGGCTTGCCTGGTTGACTCCGCAAACGCTTCCTAGCCCATGGAATGGATAGGCAGTGGAATGCATTCTGGAGCCATCCCTGAAGCTGTGCCACCCGGCATCCACTCATGGCTACTCTCACCAGACAAAGGGGGCACCTCTGCTGCCCTGCCCCACAAAGTCCCATTTCTGTCCCTCTGATGAAGAAAGCCTGCCAGTGCTTAGGCAACCCCCTTGAGGAGGATTTTCAGTTTGGCATTTTATTGAGTTAAAATGCCCCAATATCCCCTTTCAGCCAGGGAGATGTCTATTTCCTCACAGCCTTGCACTCCCACCCATCGGCTGCATGGCACAGCCCCTGTGCCCTCCTTGTGTCTCAGTGCTGATCATGAAGGGGATGTTTCCCCTTCTCTGTTTTCAGTACTAATAAGAGTAATATGGAGAAAGGAAAGATCTAGGACAAGAGACAGACTCTTAACCCAATGACTACTGAAGACGGGCAGGGAGATCCCCAGCTGGCCAGAGCTGTGCCAGAGGGACAGCAAACAGCCATATCCTGCCTGGAGCTCTGTCCCAGTACCAGTCACTGGTGTGGAGGTGCAGTCGGTTTTAACTTGTGAGCAGAATGATAAGATGTTAGGCTGTTTGAAGAAGCATATTAACAGTTTTGGTGCTCTCATTTGTAAATCTAATTATTACTATTAAATCAAATATTAAATCTAAATATTAAATCTAATATTAAATAATCTAATAGTATAACAGTAATTAATTATTAATTATTTATATTTCTATATGTCTAATCAATATCATATTAAATTGAAATCTAATAGTATTACAATTATTATTTAATTGTTGTAAATCTAATAATCTAATTATTTCAGCATTTCCTCAGAATTTCCTATGTCCTATGTGCTTTCTTCCATATAGTGTGTCTTGATCACTAAAGTTAGATGTTTGGTGTTTTCTGCATTGATTTTTTGAGTATGAGCATTTTTGTGAATATTTTGCAGATTGCCACCAAGGAGTTTAAATACATACCTTATCTTAGTCATCTTTTTTCTTGATAAAAATAAAAAAAAATCTTAATAGTCTGTAAGGTGTTAAAAGAAACTGTAGCATCTAGCAGTATCAGTACTATTTAGTGGCTAGACCACTGGGCTGCATCCCAAGAGACCTGAGCCCTTTTTTGACTGTTTTTTTTTTGTATATCCTTGGCATATTACATCATTTTATTGAGTCCTGCTTCTAAAACTGAGATGAAAGTACTTCAGTAATTAGAAAAGCCAAACAAGCCTCCTTTCCTCACTAATGAAGAACACCATGTAAGAGCAAGGTACTGTTCCTACTCACACACAAGGGATCCAGGCACTAATCACTGATTATAGGAAATACAGTGTTTATTTTTTAAACAACTCTATTTGCCTCCTCACTTTGACTGTGACATTCACCTCTTAGCTTTTAATTTGTCAGAGGGAGACATAATAACATGCAGAAGATGCTGATTTTGGCAGTTCTGGTGGTGTAACTTATCTTTCCACTTCACATTTTACTTGTGCCTTTTATTAATTTTCTTTTCCTTCTCCACTTCTTTCTGGATGAATCAGCTGTCTTGGGAATCTGAAGTCAGAGATTCTATTCCTAGTTTTGCCAGTGACTGCTGAGAGACCATATTTAATAGTGGAGCTGCATAGAGGGCATGCAAGAAGGCTGTACCCTGCTGCCTGTCCAAATCATGTAGTATGGAAATGCCATTTACTCTCTTGGTGCATGCCAAGTGCCTGATCTAGGCCAGTCCTAACACAGTAAGCATGTCCACCTCCTCTCAGCACAAGGCAAATGTTGCTGCAAAGGAGAGACCTTATTCTCAACCTTCCACAGACATCTCCCTGAGTCCAGCCTAGCCTCCCTGCTGCAGAGCCTGGTGGTTATGGCTGTACCAGCAGATAAAATGAGGCTGCATAACAGGGCTAATCCCTTAAATGCTAGCACACTGCCTGGCATCGTTTTGGCCTGTGCCTTCCAGCACCTCATCAGACCATGCGCAGGTCTAATTTGAGGATTAGAGTCAGTTCCAGAAGGCTACATATATGTAATATATATGCTTTGCCAAGAGGGAAGAAACATTCTCTGACATGGCTCTGAGCCATGCCATACATTGAAATATCAATCTCCATCCCTTACCAATATAAATGTAGCTGCCTGTCTGAGCTGGGACATTGTTTTATAGCAGGTAGAAGACATTCAATGCCTTGATAAGAGAAATGTTTTATTGGTTGGAAAATGATAGAAGTAATGGTGTGTTACTTTTTTTTTTCTCCTAAGTGGAACAGGAAGGGTTAATGTTTTAGTGGTAGACAAGTAATTAATAGTTTATCCATCACAAGGTTATGAATGTATATTACCATTTTATAGCACAGCAGACAGTCTGCAGTGCAATGTCCTCACTGGGACAGAATATTGGTTGGAATTATCTGCTGTGCAGTCACTGCAACCCTTTGGGCACTGTGTATTTGGCAGCTTGTCCTCAGGTTTAAAACCTGTAAGAAATATAATTCTACTCCATTTGAACTCTGTTTGAGCTCTTTGGGCTCTTTTTTCCTTTTCTTAAGTTTTTAAACATGATTGCTGATATACATTATTACCTCTGTGCTGTACGCTTCGTAGGTGGAATCATTTTCTTCTCACACTGATGTTTAAAGAAGTATGCCAAACATTGCATTCTGCTTTAAAATAGAACAGGACAGCAAACACTCTCTAGAGTATTTTACTTCTAACATGTTTACACTATACATTAGTCTTCTGATAGAGCTTTGAGAAATGTCTTGATATTTTCTCACTCTTTCAGTAGAAATCTATTTTTCAAAAGACACAAGTAAACCTCTAGCTAATCTAGTAAATTGTTTTAAAGAGGAAATATTTAGCTTTACATAAGTTTATGTTTGCATGCATATAAGCAAAACATGTTAAACAGCACCTGTTCATGTTTTCATTACAACTTGCACTACAGAAAACTTCGCTGAAGGAGTATGGAAGATATTGCATGTTCTATACCTGAAAATCAGCTAAATGCACCCTTGTAAGACACTTCTGTATGCAAATTTGTAACAGAAAGCTGGCCAGTGTTTCCTTTCAAAATAGTCACTATACTGACATGATACAAAATTATTACACTGACTACAAGAGATTTATCAGATGTTTGGAGGGAGGGAACATATACACGCCCAAGAAATGGCACGTAAGTAAACAGCAACTATTTAACATATGTCAGTAGTAATCTACCTTGTTCAACCTGGTGGAGCTAAATCCAGATGAGATGGGAGTTAACTCCTGTCATGGTTTAAACCCAGCTCATTCACTCACTCCCCCCCTTCTTTCCCTCCCCCTACTCCCGGAGGGACAGAGAGGAGAACTGAGAAGAATGCAACTCCCACGGGTTGAGATAAGAACAGTTTAGTAACTAAGGTATAACACAAATCACTACTGCTACCACCAATAATAGTAATGATAAAGGAAATAACAAGGGAAAAGAATACAACACCTCAGCACCAGCCGACCGATAACTCACCCCCCCCCAGCCTGACCAAGCACCGACCGGTATCTCCTCCAACCCCGCAGTCTCCTAGCCCTTGCGGCTAACTCCCAGTTACATCCTGAGCACGACGTGCTGTGGTATGGAATACCTCTTTGGTCAGTTTGGGTCAGGTGTCCTGTCTATGCTTCATCCCAGCTTCCCCTCCTCCCTGGCAGAGCATGAGGCTCACAAAGTCCTTGGCCAAACCAAAACATCGATGTTATCAGCTCTGTTCCCAGGCTGAAAGTCAAAACACAGCCCTGCACCAGCTACCAAGAAGGAGAAAAAATGACTGCTACTGCTGAATCCAGGACAACTCCTAGTACAACTCCTAGAGGAGTACCTCTGCTTATGCTTAGGATTTACACAACTGCAGGTAAATGAGCTGCTAGGAACTGGATGGCTGCTGGAACTACTTGAAGTAGTGCATATACTTCAGGGACAGAGAATACCTTCATGCCCATCTGATGCATTGCTTGTTACGCATAGTGGCAGTGGTCATTCTGTATTGAAACTTCATTCACAAGTATTAGCATTAACAGTTTCAATAATATTTGATTAAGAAAACCCCAATGATTCATGATGACATAGCATTATGCAAGAAGCTTTTAGTTTTAGTTTAAAAATACATACGATCAAAATGTGATTCTTGAGATTCTTAATGTCTGCAAAACTTCAAAGCCAAAGCCAAATAAAGAGATGTTTTCTGACTCTTAAGATAAAACCAGAAAAAAAAAACATTATTTTAAGTCAGTGCCACAATTACTGAGGCCTGATGAGCTTTACTGTGTGGGAGGTGTATGTGACTGCATTAGTCAGCTCAGGAATCTGTGTTTGTGAAAGACACAGATTTCTCTCTGCCTAAAAGAAAAAAGAAAGCTTTATAATGGTACATGAGACCTTGAACAGCAACCTGAGAAAGGCTATCAGCAAACACTAACTAAAGCCACAGTTTTGATTAGCGCTAACAGATCCTGTGAGCATCATGTTGTTTTTACAGAAGGGCTTTTCTGGGAAAGGCAAAGGTAAGGCTGATGCTGTTTGCTGGCACCTGCTTTTTGCTTCAAGGGTGGCTTAGCAGCTGTGTCTGTACCTGCAAGGGTAAACACTGGAGTTCTCACCCCACAGCTTTGTGTTTTTCTGTTTTACTGCTCCCACAGAAGTGTCAGCCCTGATCTTCTTTTCACCTTTCCCTTTCCTTGCACTCCTTTTGCACCCTGTGACTAACAGTGCCACAGCCAGACCGTGACACCCCAGCTGGGCTGTGGAAGTGCCATTACCATTGCTCTCACCCACGGCTGCTGCAGCTGATCCCCTGTCCTGCCCCTGAGCAGGCAGCCCAAGGCCTGTGCATTTGCAGGGCAGGGTTGCTCTCTCCCAGTTTCCAGGGTGCTCTGTGCCAGATTACCCACACAGCAGTGTCACCTTCTGCCTGTCTGCTTCAGGCATGTGTTCACCAAGTAAGACAGAGGCTTGGAGCTGCGCTGCAAGTTCCCAGTATTTTGCAGGTTCCCAGGCTCCCAAATCTGAAGCAAGTGTCTTAGTCTGCTACGTGCCCCCATGTGCCACACTCATGTGCCAGGTGGGTGAGCCAGTGCTGCCAGGCAACGGGGCAACAGATGCCCGACCAGGCACTCATCTCCCCAGATACAGCCATTATCCACAGCTGCTTAGCTTGGGCTTCCCAGGTCTCGATTGCTGGAGGAGTTTTCCTTTCCTTTCTGTAAAATTTCCAACAAAGAGAATGTGTTTTGAAAAGCTGATTGCTAGTGGAGACATTACCTAGCAACACATAGATGCTATTCCATTATCATCATGGACATCTGGCTGTAATGTAGCTGAGACAGGATGAAACACAAATACTATATAGCAACAGCATGAGCAAAATCTGAGTGATACGTGCCAAGAACAGAATTACCCCTGCCACGTGGCATATCCCCTATGGTTTGCAATAATCTTCCAGTTTATGAATCTCATTAGAGAGTAAGAAGCTAGGCAATTTTTTTAGCTCAGTGAGAATATTAGAAATATACAATAGCATATGTGTTCCTGGCAGCCAGTTTTTACTTTTGAATTTTCTGGTTTTACTGTATTTGTCAGCATCTCAAACACAGGCAGTAAAATGTCAGATCAAATGGCAGTCCTCAGCTCCAGTTTTCTGCATTATTTCAAGGCACAGGTGCACAATTTCCACCATGAAACTTATGGGGATTCCAACTCCATCCTTCACTTTGGGACTGTGCGAGGTTGACTGTGATGTGGGGCATGGGGTTTTATCAGCTTTATTCAATAATACCTGTCTTAAATCAGAGTATCTCTGTCTGGTTATTGATCTGTGACTGTCCATGTTCTTCTTACTGTCCTGGGTCCCTCAGCACTGGGGTTCTGTGGTCCTATTTTGCCTTCTTGCTCCTGTGAAATCCTGCAGAAGTTATTTTGGCTTTTAATGAATTCAACAGCTTGTGCTTTGGCAGCCTGGAAGCCCACACCATCACTCCTGCTTGTCCAGCAGCTGCACAAAACTGTTTCCACCTACATTGCTGTGGAAACACTGACTCATGTTTGAAAGCTTCGACCCCACATTCATGACACTGGTTTTAGGGTCAAGGAGGGATCAGTGACTGAGTACCTGGGGGACACTGTGGGTCACATATATTCTTAGTTGAAGTTTCAAATTAATCATGTTTGCTTCTTTCCTTCAGCAAATTAGATAGATATGTGTTTTTACATCACTATTCATTGATATATCTTGATTATTTATTTACACAGACTCCACAGAATCCGAGGTACCTCCGTGCTTCTGCTCTGTGCTGCCTCAGTGGTGACATCTGTCATAACAGAGCCTGCGTGTGCCCAGAGGAGTGGGTGGGATCTCTTTGTGAGATAGATCAGTACAAGCCAGGCAGCATAGGCAGCTGGTGCCATTTTTGGGAACCCCTCTGCTTTGGGAAGCCTCTGATTTTCCCCTTTTGCTGAGACCTGCTCAGCAGGGTGTATCCACAAGCAGTGATATGGTTCTTCTTGCTAGGTGAGGCCTTATCCTTCACTCCTGTCACTCTTTCAAACGAGTAATATATCTGGGGAAGACATTGCAGGTTTCAACTGTCTGTGGTCTGTTCCTAGCCAATTTGGTCTTTGAATTCCTCTGCTTGAAATTCACAGTGAGTTGAAAATCTGATTCAGACCTCAGCAGCCAGTGTCGACATCTCTGGATCTACCAGTGTTTAAAGGGACACCATCCAGCTGAGCACTCTGCAGGACAGTGACCATCCTCAGTGCCTTCTACCACTGGCACTGCTTTTGAAGGAGTCACATTTCTTACGCCTGGCATAGCACTGGGCTGGTTGACTCCCATTTCAGTCCTCTGTGCCATGGCATGGCACTGCTGTAACTGGAGCAGGTGCTCCTAACAAACTTTGTGAGGGCACTGGTTCACAGGGCTGCAATATCTCCAGTGCTGGTAACATCCACAGCTCACACCTTCCAGGACAACCTACACTGTGGCCAGTGTCACGTGGATACGCTGCACCTTTGTAAAATGAAATCACACATTTGGTCAGAAGGATGTCAAAAGATCGGCAAGAAAATATTCCTGGTGAAGACTGCTAGGTAGATGAAAACTTCAGGTATCCCATGTAATTTCCTTAATACAGGATGGGTAGCACATCCAACAGACGATGACAGATTGGATGGGTTCATGATGGATTGGAACATTTGGGTAAAATGTTTTGGAGAAATTGTCTTAAACAAAATAATCATTGCTGGAATTTCAGCACTGGAAACAAACTATTATGATGACTCCCTATGTTCACTCCTCTGGTATTCTGTATTTGATTTGCGGCAAATTGCTTTAAAGGATAGATTTTAGTAACTGTAGTTTTTAAAATATATGAGGTAGGAGTGTTTGGACTGGCATAATTAACTTGAAATAACCACAAGCATTACTGCATTTACCAAATCTGAATTTTGGTCTGTTTACCTGAAGAACGTTTATACTGCCCATCTGTTTGTTGTTCCACCTTCTTGGCAACTCTTCACTTGTTGAACATTTTCAACTAAATTCACTAGATGGCTACAAGTCTTAAAGATTTTGAGATCTTACAAGTTTTGCACATATCACTAGTTGGGTACAGAAGACCAACCCTATAAATACCTGAGAAAAAGGCAAGGAGACTTAAGCTGGCAGTGTGGAGGTGGGGACTGCGTGGCCAGTCAATCCAGGCTAGCGACTAAGATGCACAGCTCTAAACTAGCCATGACATTTGTCTCCTCTCCACCAGCTAACAAAATAAAAATCTGTATTTTATGTATTGGGAATCAAAAGATGCATGTGAGAGACAGAAGTGAGAGAGGGGCTAAGACATGATGGGGCATAAAGAATGTAGGAACATGGTGCTAAAGGTGTTGGGGAAGCTGGAAGGAAGTCCAGTTGGGTGCTGGGGGTATAAGAGAGGAGGTGATCTGGTTTATTGCCAGCAGAAGAGAGCATGACATAGAGGGCAGTCAAATTTTGTAAACCAATTACTTTTTTGCAGTGGTGATGGAAATTTTCCACTTAGCTCGTATTTCATTGCTTTTGTACATTATGTCATGGTTACTTTCCTTTAAAGATCATGACATAGGGCCCTTGCTTTTCTTCATACTTGTGGTTTGTTTAGGTTTTTAAAAAGATCTAGAGCAATTCTATTGAAGTCAGAATATTTGCAGTAATTTGAGATTTGCCTCAGTGGGGAAAAAAAACACCAGTTTTATTTCAGATGGATATCGGTTGCCTGGTGATGAGGTCTTGTATTCTCTTCCCTTGTTATTTCCTTTATCATTACTGGTGGTAGCAGTAGTGGTTTGCGTTATACCTTAGTTACTGGACTGTTCTTATCTCAACCTGTGGGAGTTTCATTCTTTTGATTCTCCTCCCCATCCCTCCGGGAGCAGGGGGAGGGCAAGAAGGGGGGGGGGGGAGAGAGCGACTGCGTGAGAAATGGCTGACTGGGTTTAAACCACGACAAATAGGTACTCATGTATGAATGCGTATGTATCAACTTATTCCTCTCTTTCATCTGTCATAAGAAAGGCAGGTTCACCACAAAAGTATTTAAATGCATGGGTCTGGACACTATTCAATCAAAGCTGCTGAAAGACCTGGATGATGTCACAGTGGGCTGCTATCTGTCACCTATGGTGATCAAGGGACGACAGAGAGAATTGAAAAAAAACCAACATTATGTCCACATTTAAGAACAGCAAGAAGGAGGACTGTGGAAATCATAAGGTAGTCAGGTTTACCTCAGTCCTAAGAGTATTACGGAGCATGTCTTCTTGGACATGTCCTCTTGGAGTCTATTTCCATACATGCAGAAATCAGGAACATCATGGATTTACAAAGGGAAAATCATGTCTGATCAACTCTTCAACAGAAGAGCAACAGATGTAGCATACCTTGATTTTAGAGATGCTTTTGACACCATCTCCTTTAGCATTTTTGTTTGGTAGATGAATATATATGGGTTTGGTGAATGAACTGGATTCACTAGCTGGATTGGAAATTAACTCAACAGCCAAGCTTAAAGGGTAGTGATCAGTGACTTGATTGGCATATAACAAAAGTAACCTGCTGGTCAGTACTAGGGCCAATATTATTTAATGTCTTCATCAAAGACTTGAATGATGACACAGCATGCCTTCTTAGCAAATCTGTAGACAATACTAAACTTGAGGCAGGGCAGAGGTATTGATGATACAGTTAATAGCATGGTCTCAATGCAGAACCATGAAAAACCTGAGGATAATGCCAACAGAAACCTCATGGTGTCCAAGAAGGACAAGTGCTGATCTCCATGCCAGGGACATTGGCACAGGCCAGAAACTTTCTGGCTGAGGAGCAGCCCTGATGGAAATTATCTGTGAGAGACAGTGAATATCCAGGTTCAGTGTGGGCCAACAGTGTGTGTTCATCACAAACAAAGCAGAGCTGCTGTGCTTTGTGGAGAGAGACAGGTTGACAGACACTATTACCCTCACCATCCTGGCACTGATGAGGCACCACCAGGAAATATGGGCCTGCACCCCAGGCTAAAAAGACATGGAGGAGCTGGAGAGGGTCCAGCAGCATGCCCTGCTAATCACCTCCTGGCAAGCAAAGGTCAAGTACGGTGCTATAAAGCAGACCTAAACTTTGCAGTCATGCACCCTTATTTGTTCATAACCATTTCCACAGAAGGAAAGTACCATTGTGTCATGGGAAAGTGAGATGCTATAGAAAATATGACCCACAGAAAGTTATGTAACTTGGCAAGGAAGCCTGTGCCAGCACATGGAGAACACTCCAGACCTCCTGAGCCACCCCCAGGACCTCAACCATAGGTATGCTTCTCTGACTCAGTCCTGCTAATGGAACACAGTCAGCTGAAATGTGGTCCAAATTAACAAAAGTTAGCAAAACCAGGATGTTGCAAGTTGTAAGACCAAGCAAAATATTTCTGCCTGTGTGCTACAGCACTTTTTTCAAGTGTTTGCCGCAATGCAAGGTAAATTTGTGTTACGTTATAGTGTTATGGTATGACATGAGTATGCAATAACCTGCTGTACTGTGTTAGGTCCACTGAGCTCATCATCCTGCCTTTAGACGTAAACAATAGCAGATGCTTAGGCAAGGTGTGGGGCTTGGGGTGGCCACCCTGTACCATTGTGGTAGGCAGTTGGGCAGCGACTTCCTGCACCAGAAGCTGCACTGAACCCATCATGGTTCAGAGTCACCAAAGGACTGTCCCCCATTAACTGTCCAAACCCTATGTGGAGCAAACTTATGGTTTTGCCCCCTGGTATCCTGTGGTTACCAAATCTGATTTCTGCTTGGGCAACAAGACCCTGGAAGAGAAGCTTTATCATCTTTTACAAGCTTTGTAGGACCAAGACAGTGAAAATAGGAGGGGTGGAAAAAAATATGAGCGTTAGGGTTTCAGTGACTTTGTAAGTATCACTTGTAGCAGCTCAGCAGCTTGCGTTTAGATGAGTTTTACTCAACTGCTTTTGTTTCCCTTAGGGCAAAAGATTCAGTGAGCTTCTATCTCAATACTATTTAACTTTTGAAAATTAGTCCTTGCACTAAAAATATTTGATATGCATATATGTTTTCTTTTCCTTCTGAGCAGTTAATTTCTGTGAAGCCAGTATTTACACAGTGCATATTTCTGAAAGCATTACCAAAAACCTTTCTTTTGAAGGATTATAGTGAGTAAATACGGCAACTCAGAAGGAAAATGCAAACCTGACACTGTGAATAGTATGTGCTTCTTTCCTTTAACTTCTACTTACCACAAGTAAATACTGAAAGATGTCGGATTATTAGACCAGATGAGAGGTTGATGTTTGAAGCCAGAACAGCATAGCAGCAGGAGCACAAACCTTTGCAGACAGCTTTCTATCCCAAATGCAGAGAATTTAAGGCACACACCCTTGAGTTGTATCCATATCTGTCTAGGACTGGGCTGTGAGTTAGCTAGTATTGATTCAGAGAAAACTCCAGGAACAAACTTGCCACAAAGTTTTCAAGCTGACAAGCAGGTATTCTATATTGCTGCGCCGGGAGACATGGGGGATAACTCCTCCTAACGTGTGTCTCTGTATTGCTACACAAGCCGCCCTTATATAGTCACTGGGCATACATACATATTCATGAGGCTATGTATGGATTACAGTATTTTCCAGAAAGTTCCCCGCATGCGTACAGAATTGTGGTGGTCTCTGAGGGTTGTTTACCTCTTCCAACAATCTTCATCACTTCTGGCAGCCTTTGAAGCACGCGCAGTAGATGCTTATACCAGCTTAACTGGTTCGTTAACACTACAGACATAATAATCCTCCTGTCCTACTTATCAGTTAGTTTAACTGTAGCCCATTCTGGACAGCTGCCGTTCCCAGATACTCCTTATCCTTGCATCCTGTACTTCTAGACTCTTTTTCTTAAAACTACATCAACTATAACGATTTATCATGTACAAGAATTCTCAGTATGTTCTCTAGCTGTACTCTTATTTTTTTTTCTGTGTATCATGCACCTCAGTAATTTTCCATTGCTACTGTTACAAAGCCATCAAACTTAACATTACTTAAAACTGATTCTAAAGGTTTATATATTCCATTCCGTAATCTCGTGCGGGGGGGGGCCCCCCCCCCCATATCTGCTCCTGAACAGCCTTTTGATAGAAAAAAAAATCTATTGATTTCCTACTATTTAGCATTAGGATTCAGGATACTTTCTGTCAGCTGTGATTCCATGAACTGTCTCAGCTTCCAGAGACCTTGTAGAAGTAAGTTTTGCAGCTGCTCCACACATGCTTTGCATTTCTTTCAAGACAGATGTTTCTCAGGACATGCTTAAAAGTCTTTCTGATAGCTCAGTGCTGATGCTTCTGCCTCCCATTTAAGAGATATGTTTCTGCAGCTCTAGTGTAACTAAACCTAGCTGAATTTGGCATGAATAACATCAGCCACTTTCACAAGATTGTGTATATGAGTATAAAACACATGTTCTAAAAAGAATAAGAACTAATTAAATAATTCATGGTCAATTTTAACTCTGAAAGACAAATATTTTACATGCAAACAGAAAACAGCACTAGATAGGGTCTCACAGCCACAATACAGTTTTAATTCCTAATGAGATCATGTGCATGTGAGTGCTTCTCTAGTAAATGCCTATCTTTCTGCTTTTACAAACTTACAGGTAACACTTCGATAGCAGTCCGGATGTGCTCCAGACAAGGGAAAGCACCTACTTTAGAGCCCCCCAAAATTCTGAATTGCGATGAAAATCTGGACTCCCTAGTATCACAGGGAGTCTTAAATCTTAAATTACTATTTAAACTGTGCCTGAGAGTCTGCATCATTCCAAGGGGGGAAAGAAGAAGTGATAGGAAATTGAGGCAGGAAATATATATGTGTTACCTTTCTTAAAATTTTGCAGAAAGCAAAATGAAGGACCAAAGCCTTTTTCAGTGCTTTTCTCACCATGTGCCTGCTTTGCAAATGGCCTGAATTTCCAGTGGTGGTGATTTTATTCTGATTTTGTCTGAACATAGCATCCCATTTCATATTCCTCAGCTGGCCTGTTATTTCCTCACTCAGGTCCTCAGTTCACAGCAGACACCTCTGAATGGAGGAAGAAATGGGCTACATCTGCTTTAAATAAGAAAAGTCCATTTAATAATGTATTTTTGCTTGACTATTGTATCCAGTGCTTCACCTGCCATGATCCTTTGAGCTCGATATTGTATTTTCTCAATACACAGCCTTTACTAAATGGTTCAAATGCTAAATCTTGTCTAGATTAATATATACTACTAGTAGTATCTATTTATAATGCTAACGAGAGTGCAACATCAGGATGCAACATAGGATTATTCTGCTGCCATCAGCATTTTGGGGTTTTGTTGGTGGAGTTGTGATATGGGGCTGCCATCTAGTGAGCCTAGGGATGCTAGAAAATGGGAAGAGAAGGAGGTGCTCTTGTTAGTGAACCAGAGCCCAAGTTTAAAAGGATTTTCTGCCTTTTAAATATCAATATCCGATTTGAATCCAAGGTCATATTAAAAGTCAGAAATAAAAATAGTGAAAATAGGCGTTCACAATGTACTGTTTGTTCATGGTGTATATGCACATGTTTTCAAATCAAATAATATAATCTCCAGGGATAATAGATGTAAATTTCCTTCCTCCCTATGCAATGCATTCACCTTTGTTTTCTACCATTCTAAGCTTTATGAACACTTCAAAGCTGCATGGTTGAATTAATCTTGATTTTGATAGCTTCCCAACATAAAAATTTGAGAACAATTCAGTAATTGAAGCTATGCATTTAAGCTATTCATTGACTGGATTAGAAAAGGGATGACTTGATACACTGTTTAGTTGGTCTTCACAGATTGCAAAGGAAATTCTCCTGCTGATAAGCAGGTTTTCCATCTCCTGAAGTCTTACTGTAACTTAGCTATACCTTCATATAACATACAGCTTAAGCCTCATCTTTTTTTGTTTAGACTTTTCAGATATTGTAGACATTTACAGTCTACCTATTAAGTGCTAACTGACTCAAACTGGACCCAGCCAGTGCTTCTAGCAATTCTTATTAGTATCTCCAGCATCAGATTATTATTTTTTTTCTACATTTATTTAAAAGCTGATGTTGAGAGCCTAACAGCAGAATGGCTAAGTAGCAAAGGCCATGATATTGTGCAAGTAGTTGAGCTCTAGGCCTCAGGGCACAGCGACCTTGTGATTAACGATTACTCAAGAAACAAAGAAACAGGATGCATATCCTGCTGGAATAGCGCATTGTTAACGGCTACTTGCTGATGTGGCAACAGCTGCTAACGACCACCAAAGTTTGAGCCAATAAGCTTGCGTATTGTGTAACTTCGCATAGATATGTACTTGATTGTATGATCTATAAATATCGATGTATTGCAATCAATAAACGAGACTTGCTGACCATGAGAGCATGAGGCTTGTCTTCCGCGACTCCAACAACGGATCCCGACAAGCTGACACTATATACAATATACAGAAGTGAGGATAAGGTTCTCAGTGCAGGTTATGAGCACTGTGTTGAAAAGCACAACTATTCCAGATGAGATTTCTCAAGCTCCTCTGGTGGCTTTTCAAAAAATCCCATTCTGGTTATTTAAGGAATAGTGAGAGGCGTACAGAAGTTTATAGACTCAGATGCTCAATGAACTCAAGACAAAAGGGAGGTCCTGCTGATATGTACAGTTATTTCACAGCAAGTTGTGGAGAACAATGAGGTCAGGCTCTTCTTCAAGGTGCATGGTTTTAGGAAGAGCAGTAACAGAGACAAGTAGCAACATGGGAAATTCCAATTAGATAAGAGAAAATTCTTTCCCTTGGCGCTGATCAAATACAAGCAGGTTTCTGAAGGAGGTTGTGAAAATTCAAAGTGAGTCCCTGAGCAGCCTGGTCTCAGTTGGCCTTGCTGCATTAGGGGACCTTCAAAGTACCCTTCCAACCCAAGGTACTCTGGAAGTCTATGAAATCATTCCCTAGGGAGAAATTGCAAATACTGCATACTTGACACAAACAGAAACAATTTAGACCACCAGTTTCTTGCATATATTGATCTTATGTGAGAATGTTATTAAAGTGGTGACTCTTTTTCTTTTCCTCATTTTCTTTCTGTTGAATGGCATTTTCCTAACAGGTTGAAACTGTGAACTCCAGCAACATTGTAGCTATTGCAAGTAACACTGAAATCCTCACCTCCATGCCAGACCAACTGACCACAGAACATCTATGCTGCTCCAAGCATCACAGCGCAGATTCTGAAAACACCCAATGTGTCACAGCGCAGATTCTGAAAACACCCAATGTGTCAGAAGACTCTCAGGTGAGACTTAGACTAAAATAAGATCTTTGTGGATTCATATCTGGGATATCAATTCTGTTCCCTCTCTACCAGCAGAAGGAACAGTTCTCAAAGCTGAGTGTAAATTTGTTTTTTACCAGGTGTTTAGACTGTTAGATATATGTTAGACTTGCATATACCTGAAATTTTAATATTAGCATTGTTGGATGTTTATCAGGTAATCCTTACTGTTTCAATTAATACAAGTGTGGTATTTATGAACTCATTGGTGCAAAGTCTGTGTTCTCTCAAATGGCATCCTGTGCTTCGTGTACTCTGTAGTGCATACTTTCAACCAATGCTTATGAAGTGTTCTTTGTCCACCCACTATGTAGGACATGGGGTGATTTATTTCAATTGCATTTGAATACTGCCTTTTTTTCCTTCTTGTCTCAGGTATCTGTGGCAGCAGTGGCTACAGTAAGTCAGCTCTTGGATGCCAATGAAACAGAATTCAACCAAAATAATCTTGTCGATGTTACAACAAGGTAATTTTAGCTTTTCCCACTTTTTTTTTTAGATGTAGTCAACTGCATTTTCCCTTCTGTTTCAGGATGAAAGCAGTTCATGGACAAGTCAAAACACTTTTAGTGTTCAAGTCCAATATGCAATTTCATTGATTCAGGAGATTTATACTGGCATAAACAATTCTGGATTAATTTTTCTGCTTTGGAGAAAGGACAAGAACAGGGAATGAGGACAAGTTCCTGCTGGATAACCAAACCAGAGAGGAAGCTGGAAACTGGAACTGGAGCCATATCTTAACAAGTAATGGTAACTTTTTTCCCACTCTTTATTTCAATGCAGCCTCACAAAAACAGTGGAGGAATTTTCTTTGATTGCCAACATCTCACTGACCAATTTCTCAATCCAGTCCGCTCCACTGAAATTAAGCTCCTCTATAATTCTGCTTTCAGCACAGAGGGGTAAGTCTGTGTGTGTTGTTGGATTAACCTAGACAAGGCAGTATGTACCATAAATTCTAATGCACCCACTGCTAATTTTTGCAGATACAACACTGGGATATTATCAGCCAACAAAACTAGAAATACAGGAAAATGTCCCTGGGCTTATTGCTGACGTCAGCACTGAAGTTCATATACCGCTCAACATTATAGATCACAGTAAGTTCTTTCTCCTACTGAAAACTGTGCCTGGGAAAATTTTGAATGAATATCTACTAAAAATATCCTTTGGAAAAAAAACCCCAAACCAGTCCAAACCCTTAGCCAATATAAACAACTACATTCTTTTTATGCATGGTGATGTCTTATGGTACAAGAAATGCACATGCTGGATGAGATGTAATGGCTAGAATGCTTTTGGTGTTTGGGACTTTTTAATTTGTTTTGCTTTCTAAAATTGAGAATGTAATGAAGCTTTGACCATACCTCTATAGACATTAAGAGTTAGTACATATTTACTTTGCCGGAAATCCAAATATCAATCATTCTAACTAAAATTACTATTACTGTCAGGTGTCAGCCAGGACATATACATCTTCACACCTACATATTGGAATAGTCTTTAATGGCACAGTCATACAGGATTTTTCCAGAATCCATTACTTACCCTCTGCAGTGCTTAAAGGATAAATTGGTGTTTCCCTGAAGAAAAAAAAGCTAAACAACCAAAAATGTCCCCCAAACCAAACAAAATCAAAACACAACCAAAAATACCCCCAAACCCCAGCATCTTGTAGCTCCTCTGCTTCATTTGCTTCAGAAGCTGGTGAGTGTTGGGGAGTTGAGCTTTGAACTTGCACATTCCTATGTCATACTAAAAATCACAAGTTTCAGACTGGGCACCTGAAACCAGCAGACTTATCTTCAGTCTCTCTGAGGACATCACAGCACAAGAGTATAATGAAGGTGAAGTTTGTGGAGTGCTTAGACATCAGAATTCTGAACATCATTCATATACAAGCCCACAGGGAAACGAATAATCCAGTCCACTTACTAGGGCTAGAAAATAATCAAAGGGATATATCAGGTAGCCCCCCCCCCCCCAGCAGTGACAATAAAAATATACAAACACTGAATAACTCATTAACTGGTCACTGTCATTTCTTTTAACTGTTTTAGATAATGATCCTGTGGAAAAAAATGTGTGATCAAGTAATTGAAGCCTTGAACATAACACTTTCCTTAAGAGAGCTGGATAAAACACACAGCTTGTCTTAATAAAAAATATATTTGCTCAATGTTAAGTACACAATCATGACATTCCATGTCATTAGTCTCCCTTGATAATCAAATCAGAGAGAGATCAAATCATTTTCTTTTGATGTTAAATAAAAAGTATAAAATCCAGAACAAATATATATAGATACATATATATATAATATATATTTATATAAACCAGGATTTTTGCTTCCTCACTTGAATAACAATGAAGACTAGAAATTTAAATCACTTAGATGAAATCTATCTAGTTCAGTAAAAGAGTGCTAAAGAAATAGAATCCAAAACCTGGATCTGAAGACAAAAGCCCAGCCAACCTCTTATAATCTGACTTCCTCCTAACTGTAAATGTCTTAGGTGTTACTGTTTCTTTTTTAGTGTTACTAAAAACTAAAAGCCTGCCCATTTGGAGTGTGTGCATGTGTTGGGATTTAGTATATTATTTTCCATACTACCAGTATTTTCCCCCAGAAATGACAGTAAGAGAAATGTAGTGATTATTTTCATGCCCCACCTCAGCAAATATTGAAGGTGACCCTCTTGAGATACAGGTCAGAGCAACCCCAGGCACAGCTACAGGTTGAGCAGCCCTGAAGAGAAGGACTTGGGGGTGTTGGTCAATGAGAAAATTAACATGAGCCGGCTTCAGTGTGAGCTTGCAGCCCAGAAAGCCAACCGTATCCTGGGCTGCATGAAAAGAAGCTTGATGAGCAGGTCGATGGAGGTGATCCTGCCCCTCTACTCTGCTCTTGTGAGACTTCCCTCACTTGGAGTATCGTGTGCAGTTCTGGTGTCCTCAACATAAAAAGGACATGGAACTGTTGAAACAAGTCCAGAGGAGGGCCACGAAGATGATCAAGGGGCTGGAGCACCTCCCTTATGAAGATAGGTTGAGAAAGTTGGGGCTGTTCAGCCTGGAGAAGAGAAGACTGCATGGAGACCACACAGCAGCCTTCCAGTATCTGAAGGGGGCCTATAAGGACTCTGGGGAGGGACTCTTCATTAGGGACTGTAGTGATAGGACAAGGGGTAATGGGTTAAAACTTAAAGAGGGGAAGTTTAGATTGGATATAAGGAAGAAGTTATTTACTGTAAGGGTGGTGAGCACTGGAATGGGTTGTCCAGGGAAGCTGTGAATGCTCCATCCCTGGTGGTGTTCAAGGCCAGGTTGGACAGGGCCTTGGGTGACATGGTTTAGTGGGAGGTGTCCTGTGGAGAATGCATAATAGGTACATAAACTGAATAATCCTGAAAGATACAGCAAGGCCATGAGAGGCCCGAGGAAGCTTAAGGAAGCAAGATAAGAAGAAGCTGTAATTCACTGAGTTAATGAGAACTGTGGACTGTCGGCAAGCTTTCAAGGTCAAGTTCTCACACCTGTGCTTAACCAATTGTGTGTTAGTTGCTAAGGGTCTTCAAGACATGTATTCAATCATAATATGCCAAATCACTGTAAGTGCCTGTAAGAAATAGTATATAAGGAGTTAAAGCTTTATAATAAATTGGCATTCGCTGATCACATTGATCGTTCCTGCATTGTCTGTGACTCCCGTGTCGACAAATGGCGCCCGAACAGGGACCTTCAGATGGGTAACTTGTGGCATGCAAGTTTGAAGGTCCGATCAAAGAAGAGGGAGCGGAGAGCTGGCCGAAATTCGGCGCTGCCCCAGCGCTGTGGAAGTCAGACGTCTGCAAACGGTGGAATAACAGTGGGATCTTGCCCTGACCAGGTGAGTGGCTGGGGAGGAGATGGGGCACTCGCCTTCCAAAGAGGAACAGGCAGTGATGGAGCTCCTCCAACATATTCTCTCTAAGAGAGGACTGCAACATGATAGTGCCACCTCACAGAGGCTGTTAAAGTGGGCCCGGGATTGTGGCTTTATCCCCACAGAGCAAGCCACCTTTAAAGTTTCTGAATGGGAACGTATAAGTCAGGCGTTGTGGGATGAGATTAGTAAAGGGACAAAGGAAGCCCTGAAGTATTCATTATGGAGATTGATAATTGAGACTTTAAAGGAAATGAAATCAGAACAGGCAGCAGTGGCATCTGTTTTCCTGGCTGCTGCTCCTTCACAAAGTCACTCAGAGGTAGAGAAGAGTGCTACCTCTATGGTATTTGCCCCCCACATTGTGCCTGGCACGGCATGACAGAAGCCTCCTCGGCATAAGGGGGAAAATAAAGTGAAATGGGGCTCGCGCCCGAAAGTACAGGCAGAGAGTGCAAAAGCAGTCACCTTTGACCTAGGGGAAGAAGACCCCTGAATCAGAATTGGACCCAGACCCAGAGTCTCTGGCAGAACCGGACTTGTACCCTCCCCTTCCTGATCCTGACTCAGACTCAGACAATTCAGACAGTTCGGCTCATTGGCAGATGCGAACCAGCCTCAGGGATGGTCAACTGCGACAGCTGCTGAAGAAATTAAAGTATTGGAGATAAAAGAAACCTCGGAACCCTCTGCCCCACCCTCCTACAATCCAGTAGTAAAGAAAGGGGAGTGGGAGCGGGGTGTTGGCCACGGGGTAGGGGATTGTGGTAATAACCCTGCTAAAGGTTGGCGTGGGATGATCAAAGATGCAATTGTTATGGGCGAATTTTCGGCTATGGGTCCCTCAGCATTCCCAGTGTTTAACGCTCCACAGGGGGGAAAGGAATGGGAGGCACTGGATTTAAAGGCAGTAAAGGAGACACGTCAACCAGTAACAGCCTACAGGTTAAAATCATCATATACTCAGACAATTACTGCACATATTTATTTCTGCATATATCTTAGCACCATATGATACCCATATGATAGCTCAATCGTTGCTTACTCCCCACCTTCAGATATGATTTAAAGGGGGCACAGCAGAGGAAAAAGCTGGGTACATGGCTACTGCCTTCGCTGCTGCTGTTAAACCCCTTCTACAATCAGGTTAGGGCGATCGTGGGGGTGCTAAAGGTATGAGATGTTATAATTGTGGACGGACGGGTCATTTTAAAAAGAAACAGTGTACTGTAAAGAAAATTAGTTCAGCAGCCCCCCCCCCCCCCCCAGTGGGGTTACTGGTTTTGCAGATAAATGTATTAGATGTGACAAATTTGGACACAAGACAATTGAATGTCATTGCTTTGCAACCTAGCTTGCCTAGCCCTTCAATGATACCTCAGGGTTGGGATTTAATAATAATTGATTTAAAAGACTGTTTTTTCACAATTCCTCTACACCCAAGCAATTGTGAAAAATTTGCTTTCTCTGTCCCAGCAATTAACAAAGGAGAGCCTGCTAAGAGATATGAATAGGTTGTTTTGCTTCAAGGTATGAAAAATTCTCCTGTCCTTTGTCAACTGTATGTTGCCTGGGCATTGCAACCGATCCGACAAAAACTGCAAAAATGTGTTATCTATCACTATATGGATGATATCCTAATTGCAGGCAAAGATTTAAACAAGGACCATCTGCTCTACCTGCTACAATCAGAAAGCAGGACTGGTAATTGCACCAGACAGGGTGCAGCATGAAGTCCTTGGAAATATCTCGGGTGGATCATTTCCGGAACTGAAATTAGGCCTCAAAAAGTTAAAATTACCACACAGATAAAAACCTTGTCTGACATGCAGAAATTGATGGGTGATATTCAATAGATCTGCCCTTTGTGTGGAATCACAAATGATGATCTGACTGATCTCATGCCCCTTTTAAAGGGTGAGTCAAAAAAAAATAAAAATAAAAGGTTCTATTAAAAGCTCATAATGAGGCCTTAGATCACATCATGACAAAAATCACTACCTCTTATGCTGCTCAATGGAATCCAGATTTACAGGTTATTCTGTTTATTGTCAACAGTAAGTATTATCCATTTAGTCTACTAGCACAGTGGGATCTTCAAAAGACTGATCCTTTATGCATTTTAGAATGGATTTTCCTATGTAAAACTGTAACTACTCGGTTAGAAGTATTTGCTCTTTTGATTGTACAAGGTCGTTCACGTTGTCAGGAAATTATGGGCTGTGATCCATCACAAATTTGTTTGCCACTTACCAGGGTATGGTTAGATTGGGCACAACAATCTAGCTCTGCTATTCAGTTTGCTCTGATAGGTTTTGTTGGTCCTCTTAATATACATATTCCACCTCATAATAAGTTTACAATACTAAAGAATAATCAGTTTGAAGATGTTACCTTTTATCCTAGTAAACCTGTTGTAGGATTAACTGTCTTTACAGATGCAAGCAGAGAGTCAGCACTGCCCCAGGACACCCCCCTTGTCAGTGATTGAATGAATTGAAATTTGAGCTTAGGACATCCGTTTTATGGATGTTTTCAGTCCTTCTTAAAGTGAAGGGAGCAACCTTTTTTATGTTAAAGTAAAAAAAAAAAAACCAACCAACCAACCAAACAAACAAACAAAAAAAAAAAAAAAAAAAAAAAACCAAAAAAAACAAAACCAACACCAGAAACACCACCACCCCCCCACCCCCCTCCCAACCTTTGCCAGTTGCCGCTGCGGCTGCGAAGACTGAGGACAGAGATGAAGATGATCCTTTTGACTCAGGCCCTATTGACCCCGAGAAGGAGCCTGTGCACCTCCATCAGACTGCTGTTGCTGCTCCTGGGGTTCTGATGCCTGAAAATTCTGATGTTGACCTAGATGGTCCTTTTGTCCTGGAGCCTATTCATCTGGAAAAGGAGCCTAATTTATATCCCCCAGATCCTCATGTTAAATGCACAGCTGTAAAGGGAGAAGTAAAACCAGTGGGGGATGCAGATGTATTGTGTGATTTCCTGGTGGTGTATGTTCTGCATCAAGACCCACAGTGGGAAGGTCTCTCCTATGCTCTTATCAGGAGTATCGGGCAGACTGTGATGGACTGTGGACTTATGAACCCATATACAACTCATTTAATACATTCTCTCTGTGATACTCATGTACTATAAGTTGGTAAAAATAAGTATGTCCAGGTTTCTATCGATCTTTGGAGACCTTTATAAATACTGCTGGCTACTTCTTCCAACATAGGCTGGCCACCTGTGTCGGAATGAGTGTGCATTTTGGTCAGTATAAAAGCCCAAGCCTCATGCGATGTGAGGGATGCAGAGTCTTTCTGGGGCCGCCCGCTAGGGTTAAGCCTGCCACCTCGCACTGCACTGATGCTTCTCGGAGCTGGTTTCTTGTGTCTCCACAGGGTCCTTGTGCCACGTTCTGTACGTGAGATTGTGTAGTGGAAGTAATGATTGTTGGGATTTTGTGCTTCAAATATTGTAGTTGTGTGGAGTGTGCTTGTGGGATCCCATATGTGTGTGTGTGTGTGTTGAGGGCAGTGTTCTGTGTATTTTTTGTTGTTGGGTTCATGTGAAAGGTTTTAACGGGTAGCAGTTTAACATTTTGGGTAAGAAAGGGTTAATGCAAAAGTGCGGTTGCCGGCAGATATTTATGGTTGCTGCTGAAGCAGGCAGGCAGCTGTAGCTGCTGCCCAGCAGGCCGGCGTTTGTAGCCGTGCAAAGCAGAGTGAGCGACTTTGGGAAAATAAAAAAAAAAAAAAAAGTTATTTGATAAGAGTTCGGTCCCCATGTTCGAAAGAAGCTGCCCTTCGATTTGGCTCCCGGTGCTCCACCTGTGGAAGGACCAGGATGGACACCAGAGCTAAGAAGTGAAAAAACAAAACAAACCAAAACCAAGCTTAATATGTTTAGAGTAACCTGGGGATGAATCCAAGACTTGGAGGAACAGATAGATCGGTTGAAACAAGAACTGCTAACTGACAAAGCGAGAGGGGTAGTGCAACTACAAGCTTTATGAGCCATCACCTAAGCAGCATGAGGGTGGCAGAGAAAAAAACAAAAGAGAAAAAAAAAAAAGAGGGCAATGATGCGGCAAGCTCCTCATTTAACCTGTCTACTTTCCAAGAACTGACAACCTGGAGGAGGGGGTGTATTTGCGTCCTCCTCCCTACAGGTCCATGACAACTGCCTGCAAAGTTTGTCAAGCCTTGCCATAACCTCGACAGACGAATGGAGGAACCTGATGCTTCAGCTACAGGAGCTGACCGTGAATACCCCAAGCAGAATGAGATAGAGGAAGAGAAAAACAATGATTGCTAAACATCATTTGGGGGCAACTGAAAAGTAACAGCTTGAATATGTGTGTTTGTAAAGTAGCTATTGTTAGAGGCTTTGATTTTGTGTATGAAATCACCCATATTTACTAGGCAGTTGCTACACCTTGTATTATATGGATTTGTCACTTGTAAAAGAGATGTTAGAGTATGCAAATTTGTAGTAGCTGCTAGAAAATGCTAAGGCAAAAGATAGAAATATTCTAATACAATGGTAGTGTTATAAAGCAGGTAATGGAGCAAATTAAGAGGGTGGGAGAATTCCACTGGTAAGAAATTTCTTTGGCTAGTCCCTTGCTGGCATCAGCATCTTCAACATGCTGCTGCACCCTGTAATAGTTACTCTGCTAATGTAAATCTGTGTGTGTGCCTTGCCATAATAACAGCTTGTTATTGGATGAAGCAGGTGAAACTGCATTGACAACAAGGTGCAAGGACTGAGGCTGACCAAATGCCTGCTACCACAATCAAGGGCAAGACTGGGCTGGCCTCTGTGTTTGCCACCAAGAAGAACCTTTAGCTCCACTGCTGGCTGCAACCCAGCAGGCGTGGAGCAGTGGGGACACATGCCATGATAGACCTTTATGTGAAGGATGGCCTCCCCTGTTACCAGAGAGCCATTCAGGAGAAAAAAGGGGCAGGCCCAGCAGCCTGTAGTTGGCATATGTTGAAAATACGATCTAGCCCAAATCCCCTGCTCAAGTAGGATCATCCAAAACATATATAAAACAAAAAGGGGGAGATGTGGAGACAGTGTTCTCACAGGAGAACGCATAATTGGTACATAAACTGAATAATCCTGAAAGATACAGCAAGGCCATGAGAGGCCCGAGGAAGCTTAAGGAAGCAAGATAAGAAGCAGCTGTAATTCACTGAGTTAATGAGAACTGTGGACTGTCGGCAAGCTTTCGAGGTCAAGTTCTCACACCTGTGCTTAACCAATTGTGTGTTAGTTGCTAAGGGTCTTCAAGACATGTATCCAATCATAATATGCCAAATCACTGTAAGTGCCTGTAAGAAATAGTATATAAGGAGTTAAAGCTTTTTAATAAATTGGCATTCGCTGATCACATTGATCGTTCCTGTGTTGTCCGTGACTCCCGCATCGACAGTGTTCCTGTCCATGGCAGTGGGGTTGGAACTAGATGATCTTAAGGTCCTTTCCAACCCTAACTATTCTATGATTCTATGAGTCACAGGAAAAGAAGCTCTTCTCTATTTCTTAAATGGATTCTAAATAAACATCTAAACAAAAATCTGCTGTAAATATTGGATGTGTGAAACAGCATAGTGTAGGCTTCTTCAAAGGCACCAGCTTCTCTGATATATGCTCTTCATACCTACTTTTGTGTTTGCCTTGTGAAGGTTCATCAGGTAATGGAAGAGTTGGCTTTGTCCTGTATCAAAATGACAAAGTCTTCCAGTCAAGGATTTATCAGACTCACCGTAGTTTCTCTAGACAAATTGTCTCTGGCAACATTGATGGTGGAAGAAACAGCAGCATTGAAATAGCCTTCAGTCCCATGGTAAGCTCCAGTAAGAAATGTGGTGTTAAGTTTGAACTATAGGCTTCCCTTGCTCTACTACCTGACTTCAGACCTTAGGGAAAGACATTCAAGCAGAGGGGTTTCTTTTGCATACTGCCTTGATTTCTGTCAATAAGCTGTTGAGAGAGCTTGTGAGATGCATAGGTGATATAAGTGAATAAAACATTTTTCAACTTTAGTGTTTAATACCTGGTGTTACTGATTCAGTACTGCTAAACTAGGATGTTTGCAAGCAAAACTGTATTCCATAAAAAGTTATAGGTATACAAGAGTGGATTTGTCCTTGGGTACATCAGTCCTAAAGCAAGAATTAAAAAAGCCAGGATGCTAGAGGACAATTTTTCTTTCCAGAAGACTATCACAATTATTGGAAGAAATAAAAAGTCAACATGACTGGCACAGCCCAACACACCTATCAATGTGGGTAGTGTTAATTTTTCATACCATCTTCAAACTCCTGTTTTCAGGTAAAATCATTGTGCATTTTGTTTTCACTTCCTTACCCAGGAACTGATTCCAGATGTCACTGCTTTCTTGCAAGAAATGGTCTATGTGAGTGCCCATTTGCTCAAATAACCAAAGTTTTAGATAATATATACTCATGTTTAGAATGGTTTCTCCAGAAAACAGTAAATGGCTTTTTCTTATAATATTTAAGAGAGGTTTTAAGCTCAAATACATGCACACGGTAGATCACTAATCATCATTATGGTTCCATACACTTAAGTGATCTGGAAAACACATGTGAATTTTAAGGAAATCGTTAAAACAAACTTCTAATTGATTTTACTTCTGCTTTTATTCCTCATTTTTAATTGAATTACCTAGTACTGTCAATAGTTGCTTTCACCACTTATTTGTATTTCAAGCTGCTCATTGCTTATTAAAAAGCATTTTTAATTGCAATACCCTGCAGACCTATGTTGTCTGAAAACGACTGCATGCAGTTTGACATATGACTGCACAATCACTGCAATGCTGCAGGACAGAGGGGATAGTTCATGGCATTCATCGTTGTTTACTTCCCATTCTAGTGTGGATTCAGCTTTGGATGGCAGTAATATAATACTACTAATATCTGAAAGCTGTTGTTTGGCTTCTGCAGAATTCATTTAGCAGTTTTTTAATACCTAGTCTGAACTGCATCTGAACTGTACTTACCTGAATAATTTACAGAAATGGCTAATTTTTTTGGCAATCTTGACTGAGAAAGGCATACAAAGTAACTTCAAATGCCAAATTATGCTGTTGTTAGTATCGTTCGTAAGGTTTACTGGAAACTATAAATCCCTAAGTAGCTGTCAGCTCCCTTTTCAGAGGACAATTACCAGTACACACTATTTCTATTGCATACCTGTTTATGTTCCCGTAGCCACTTTTTCTCCTTGCAATCCCAATCTATAGTACAACATATTTGAACTGCAGCTGTGTGATCATGCATGTGTCTTTTGGGACTATATTGTCAATGACTAGAGCACTGCTGGCTGTGCAAAAGGAAGAGACCAGTTCTTGAGATGCAGGTGTATTCACACTATTAATTTTGCTGTCCTGATGGTAGGGTGTTGTCCTATCTCAAATGGGGAGGGTATGTGTTTTTCTCTTTCATTTGTTTGGTTGTTTCCAACTGTTAAGACCAGCATGCCGATGTAAAGGCATACATGTGTCAAGCTAGAAGGCCCAGGATTTAAGATGTTCCCATGTTCTGACCTGTGACACAGCTGGCACTGGGGACATGTGAGTTGTCCCCAGGCTGCTGGAAAGCTAAGCATATAGGCGAGTCCTGGCTTCCTCTGACACATATTGTGGCTGTGCCCACCTGCTGGGCACCCCAGCAGCAGGGAAGGACTGGTACAACTCATTCCCCCTGCTCAGCTCTGGTAGCCTCCAGCTCTGCATCTCTACTGCTACAGCTGATTGTTAAGTGAGTGTACATCTAGAACCAAAAGTGCCCCAAGACCAACAGTAGAGAGCTTGGGATCTGAACTACCTGTGATACTGCCTTGTGCTGGCTAAATAACTCAAAAGTACTTAGCATTAACTACTTCCTTTGCTTATATGTTTATAAAACACAATCTATCTGTTACCAGTAAGTTTCAAATATTGCCCTCTTATTATTATAATATTAACAAGGCTATTTCAGAATGACTGTCTCTAACATTCCTTATTCTTTCAATATTTGTTTCAGCTTCTCTAAACAAAACACTCCCTGAGTAAAATCATGTCTGTGGTCATTGACTTCAGCAGTGTCAGGATTTTAAAGTTTCTTTTTACTCTGTCTCCAGAGAACAGCATTTCCATATTTGTAATATTTACTTGTTTCTGCATTTCTCTTTATCTTATACATGTCATTACTGCACAAAATGACCATATTATAGAGAAGATTCCCATCCATTTATGCAAAGATAACAGTATTTGCTTTTTCACTAAATACATTTATATTTACCTGCTGCTTTATTGTCACTATACAAAGACTGATTTTGATTTGTATTCTTTGTAGCATCTTACTTTAGGCCTTATCCTCAGAAGCCAAAATTCACAACACACATTAGTACAAAAAGTTGAAGCTACTTTTTTCAGTCTGTGCCACCTTGCATTTTTATCTGAATATTTTAATCTGCTATTTTGTTGAATATTTGACTGACATTGTGGAGTCTCTGTGGAGTTCTGCACAGTCTTTTCTAGTTTTGAGGTCCATAATAATTCTGTGTGATCTGAAAATTCTGGCAGTGACTAGCAGCAGTCATAATTTCACTAAAACATTTTATTTTTTATGTGCAACCAGAAACACAAATTTTAGAAAGAAATCTATCTCTTCTCATCCTATAACTGATGCAATTTGCTTCCTAGGCCTTTCAGATCAAACATAAATATGCAAAGCCTTTGGAGAATATTTCTTACATTGGTGTTGGATTGTCCATAGCTGATGTGATCATTATCATTTTGTTTCAAAAATTCACTAGGTAAGAGGGAAGATGTAAAACTGCAAGCATTTAATTCTAAGTTACAATATTTTGCTTTTTATGTATTTTGAGAAAAAAAACAAAGAGAATAGTGAGTTTGGAACATATTTATCACCTACATGATACTTTAACCTATTTTTGTTAACATTTTAATGTGAGGACACATATATATGCATATATGTTTATTATTCAATATATCCACCTTCAAAAGCTTTGAAAAGAAATGATAACCCAGAGTATGGAAGACTCCAGTATGGTGAAAAGCCACGCCTTTCATAGGAAACACTGGGCATGGCCACTGACAAGAAATCTTTCCATTCCTTTGACAGGGCTTTCTGTTACCTATTTTATAGTTTCTATACTCTATTGCTTTCTGTTTATAAATTGTCTGTAGGGAACAGATGATTTCAAAGCACCATGATTATACAGCAATGTAGGTTATGTGCACTGCTTGTGCTACAGTTTTATTGTGAGTGACTTAATTCAAATACAACTGCAGCAAATTTCCTTGATGGACATGTCTGTGATAAATGGTGTCGTGTGATTGCCTCTTGAACGAGGAGCAAAATATTGCCAACAGAGTTGTAGTTACTGTGGATGAATGCATGTTTCTTGCTCTGCTTGCACTAATGTAGGTTTGGCGCAATTCTATCAAGGTCAATGTATTTAAGATTGTAGGAGCCTCCAGACTCTGCCTTTTAAAGGCACTTATAAGACAGTTTGGAAGTGGAGGTTTATTATTCTCTTGGACCTTGAAGATTGCTTAGAAATACTTGTCTTATCCTATTTCACCTCTTAACACTTAAGAAAAGGATTCTAAAAGGAGCAGTGTGGAAAAAAAATGCATCCCAACTGCTGTTGGAAAAGCCCCACTCCTAAAACGTACTGGGTATTCTCTGTTCTAGCTGAAACTGGACAAAACTGATGGATTTATTATGTTGTCTGACAGTAATGATGGTGTAAAATTCTGCAAATGAGTTTCTTTCTGCTTTGTTCTGTCTCTATTAATGACATACTCTACCCTGTTTTAATATCAATGGAAATGAAGAAATATTTTACAGTTTTTATTTTGCTTTACTTTTTTTCTCCTATATTCCTACCAATAGGAAAACTCGAAAGTCATCTGTGATGTGGATGTTAGTGAGTCTCTGTTCCTCTATGCTAATTTTTAACATCATCTTCATCACTGACATTGAAAGCCGAAATGCCAGGAATCACAGCGACAGTACTACCAGTCACTACCAGCAGTACCTTCCTTATGATACTATCAGTAGCACCTTACTCACATCTGACTTGGTAGATCCTCCCACAGACTCCTGGTGTACAGCTGTGGCTCTCCAAGTGCACTGTTTCATGTTGGTGACATTTATGTGGTCAGCACTCAGTTCTGCACAGCTGTACTTCCTGCTGCTTAGAGTCATGAAGCCCCTGCCTGAACACTTCCTTATAACCATGTCAGTAATCAGATGGGGTAAGATTTAAAGTCATATGGCATTGAAAGTGATAGCTTGTTCACTGGCACACCACCACAAGTCTGTTGTGTGCTGGAGAAATTTTCACAGCAATTAAGGCTTTCAGCAACCTGCTTCTGTGAGCTAAGTAAAAAACCCTTTCAGATATGGTCATTGCATAGATGGACCCCAATTCTTCACTTAGATATCTCTGAGATTTCTCATGACCTCAAGCCAGAGCCTTGCATACATCCAAAAGCAAGGAGTGACTGACATGAATTGGTACATATTATTTATTAATAAGCAAAGAGCACATTCTTAAGTCAGAACAACAGTTAGCAGCAGCACTGCAAGTTGAAAAGGAACTACTTGGAGAACTGAAGAATGCAGATAGATGCCCACTAGGTAAAGTAAAAATCCTCCAAGAAATATTTCCAATACAGTGTATAGGAGTGGTCAGTGGTCAGCTTGTGCGGTGTGTCGTTTCGGATGGCACCTACCAACCACTTTTAGATCCTGACTTTTTCATTATTATGTTTTGCATTTGGGTGGAGGTAGAACCAATTCCTCTAAAACTTTAAGAATTTCAACTGCATACGCAAGCCAGCAAGTGTTCAGCAAAAGCTGCCTGGCTATGCATCACTGTGCTCCATTTGCATGATAGCACAGCATTAGGTTCTTCGCTGTGTCCTGTGACTAGTTGCACATGTCTAAAGCAGCATGATTCTGACTCACTGCTTTTCAGATCTACTTTGAGAGCACAGCAAATACTTGGCAGTCTGAAAGATCTCTACTAGGGCTGAAGGACGAACAGACTTTAAGATGCATGTTTATTTCCCAGCTCAAAATGTGTGCAGGAGGATCCTTCTCATGTGACGTGCTGCTTAGCAAACAGGTAGGCAGGAGACACGGAAGACAGGAAGTGAAGCAAAGGCATTGAGGAGGCAAGCCCACGCTGCCATGCTTCTCAAATTGCAAAAGTTATGCTTTGCATCAAGCTGGTATAAAATGTAGCGGTGAGTGGCACAGGATTTTCTTAAGTTTCTCATTGCTGACAAGAGGGTAGGATTGCGCAGCTGTGATAAGGGAATCAGCTACAGCACAGGAAGGAGTTTGCTCAGTCACCATTGGTGTTGTCTCTGGAAGCTCTACTGAAGCTCTTTAACGGCAAAAATCAGCAAGTCCTGGATGTGAGTTGTCCTCAGAAAAGTAGTGCTCACAACGCTCGGTCCTGCCTTTTTCTCTAGGCTATAGAAAATCCATGTAGTTTAGTGCAAGGCAGATGAAACAGAGCTCTTAAAATCTATGGAGTTACGGAGTTACGAAGTTATAGCTTATGGAGGCCATAAGCTATCTGCATGTGCCCATGCAACAAACAGAACAATAAATTACTAATGTCTCTCCTGTTAATTAGTAATCCCTGCTGTAATAGTTGCAATAACACTTGGAGCGACTTACAGAGAAGGAAAAGCTTTAAACTAGAGGAAGACAGGAAAAATGGTAAGTTCATGTATTATTACACACTTACTATCTCACACCTTTTGTGATGGCTCATTATTAGTACAATTCTAGATTTACTCTTGGTATATAGCTTTGTGCATATAAATACTTAAAAGAAGACAGAACTTTTCATTCAAACTAAACATTCACTATGAAAAATTGCAGTTCCTCCTAACTAAGGATTTAGCGAACTGGAACCACATCTGCCTTGAATCCTCCTGGAAGATCCCCTGTGACTTTAAATGGAAGCTGTAGGTGTCCTTAGCCTAACTGAAATTCAAAACCTTCACTTGAGTGAGTAACTGCATTTCAGTACCTAAACTTAATCCTCCCATTTATTTAAAACCTTTCTGGCCAACTTAACAATATCCCTATTTACCCTACGTTTTTGGTATTGATATTGAGTGCCTACATACCAAAGCAGGCTATGTATGCCCTGGTGACAGCAGATGATACAGAACAAATATAGACTTCTCTGGAAAAGCAAACAGAAACCCCCTTTTACATAGGCGTTTTACACCCACTTATGATACTCATTTAGGGAGTGTTGATTTCTAATCTAAGATGATTTAGCAATAAAAATTTAAAAAAGTAAAGGATTATTACAGGATAACCCTGTCCTTAAATTGCCCCTGGTTTTGTTTCTACCTTTGTTCATTAGGTTTCCCCTATTACTTCTCTCTTCAGCTCTATTATAACACATACTTCAAGGGTAAACTTGGCTATGGTGGCCAGATATCTATTTGGTTAGCTATATTGCACTGTATTATCTTTCTCTATGCAGTTCATTTTTAATAAATCATTTTGCATTCCTCAGAGAAAGAAAAGCGTGATTGAAAGTTCTCAAGGAATGGTTGCCTTTCACAGACAGGTTAACAAAACTTAGGAAGTCCTATGAGGTCTTCAGGATGCAAGTGGAATACTTTTTTGTTTTGGTCTTCTGAATAATGTGTCTAACAAATCTTTTGAATTGGCCTCTCCTTATATGTTAAAAGTTGCTGGCTTGCAGCACTGTATCAAAATCAGAATTTCAGTGTGAAAAAGCCCGTGTTGTGGTCGTTCGTCTTGCCAGTAGCACTCATACTCCTGTTTAACATCATCACTTTTTCCACAATCAGTGTCTCTGTGATATGGAAGTAGAACAAGAATTTGACAAGGTAAGACAGCATATGACTCCTCAGATCTTTCAGCAAATGTGTTGCTTGGTCTCATGTCACCAGCTCAGACTTTCTTATCATAAACTCAGGCTTCTGATGAAGGAAGTTTCTGTTTAAGGAAACATATACTTACAGCAGTCAGAAAATTAATTCACTTCACTTCAATGAAGGTCATCGCCAGTTGAAGTCCATTTAAATGAGAGCAGAGCTGTGTCCAGCCAAATGAGAATGGAATGATTTCTCATTTTGTTGATTGCCCTGAGACCATGAACCAGTCTGCAACTTTTCCCATCATATTTCTTTACTGCCCAGATAGGAGTATTATATTCCAATTCACATTCAACTAATAATCTATATTTTAAAATTTATTAATGACTTTTTATTCCCTTTGATCTTCTAATTTTAAGGGATACTGTTTCATTCTAATTGGGCAGGCCCCCCTTTTCATTTCTACTTTAACAGGCAAAGCATTTTTCACCTTACCTGGCACTTCAGATGCCCCTACTCCCAGATATACCTGATTAAGGATTTCTTCTATTTCACGGAGGTCCTCCTGTTTGCTTTTTCTTTTGAATTAAAGATAAACTCAAAACCGCAGTTAATTGTTTTTAACCCTTAATTCCATTTTGCCTTCTTTAAATGTTGCTTCTTGCCCTAATGAAGATTTCGGAGAATTTAGCATGCATAAAAATTTTATCCATTCCTATTTGTTATTCCAATGTGTACTTTAAGGGTTGCGTCATTTTGCACTTTTTTTTTTTCCTTTCGGGGGTTTTCCGTTTTTTTTTTTTTCTTTTTCCTTGGTGGCCAGTAGCTCCCACATCTGTAACAAATTCTTTTCCCTCTGATTTAACACCAAATAAGTTGCTCCTGTATCCACTAAAATTCCACTTCATTTCCTCTAGTCCCTAGTTTTAATTTAACCAGTGGATCTGCTAGGGTAGATTTCCCAGGTCCCTTGTCAGTCTAGTTCCAATTCAGCCACCGGAGCCACCCCATGGCACTCTCTCCCCACAGGGCAGTCTCACTTCCAACGTTCAAAACTCCCCACAGCACACACACACCGATCCGGTCCCATAGGAGAAGAACCCACTTCCCCCACTTTGCCCGACATTCCTCCTCCATCAGTTTCAAAGCACTTCTGTCCACATTTATTCAACAACCCCTCAGTCCCGTCTATCAACATGTCTGTTCCCACTTGTTTGCCTGCCCCAGCACTCATCCCGTGCTCAAACACTGGAGCTGCGCGAGCTCCCCTCCCTACCTTCTTTTTTTTCCCTCACAGTTGCTCACCCTGCGATGCCTGCCTCTGCAACAGTACTTCTGGTTTAACCCTTTCTTAACTCTGAATGTGAATGTGCTGCTTGTTGCAGGTGACAGCAATCTCCTCCTCCTTATCAATATCTGATAGGACAGATACAGAGGGTGCTTCTCTCGGAGGTATCTGTGATACATAATTTTCCCATTTATAACTTTCAAACGTCATTCCCCAATATCCCAGGCCGAACAACATCTCTCCAGCTTAGCTTTCCATTTTTTCCTGTCCTTTTCCAAAGCCAGAATTAGGGATCTGGCAGAGCTATTTAATTTCACATTCTGCCTGCCACTCCGGGTGGTTTCTTAAAGTGAAAAACATATCTGTATATAGTACTTAATCCCATTTTCCTGGCCATCTCAAAACCAACATTAATTGTAACAATGTATTATAATTCAGAGTTCCATTTTTAGGCCATTTCTCTTGATCTTCCAAAGTATATAAAGGCCACCATTGGTTACAATATTTTACCAATGTTTTCTTGTTTACCGAGCCCCAGAAGACTCTCCCAGTTCTTTCCAGCGTGCCAAAATGTAACCGAATGGGCTTTTCTTCAGAATTCCCTTGTTTTGACCGGCTCCCATTTCAAACAATCTTTTACAAATCTCTACAGCTTCTCTTTCCCAGTGCTCTGCAAATGCACTTAAAAAATATGAGAGCACCTACACACGAATTTTATGATATTCTCAAGGGGGTTCAGTAAAATGGTATCTCTGGGTTCTGCAGATCAACTCCCCTGTTGTTAGATCACAGTTTCGGTTCTATCAAAATTTACACTGTCCTAGTATCCACGGCAGATTCCACTATTCAAAAGTTATTATGCACCCATATGTGAGGCTACAAGCCTCTGGTATTGAGTGTAAAGTTCAGGTCTCAAGAGTAGGATTACTTAGAGGTTATACTTCTGTTATACAGCCACTGGAGCGCAGAGGGAACTCTTCTTAACACCCCCTCCCCCCCCCCCCCCAATGGCAGTTTACTTTTGTCTACTGCTCCCCCACCGCTTAAGCACTGTGATCTTTAACAGTAACGACAGACATATACGCACACAAAACACTTAGACACAACACAAAACACACTTCGTCCGTCTCCGGCCGCTCTCCTCGGATCGGGATTTCGCACTCGCTTCGTAGCTACGCTACGTCTCAGTCACACAAACACAAACCACTCGCATTCGGATACCACACTTACACCGGTTCACCAGATGCCGCTCGCACCCTTCAGTGAAACCTGGAGCTCGATTCAGCCGCTCTATCGGCGGCCTCCCTCAGCCCGGAGCTCCTTCTGGATTCGTCCCATACAAACTGCTGCTCCATCAACAGACGAATCCCTAGACTCACCCGACCCACCCTCAGGATTGCTAGCGGCCGCTTTATCGGTCGGTGAGTCCCCTGCTTGCAAGCCCTACCTACCAAGGGGAACAAGGCTGTGCGCCAGACGTCTCTGAGCGCCTTATCTGCAGCCCCTGCCACGCGTACGACTTACAGGCCTCTTACAAGTCCTAGGACAATTACAAACAAATTCCAAGCACACCGTTTCTCCGCAGCCGGCACAGGTTGTTGTCTGTCCCCGCAGTGAGCGGACGAGGAGTGGAGCCCCTCCAGGCAAGTGGCCCGGGGCGCCCAGGAGGTCCGCCCCTCCGCCGATCCTGCAGCCGAACAGAGATCTCCTGCGTGGCTCGCCCAATTGATAGCGGAATAGACTTCACAACTTCGTTAAAGTTGTAAAGTAGGTATGCTTTATTCAGCTGAAGACGCACGGCGGATTGGTCCTCCAAAAGGCCTGCGCACCTCAGTGCCGTTTTCCTTTTACATTTATCCTGTAAAGTCGTACATATGTATTAGGTTGCACAATACGCCTATACATATTCATATTCTAACCCCGCTTCGTATTATAATGCCCTAAAAGGCTCTCCAAGCATGCGCAGTGCATCCTGGTGGTCTTGGGCAGGGGTCTTCAGATGAAGTAAGTAGTCTTCTTCTTGTGGGTAGGGGTCTTCAAGATGAAGTAAACGAGTCTTCTTCAGGCTTGAACTTTTTACCTCTGGTCCTCACGCATGCTCTTTAGGAGCTGAATGGGTCTGGTCTATGTCCAACTGGTTTAATGAGCTATTCTCTTCGTTAGGAAGTTCTGTCTTAGTACTGCCTGATAAGGCATCTGCTGAACTTGTCAAACAAGCTATAACTTAAGCAGTACCCCCCTGTACAACCCCCCCTCTTCTCCTCATTAGGAGGTTCTATCCTGGTACTGTCTGATAAGGCATCTGCTAAGCTTGTCAAGCCAGCTATAACTTAAGCAGTACCCCCTTGTACAACCCCCCTCTGTACATTTTGTCTAACCCCCTTGTACAACCCCCCTGTACACAATAGGCCACATCAGTTTCATAGGCTTTAATGATCACGAAGCTTCTTAATACTTTGGAAACACCAGGGAAGAACTGAATCATCAGTACAAAGGTATGAAATATGAGTGGCAAAGAGTGTAATGGATGGAAAGGTCCTGTTTTCCACGTTGCTTTCCTGTATTCTTAGAAGCAAAGACACTTTTTGCACTGAAAATTACCCTATTATTTCAAAGTATTTTCTAAAACTTATCAACCTCCTGAACCACACCCCTCCTCCTTATCTTTAATAGGCAATACTCAGGAAATCAGCTTCAGATTCCTGTTTTTCCCCTTAGGTGGATAAGCTCATAATGCAAGGTGGGAGGCCGAGGGGGATAGCCCTGAGTGCCTGGAAGGACGAACACACTCTCAGCATCATGCTGCCGGCATCTGGCGAGCACACTGGAACTTTATGTCCGGTTTTCCATTCCCGCACCCCATCCTCTGCGGGCCCAACCTCACGTTTCGAAACAAACCTCCTCTCACAGAGAGGCTTCACCTCAGAACCCGGCTCACACACACCGTCTGCTCCCTAGGTGCCAAAGGCAGGCGCTCGGCCCGGTGGGGGGGGGGGGGGGGGGGGGGGCGGCCCCCCCCCCCCCCCCCCCCCGACACCCACCAAAGTCGTCACTGGCACTACCACAAGTCCGCCAGCGTCGGGGCTGACGCATCGGTCCACTCGAGGGGGAGGCGGGGCTGCGCTGCGGGAGCATGCGCGCTGCTGCTCTTGCCGCTGGAGTGCGCATGCGGGTGGCTCGCGCAGGGCCGGCAGTTGCAGCCGTTCCTCCAGCTCCTTCTTTTGCCTGCCACGTACGGTTGGCGGTGGCCGTCCTCGGGCTTCGATTCTGCCGGGGCGGGTGGTGTCCACCGGCGGGACCCCGGAGAAGCCAGAGTAAGAAAATGGGGCTGCTCACCCCGCGCCGTTGCTGGGGGAGCTGCTGCCGTGTGTGCGAAGGCGGAGGGAGGGGTGGCTGCGGGCTGGGGGTGAGCCTTCGCCTCCGCCCCTCGGTTCCAAGGGCGACGCGGTCTCTGGCAGAGGCGGGGAGACCCCTTGCTTCCCTCTGGGAGCGTCTGAGGGAGGCTGGAACTGCCGCCTGGGCTTTTCGGCCTGGGGAGATGGCGTGAGGGCTGGCAGAGGTCTCCTGTCGCTCCCTCACGTCGCAAGGCTCTTGCATGTCAACCCCTGCTCACCAAGCCTTGTCCCCTTTGGGAGCCAGAGGAACTGCAGACTCCTCGCTTACCGACAGGGGATAGCTATGATTTTTGCTCCCCACTGAGTCGGTCCTATGCTTTTCAGAACTGGAGAAAACCAGTAAGAGTTCTTCTTTCTGCTCCCATCCCCTTTGCCCTTTATCTTGGGAAAACTCATCACTTTGACGAGTGGGGTTTGGGATACAGTGCTGCTTGGCCCTGTTTCTGTATGCTTCCCTTTGTTCTTTTCCTTGTTTTGACAGAGGGGAAAGTGAAGCAGGAATGCCTCTTCTTCCCTTGCTTAGGCAAGGCTGGTTTTCTCGGCTGCAATGCAAAAAGGGTAGTGAAATCCAACATGGTTATGATGTCATGGCTTGAGAAAGGATCATGAAGTGACTGACATAGAGTGGATAGTTGCTGTCCACACACACCATTTAGATTGGTGTGTGGTGTGAATAGAAAGTGAGCCAAGAGGAGAGGAAACGATGTGTGCCTCCAGAATGCATGTGGTACCTCAGGAAGGCTAGGAAGATAATGAGATTCTTACGAAAAATAGCCTCTCTGAAACAGGAAAATGCTAGTGTATTATTTTTGTTTGGTATGTTCCCCTCAATAAAGTAAACACAGTGATTGCTTCTGTCATAAAGCTCATTTGTGTGTATTCTGGATGTCTTTGCTGAAAAACTCAAGTTATCCATTCATCTATGTCACAGTGAGAGAAGCAAAGCTTGAGTGCTGTGTAATTTAATAAGTAGAACATTGCACATACTTCCCTGTAACAGCTGCAAATAGTTGCAGTGTTTAGAATCTGGCTCTTAAATTCTGAATGCCTTCAAACAGAATGGAGAACAGCTGGACAGAAAAAAGTGCATTTAAATGCAACCTTTTCATAATCGTTGGTAGATACACGGTGGATTTCTGCAAGTAACATTGGTAAATAAGACATTATAGGTCTGCAAGTACATTATAGTAGTAGATTTCCTTTCACAAAGATACAAATGATGCATTCAGTCTGTCGAAAGGCCACAGGAGCTCACATATGTCCATAGAAATGTGTATCTTTGGGAATTACAGATAAGGTTAAATTCTTACTGTTGTCGGTTTCCAAGTAGCTTACACTGTAATGCTAAAGAAGCAATACCAGTGCCCTGCTCTGATGCTTAAACAACACAAGATGGTGGCTAAACTAACTCTCTAAGTTGAACCACTCTTTGGTACATTACATGTATCCTGTATTTGTGCATTGCAGTAAATTTTACCTGGACCTGTAGCGAGATTTGGGTGAAAGAGGCATCATCTTCATGCATTATTCATTCATAAAAGATGAGTGAGGAAACAGAAGAGTAGTCTCTTCCTGTTCACCTGGTTAGTATGTCACAGCAGTCTTGCCCTCTCCCAGCCAGGAATGAGTACAACTCTGTTTAAAGGTGAACATTTCATACCCAGGATGAGGGGAGCAGCTGCCAGCCTGTGAGAACCAGAGGAGAGGGGCTTTGTTCTCTGGGTTTTGCTTGTCTTGTATGTCATGTATCTGTCTTGTATGTCATGGATCTTCTATGTCATGTATTTGTCCCAGTTTACTTCCAGTTAAGTTGAAAGAGGAGAGCTGGGAAGGCCAGTTTAATGTGGATGAGAGGAACTTACTTTTCTTCTTTGATTATATATATGAGACAAGAGTGATGGTATATTGAAAATGTGGGATCTGAGCATGACACGAATGGTATGGAATAAGGGGTGGATACTGTCCTGGTTTCAGCAGTAGCAGTCATTTTTCTCCTTAGCTGGTGCAGTGCTGTGATTTTGACTTTCAGCCTGAGAACAGCGCTGATAACACTGATGTTTTTAGTTGTTGCTAAGTAATGTTTACTCATTTCCTGAACGTTATAGACACTTGGGCCAAAGAGCATGGCATTGAGTGAGTATATCACATCACCTACCATGCCCCAGCCTCTGGGAAAATCAAAATCCAGTGAGGCTTACCCGCACAATATAATGACAAACGCACTCATGTGATTGCTTTTGCTCAGGGACCTGGATATACTTGGTGGGTAATGCGGGAAGATGGGGAAGTCCAATGTGTACCTCAAGGGGATTTAATTTTGCTGTGAATGATCTAAAAATCATGTCATGGATGTTTGAGATTAAAATCATGTCATGTATGCAAACGAGAGGCAAGGAGAAAAGTGCCAAGTACTGCCTTTTGTTTGGGAGGGAGGATCACAATTACCTTCTCCATTGGACTCTTCTTTTTACTAAATCATTGTCTTATAGTTATGGATATTAAACACTTGTAGTAAAGAGGTGGATTGCAGAAACTTCAGCTCATCACATTGGCTTTCCAGCAGAAAAAATACAAGCCGATTTCAGGGTAGATCATAGTTTAAAGTGGTTATGTATTTTGGATTGCATTTCCTTCTTGCCCAGTTTGGTGGCTTTTCCTGTGGGAAGGTGGCATTACTAACTCCTTTCCTCTTGTCTTAATTCTGTTCAGACTTTCCTTGGAGACACACTAATTAATGCTTCAGATGCTTCACCATTAAGCTAAGAAATGAACTCCAGATTTTTGTATTGCTAAATCAATGAAAGCTTATTTTTCTTAACTTGGGGTTTTAAGATGGAGGCTGTACAAATGAGTATTTTGAGACTGCCAAAGAGCATTGTCCTATAAAGGGACACCTTACTGTTAGGAATTCCTACATGCAATTACAAAATTTAGAAAAAATAAGCTTCTATTATGAACTCTTGTTCAAGATCTCTGTTTTAAACTTCAAACTCTACGCTACTCAAAATGTGATTGTTACATTATGGATAAAACAGTGACTTTTTAATCGTGTATATTCATTGCAATGTAATAAGGTGAAAGAATGATGTTAAATGTATAATTCTAAGGAACTTAAGTGAAATTTTTTTTTGTTTTTACTTTTATGTAGCTTCCTGTTTTCTGGCACTGATAGTGCATGGCGGTTTATCCTAACTCAGTTCTGAAGTGAGGTGGAAAATCTGTCCAATAATCCAGCATCAGTAAGACAGACAAGGTAATGGCAAATGTATGTTTTTGGAAAGGAGGTGAAAGAAAACCTGTCTATGGCTGCTGTTTTGTCTTTTTAATGCTTTCAATTAAAAAAAAAAAAACAACAAAAAACAACAAACAAACTTATACAAAGCCCTATGCTTTTACTACCAACTTAGTGTTAATTAGACTGAGTTGATGTGCCTGAAGTCAATACTCCTATGTTGCAAAACATGAATAATGTATTAGCGACTATTAATGATACTATAAACTTCACTGTTTTGTTGTAATGTCTCAGTAACATGACTGTGTTAATTGTAGGTCCTTTCTCTCTGCAATGAGACTGTATCTGCCTACCTCTGTTTTGTCTGGTTAGGAGAATGAGTTTTGTTCAATAGTTGCATGTCTCTTGTTTTGGATACTGTCCTGGGTTCAGCAGTAGCAGTCATTTTTTCTTCTTCTTAGTAGCTGGTGCAATGCTGTGTTTTGACTTTTGGCCTGGGAACAGGGCTGATAATACCGATGTTTTCAGTTGTTGCTAAGTAATGTTTACTCTGACCAAGGACTTTGTGAGTCTCGTGCTCTGCCAGGGAGGAGGGGAAGTAGGGAGGAAGCAGAGACAGGACACCTGAACCAAACTAACCAAAGAGGTATTCCATACCACAGCACGTCATGCCCAGTATATAAATTGGGGAAATTACCCAGAAGGGCTAGATCATTGTTCGGGTCGGGCTGGGCATCGATTGGCAAGTGGTGAGCAGTTGTGTTCTCTTCCCTTGTTATTTCCCTTTCCATTATTACTATTGGTGATAGCAGTAGTGGTTTTGTGTTATATGTTAGTTACTGGACTGTTGTCATCTCAGCTCGTGGGAGTTACATTCATTTGATTCTCCTCCTCATCCCTCTGGGAGCAGGGAGAGGAAGGGGAGGGAGTGAGCAAGCAGGCTGCTGCGTGGTTCTGGGTTGCTGGCTGGGCTTAAACCATGACAGTTCTTTGTGGTGCCCAATGTGGGTGCAAAGGGTTGAGATAATGACACATCTGACCGGCGTGCGTCTAATCGTATTTGTGATAAGCATTCATTGTTTCGGATTAATAGTCACTCATCACAATGCTGATTTATTGACTCTTAAAGTTGTTGCTCTTGATCTTGGAGTTTCAGCATGCCGTACCTTACAGAAGGTATTTGCTGTTTTAGTGTTTATAGGCTGAGGGGCCTGGGCTAAGTTTCTTGCTTCACTGTACTTTGTAGTAATGACTTGTAATACAACAGACTCACTGATCATGAAACTGTTCTGGCTTGCGTTCCCAGTGTGGTCATCACCTCTATACTTTGGGAGGTATATAATGGAAGTGTTTAGCAATAACACATCTTTTTTCACCTCCTCGGATGGTCAGCCTATGAAGGAGATAATCCCTTACATTCCCAGCCTCCCCACCAGCCTATTACAGCATCCTTTGAGAGTTGTGAAGGTTTTGAATGGCCTTTGGGTACCCTTGAGACCTGCCTGCTGACTGCGATGGGAATCAGCATGTTGGCACACATACAGAGTGTGTTTTACCCATGACCATTTCATTTGATTTCAAGAGTTAAGCAGAGTTGGGTTTGAGTCTTGTCTAGGGTTAGATGACGATATAGGAGGACCAAGAGATTTTCCCCGAGGCTGGACAGTCATGAGTGGCAGGGTGTGTGGGATAGTATGGGCAAGTATGTAGGCCAGTGGGCCCCTCCAGTGCTCTGGAACTTCACTGCTGAACAAGTGCAAAATTCATAAAAATTTAGTAAAACACTTAAATGAGGTGTGTTGTCATCCTGGTCATACCAGAGAGGGACAAATCATGTCAACGTCCTGGGGCTTGGACTAATCTTACAGAACCCTGTTCAACACTGTCTAGCACCTTCAAAGGGAAAAAAATGTCTCTGGATCTGATGGCAAAGCAACAGAAAAGCAGCTACAAAAACTCCAAATACAGCAGCTACTCAGATGATGCAGCTACTCCAACTCCAAGCACAGCGACTGTACCAACCCCAGCAACAAGTACAGCAGCTACTCAAACTCTGACCACAACAAACATTGCAGCTACTCCAGCTCCAAGCACAGCAGCTACACCAGCTCCAGTGACAAGTACAGCAGCTACTCAAACTCTTGACTACAACAGACAACACAGCTAATCCAATTCCAAGCACAGCGACTGTACCAACCCCAGCAACGAGTACAGCAGCTACTCAAACTCTGACCACAACAAACATTGCAGCTACTCCAGCTCCAAGCACAGCAGCTACACTAGCCCCAGTGACAAGTACAGCAGCTACTCAAACTCTTGACTACAACAGACAACACAGCTAATCCAATTCCAAGCACAGCAACTACACCAACCCCAGTGACAAGTACAGCAGCTATCCAAACCCAGACAACAGGTACTGCAGCCACTACAACCACAGTGATAATCACTGTAGCTAAACCAGAGAACCAATCTGTGCCAATATCAGTTGCCCCTGTACGCAAGGGGAAAAGCAAAAAGAGGCAAGAAAGATGAAGAAACAGTGCACTTACTACATGGGACAGCATCTGATCAGGAGTTATTATTATGTGAATCAGAGGAAGAGCAGGTGACTTCTCGACTCCGGACCTCAACTGAGCTACGGAATATGCGAAAAGATTTTACCTGTCAACCAGGGGTGCACATCATCTCCTGGTTGCTCTGATGCTGGCACAATGGGGCTGATGGTCATAAACTAGAAGGTAGGGAAGCCAGGCAGCTGGGATCGCTTGCTAGGGAAGGGGGAATTGACAGAGCAATTGCAAAAGAGAAACAGTCCCTCAGCCTTTGGAGGCAGCCTTGGCAGCTGTGAGATAAAGGTTTCCATACAAGGATGATATTATGAGTTGTTCAGCCAAGTGGCCTACTCTAGAGAAATGCATCCAGTCTCTAAGGGAATCAGCTATTGTAGAGATGATCTGTCACAGGCCAGATGCCGGGAAGGCACCCACAGGTCCAGATGAAGTTGAATGTACACGACCCATGTGGCGGAAATTTACACAGAATGCACCGTCATCATATGCCCACTCATTGGCAGCAATAACCTGGAATGACGTAGCACCAGCAAGTGGATGAAATCATTTGTCAACTCCGAGAGTTTGAAGACAGTCTAACCCCTTCCATCATTTCAGCTGTGGAAAAGCTGTCCCAGAACCTCAAGCAATTGAGAGTTGATCTATCCGACCTACGCAGCTCCCCACGTGTACCAGCCCATGTCTCAGCTATTAACAAAAGGCGTCCTACTGCTTGAGAGAGAAGATATAGAAGGTATATGCCATGGGCCACCCTATGGTTTTACCTGTGGAGTCATGGCGAAGACATGAGGAAGTGGGATGGAAAACCTACCTCAGCTCTGGAGGAACGGGTGCATGAATTGAGGAGGGGAACAAAGGTCAAGGATGTTCATCACATGAAAGCTGTGGCTTCAGTCTCTGGTAAGCAGGTTCCCAGATGGAGTGAAAGAGCTGATTTTACTCCAGCTCCTGTGATAAAGAAGACTAATCCCTTTCTACAAGATGTAAGTGTCCAATGTTGTGATCACTATTAGAGGGGCCCTGCCTCCAGCCATGTGGAGGTAGGGGACAGTCGAATTTACTGGACTGTGTGGATCAGATGGCCTGGCACATCAGTCCCACAGAAATATAAGGCTCTAGTAGATACCGGTGCACAGTGTACCCTGATGCCATCAAGCTGTCAAGGGGTGGAACCCATCTGTATTTCTGGATTGACAAGAGCATCCCAAGAATTGACTGTACTGGAGGCTGAAATCAGCCTGACTGGGAGAAAGTGGGAAAAGCACCCCGTTGTGACTGCTCAGAGGCTCCATGCAATCCTTGGCATAGACTGACTCAGGAGAGGGTACTTCAAAGACCCAAAAGGGTACCGACGGGCTTTTGGTATTGCTGCTTTGGAGTCAGAGGAAATTAAGCAGCTGTCCACCTTACCTAGTCTCTCAGAGGATCCTTCTGTTGTGGGGTTGCTGAAGATTGAAGAACAGCAAGTGCCAATCGCGACCACAACAGTGCACCGGTGGCAATATTGCACCAGCCGAGACTCCATCATTCCCATCTATAAGCTGATCTGTAGACTGGAGAGCGAAGGAATGATCAGTAGGACTTGCTCACCCTTTAGTAGCCCCATATGGCCAATGCAAAAGCCTAACAGAGTGGGGAGACTAACAGCAGACTATTGTGGCCTGAATGAAGTCACACCACCATTGAGAGCTGCCATACCGGACATGCTAGAACTTCAGTATGAACTGGAGTCAAAGGCAGCCAAGTGGTATGCCACAACTGATACTGCCAATGCATTTTTCTCAATTCCTTTGGCAGCAGAGTGCAGGCGTGGGGGGCGATACAGCGGAAGAAGTTTTTGAGAAAAGGAGGACAGTAATCCAAACCCTGCTGAAAGCTGTTTTTGCCATAAAATGGAGTAAGGTAAAGGAACCTCCACAGGAGATTCAGTTTTGGGGAATAAAATGGCAAGATGGGTATCGCCATATCCCCACAGATGATCAACAAGATAACAGCAATGTCTCCACCAACTAATCGGAAAGAAATGCAAGCTTTCTTAGGTGTTGTGGGGTTCTGGTGAATGCACATCTCAAATTACAGTTCGATTGTAAGCCCTCTCTATCATGTGACCTGGAAGAAGAGTGAATTTAAATGGGGCCCTGAGCAGCAAGCCTTTGAACAAATTAAATGAGATACAGTTCATGCAGGAGCCCTTGGACCAGTCCAGACCGGGCCAGATGTAAACAATGTACTCTACACTGCAGCTGGGGATAATGGTCCTACCTGGAGCCTCTGGCAGAAAGCTCCAGGGGAGACTTGAGGTTGACCACTTGGCTTTTGGAGTTGGGGATACAGAGGATCTGAGGCCAGCTATACCCCAGCTGAGCAAGAGATACTGGCAGCCTATGGAGGGGTTAGAGCTGCTTCAGAAGTGATTGGCACTGAAGCACAGCTTCTCCTGGCACCCTGGTTGTCCGTGCTGGGCTGGATGCTCAAAGGCAGGGTCTCTACACATCATGCAACTGATGCTACATGGAGTAGGTGGGCTGCACTAATTACACAATGAGCTCAAATAGGAAATCCCAGTTGTCCAGGAATTCTAGAGGTCATCATGGACTGGCCTGAGGGCAGAGATTTCGGAATATCACCAGAGGAGGAAGTGATGCTTGTTGAAGAGGCCTCACCATATAATCAACTGTCAGAAAGTGAAAAGCAGTATGCCTTGTTTACTGATGGGTCCTGCTATATTGTGGGAAAGCATCAGAGATGGAAGGCAGCTGTATGGAGTCCTCAATGACAAGTTGCAGAAACTGCTGAAGGAGAGGGTGAATTGAGTCAGTTTGCCAAGGTCAAAGCCATCCAAAGTCAGTTTGACCGAGGCCAAAGCTGAGATTAGAGCCAGCTGGCCCTGAACACTGCTGAACGAGAAAAGTGGCCAGTACTTTTATCACTGTGCTGACTCATGGATGCTGGCAAATGCCCTGTGGGGGTGGTTGCCACAATGGAAGCAGAGCAGCTGGCAATGCAGAGGTAAACGTATCTGGGCTGCTGCACTGTGGCAAGATATTGCTGCCCAGGTGCAGAACCTGGTGGTGAAGGTATGCCACACAGATGCTCATGTATCCAAGAGTCAGGCCACTGAGGAGCACCAGAACAACCAACAGGTGAATAAAGCTGCTAAGATTGAAGTGGCTCAGATGGACTTAGATTGGCAACATAAGGGTGAATTAGTTGTGGCCTGGTGGTGGGCCCATGACACTTCAGGCCATCAGGGCAGAGATGCAACTTATAGATGGGCTTGTGATTGACGGGTGGACTTAACAATGGACACTATAGACCAGGTTATTCACAACTGTGAAACATGTGCTGCAATTAAGCAAGCCAAATGGTTAAAGCCTCTTTGGTATGGAGGATGATGGCTGAAGTACAAATACTGGGAGGGCTGGCATATTGATTATATCACACTCCCACCAACCCACCAAGGCAAGCACCATGTGCTCACCATGGTGAAAGCAACCACCGGATGGCTAGAGACATATGCTGTGCCCCATGCCACTGCCCAAGACACTATCCTGGGCCGTAAGAAACAGATTTTGTGGCAACACAGCACCCCAGAGAGAGCTGAGTCAGACAATGGGACTCATTTCCGGAACAACCTGATAGACACTTGGGCCAAAGAGCATGGCATTGAGTGAGTATATCATATCCTCTACCATGCACTAGCCTCTGGGAAATTTGAACGTACAATGGGCTGAGAGCAACAGGTAGTGGAACTTTCAAACACTGGGATACAGGTTTACCAAAAAGCCACCTGGTTGGTCAACACCAGAGGATCTGTCAACAGGGCTGCCCCAGCCCAGCCCAGTAAGAACTGTAGAGGGGGATGGTATGGTGAGCATAAAGAATTTGCTGGGGAAGACAGTCTGGGTTATTCCTCCTTCAGGTAAAGGCAAGCCAACTCGTACTGCTTTTGCTCAGGGACCTTTATGTACTTGGTGGGTAATGTGGGAAGAGGGGGAAGTCTGATGTGTACCTTAAGGGGATTTGATTTTAGGGGAAAACAGCCAATGAACCCAATTGTATGCTGTTGCCTGCTATGTAGCACTTCTATAGCCCACCAACTAGATGTCTTCAGGTCACCAGTGATTGGCCCTGACTTCCCTCCGACCATCATTCCAGCAAAGAATGAGCTTTGACGAAACCAGATGAGCTCAGCAGTGACCAGATGAGTTCCACGGTGCCATCAGCAGGCAGCAGTCCAACACTGCGCGCTGTCTGTCCTTCTCTGAGAGATTGTTAAAAGAGATGGAGCTTGACACCATGGACTGGATGAACTCAGCAACTTTATAGGGATTTGTCCATGCACTAAGGAATGATATCTCTGTACGTGTGTGTGGATGTATATATATTTATGAGACAAGAGTGATAGTACATGAAAAATGTGGGATCTGAGCATGATGTGAATGGTATGGAATAAGGGGTGGATACTGTCCTGGGTTCAGCAGTAGCAGTCATTTTTCTCAGTCTTAGTAGCTGGTGCAGTGCTGTGTTTTTGACTTTAAGCCTGGGAACAACGCTGATAACACCGATGTTTTCAGTTGTTGCTTAGTAATGTTTACTTTGACCAAGGACTTTTCTGAGTCTCATGTTCTGCCAGGGCGGAGGGGAAGCCAGGAGGAAGCGGAAACAGGACACCTGAATCAAACTAACCAAAGAGGTATTCCATACCACAGCACATCATGCCCAGTATATAAACTGGGGTAGTTACCCAGAAGGGCTAGATCCCTGCTTGGGTTGGGCTGGGTATCGGCAGGTGGTGAGCGGTTGTATTCTCTTCCCTTGTTATTTCCCTTACCAATATTATTATTATTGGTGATAGCAGTAGTGGTTTTGTGTTATACGTTAGTTACTGAACTGTTCTTATCTCAACCTGTGGGAATTCTTTCTATTCTCCTTCCCATCCATCTGGGAGTGGGGGAAGGAAGGGGAGGGAGTGAACGAGTGGCTGCGTGGTTCTGGGTTGCCAGCTGGGCTTAAACCAGGACAGATGCCATTAGGCTAAACAAAGAGATTTGCATTAAATGTTTGCTTTATATTAAGTTCATTATCAAAACCCCTAGAAATTGAATTGCAGTCTAGAGGTAATATCATACTACGTCTTTTTAATGCAAAACGTTGCCATCATTAACAGCAGAGTTAAATATATACAGATGCATCAATGTATGATGTATTAAAGGCTTTAGCTGAGTGTCTTATTTCTCTGGTAGGAAAGAAGTAATTTTCAGTACTTTAAAAATAGACTGACAAAGCAGAATTCAGTTTTCTCATAAAGCACTGTTACAACATTGTTAAAGGTAGGCGAGAGATACCTACATACCTCTACCAAGAATTCTTCTTGTGCAAGAGAGCGAACAGCATGTTTGCCTGCATGTGGCTTTGGAAATGCCAGTTTTGATGTGTAGGGCTGCCTGCAGTTAAGAGCTCCAATATTTGTGCTTCAGATGTTATGATAACTGCTTCTTTAATTGCTCCTTATTTCAGGTCTATTGTTTTCTCCCTGTCCAAAACAGCAAAGTGGACATTTGACTAGCTATCCATGTGTGTTTTTTATTTTTTTTTCATTCCTCTGCTAAGTAACTTCTCTGCAGTTTCTGGTTTTCTTTTAACATACGGTCTTTGTTTTTTTTTAACAAGAGGGATGCCTTGTACAACATGATAATTTTTAAATTGTCTTACATAAAGTGTTAAAGGTATAACTGTGAAGTGCTGCTTTGGTACAAGATGGCTTTTTTGCAGTTCATTTGGGGAGGTTGTCCACCTCTCTTAAACCACAGAGTGTAAATGGCTGTTCAGACTACTTGCATAACAAATCTGTGGCTCCGAGTCTAATGAGTAGCTAATACGTGGTTTATTAAGCAGCTTTTAAAAATCTAAAATCTTTGTTAAAACATCTCAGTCAAAATTTCAAAGAAAGGAAAAATTTTATCATCTTCCTTTCAGGGGAGGAATCCTCAATGTGTTCTAATCATGTTTATAATAAACCAACGTTTAGCTCTTCATTTATTTGTTCATGAAATAGTGCATGATTCAACTTCATTCCCTTAGTAAAGCCTCCTTACTACCTGTAATCATTGACATAAAAGATTTTATTATGGCAGTCTTTTCTTAAATGAGAAAAAAATAATGCACCCTTTGCTGGTTGTCATAATTATGGGGAATGTAAAAATAACTTGAAGATTTGGTAATGTAACCGATATAATGTTGCAAGGCTGACATCTTTTGCTGGAATTTTGCTTTTCCCATAAGAGATGTATGCATGTATCTCAAAAGCAAATCCCAGGCATTATTAGTTCCTTTATAGGTGTTTTTCATGACAGTTTACAGCTGATACCTTACAGAAAAACCCACCCAAGTGTGAAATTTCTAGATATCACACACATTTTAAAGCTGTATGACTTAAAAAAAATCTTTATTCTTAAATTCTGAGCACTGGGAACTGCAATAGCTGTTCATTTGATGTGTTGGATCTTAGAGTTGTTCTTTGCCTTTGAGCTCAGTTTAAGTATTACGCACTTTATTGTTTGAGAAATTCGTGCATCATAGAATGTGTCTGAGAGGGGTTCTCTGGAGAGCTTCCTAACAGTAATGCTTTCCAAAGATGAAAAGCTTCATAATTGTCATCAGATACATTTAAATAATGAACTGTTTAGTTTTCTAAAATGCTTTTAATGTTTTATTGTTAACAGGTCTGCAGGTGATAAGGAATTCATCATGAATGGGCAGCTGGATTTAAGTGGGAAGCTGATCATCAAAGCTCAGCTTGGGGAAGATATTAGGAGAATTCCTATTCATAATGAAGATATCACCTATGATGAATTGGTGCTGATGATGCAGAGAGTTTTTAGAGGAAAACTTCTGAGCAATGACGAAGTCACAATAAAATACAAAGATGAAGGTAATACTTGATTGCTGCTGTTAAAGTTTAATTACTTCTCTTGCTGTAGTACAATCTATGGACAGAAACTCTGAAATTCACCTCTTTAGAATTGTCCAAATTCACTGGCAATTGCAAGTGATTTCTTGTGAAATTCTTTGAGTCAGACAATAGAAGCTGTATTTCTCGTGGTTATGCTGTCTTAACATAGCTGATCTTTCAGAAATAATGGAGGAAATACTATCTGAAAGTTGTTTTTTTTTTTTTTTTTTTTTTTCTGTTACAGGAAGCCAGTGCAATCACAGTTTTCTGCCTACTCATTCTCTTGTGTTTTCAATGGTAAAGTGGGTTTGAAGTAGAGGAGGGAATAAACACATATGACTTAAAGCAAGCTCTTACAAGTCTTGGAAAACTTCACTTCTGTAGTAGTAATTCATAATTACATTTTTCCCCATCAGTAAAGATTACAAGACACTTTTAACCTGAAATATTTAGTAAAAATAATCTTTTGCTTAAATAATGTTTGAATCTATTGGACACTGGCTGTTGCAAAGAAAATCTTGATCATTAGTGTTAAATGCAACCTTAAGAAGAGCTTCCACAGAATGAAAAGGGCCTTGTTTGAGATGTGTAGAAAGAGAATTGTAGATGGAGGGTTTTCATCTTGGAATGTCAGAAGGGTGATATTCATAAAATGAAAGTCAGAAAGAAGTAATAACATCCCCAGTCTTTTAGTCAGTTCAAAGGCTGTGTGAAGATTCTGCTGGTGTACAGTAAAAAAGCTACATTACTGAAGCATTCAGGTTCTTAATAGCACTGACTGTGGTCCTTAAATAACTTTTGTTCATACATCTAGGCTATAAAATTTCACTTTGAGTGACTCTTGAGACAGTTTTTTTGGGTTCATGAAGCTTTAGGGAAACACTGCTCAACAAAATTGATATGCAGTGAAGAGCTAATATTTTGGGTCCTGATTGCTAGTGGGAGACAGCTCAGTGGATTTGTGGTAGTATTGGTTTTCTTACCACATTATCAATTCCTTTTTTCTTTCTGGAACGAGGAAAAGTGAAAGTAAATAGATGGGGGCTTTTTCATTTGGTTAAAGCTTCTAATTCCTGTTCTTTAAGTATAGTTCTCTGTTTTTTGTGTATACTTCTGTCTCTGTCTTCTTTTGAAGAAGATAATTACAGTCTCCATCATACCCCACTATGGTTTCATTCTTCTGTTGTCTTTCACAGCCTAGAGACCTCCTACTGTTAATCTTAGCTTTCTCAGAATGTGCTACTTCTCCACTGAGACGTGAAATTTCAGTGTATGTTATCCTGGCTTATCATCACTACTAAGAAGGTTTAAACGTTGTTACTACCAGAGGAAGTTGCAAGTGATTAGGGAAAAAGTTAACAGAACTAGGCTTCAGTTTGACCTCCAGATGAGGACTCTGGTATTCTTGACTTTGTTTCAAGTAATACAAGATTCTTCTTTAAATCTACTTCAGTTGTTAGAAGCATTGAAATGTATACATTGTAGCTATTTCTGTTTTGTTATTTATCCCTCCACACCTGGAGAAATGTCTGTCCTCATCTGTTGTGAGGAGATACTTTAAGGTGGTCTAAGGATTTCCACTATTTCTACAATGTTGATCTGAGTCTTCACAGAATTCATGTGTGCACTCTTTAGGTGTTTAGAAGAATGCTTCATCTATCCCTCCTGGCCTCTATTTTTTTTTTTTGTTTTTCTTCTCCAAAATTGTATGCTTAATTGGCAAGGCTAGAAAACTTTAAATCCCAATCCTTTTGTCTCTGGATTTGTAGTCTGAGATAGTTGGAAGCATATTCTTAAGTTATATTTAGGTTACATGACACTGTTATTAGTTACTATGGAAAAGAAATTTGTGTTAGATCATTGCCTTGTAGAGTTAGATTTTATGTTCAAGTTGGGCATCTTTCAGACTTCTGCATTAAGGAAATTGCTCTCCTAGGTGTGAAAACATTTTCATGTACTGCTTAAGGTTCTTGAGTATGTAGTAAAACCTGATGTCTGAAAAAAAACCCAAACCCAAGCAAACCACTGAGGACTGCCAGCAGTGGATTTACATGAATCAGAGTAGAACTGCATCTTAAGCACACCATGTTACTGAGTTACATATATTAAAGGCCCTATGGAGCTAATAATAGAAACTTTACTGAAAAGTAAAGTTAGGCTTGAATTTCAAGCTAGTGCCTAATGCGTGGTTGGCCTGTTCATTCTTGTTCTTGATCACCTTGCTGTAGAAGTTGGTGCCTTTGTCTCAGAGTTAATAATGAGTTATTAACACATATGGCTAATCAGTAATGTCTCTACCTTTGGTAAACTTACCAAGGTGAAGGAAAACTACATTTTTGGCAGTGGGTATTTTTGTATTCTTTGTTTTTCCCCAAATGAAATAGGGAAAGAAAAAAAGAAAAAAGAAATATGAAGGAGATAAAGCTTTTTTTTTTTTCAGCTTGCTATCATGTGTGTTATGGCTATTTGTACTGAAGCATTCGTTTATTTGAAAACTTTGACTATAACGTTTACACAGTTGAAGCTTTGTCACCATAAGGAATAGCTCAGAATTTTCAGGCAGTAACTCGTAATTAAAAACATATTTCTGTGTCTGTCTACAAAGCCTCCTGTTAACAATGTTTTAGAGAGGAACATTTGAAGCTCGAAGTCAGCTTTATTCCAGGCTATGTGTCATCTAACACTGTTGCTTCTGAACGTGAAGCTTCACTAGATAGGGTCTCATCTCAGTTTCCAGTCACCAAGCCGGAAGGAAGTGGTCCTGCTGTCCCTTCTCTTTTCCATATTTACATGCCTGCACATGTTTTCCTCATAACGCTTTCCCACTCTTTCCCTTGTGCTGCTTAATTTGTCTTCATTTAATCTATTAATAATCTGTTGCATATATTAAACCAGTAGAAAATCTGTCCTGCCAAGGAGAATAGTCTTGTTTTATCTGTAATCTTGTTGAGTAAGTAAAGATGTTAATGTAGATTTGTCTTGACTGAGTATGAAAATTGTCAAAGACCAGGCTTAATGGGAGTTTGGTGTCTCTTTTGGGTATTAATAGTATTAAAGGTATTCAGTGCCTTATGCATAACCCTTTATATCTTAAGAATAAAGGATCCCATACAGTTCTAATACAGTTCCTGTGACTGATGGCAATGTGCACATTCATTAGGATGCATTGGTATGGGACTTCCTCTGAAACCTGGCACACAAAAATAAATGACTAAGTGTTGAGGCTTCATGTCAGATTCCTGGTTTGAGAGAAAAGTTTTATTCTGGCTACTTTGACATCTTCATGTCTTCATTCCTATTTGTGTGTAAAGCTGATAGATATTTCTACTGTACGTTTTTACACTGGAACTTTACTATCATTCCCATGTTAAAATTCAGTCTTGCACCTCAGTGTTCTGAGTAAAACCTGGTAAAATGTTCTAGTCACTTAAAATTTTCCCTTGATAGTGTGTGTGTTTCGTATTTTAAAAATTGAATTGGGATTGCTTTGTGCCGTATACCTTCAGCCTCCTCCTGTCTGTACATGAGCAGCACAGTTTTGGAGCCAGTTGGAGCAGGCATATAACTTAACTGGCAGCATCATTCTTTCTGGTGTTGGACTATGCAAACTTGTAGCTCCACTGTTTCATCCTGTATGTAAACAGACAAGAATGGTGAGTTCTATGAAATTTTCAAACGGATAATGTCAGAAGACTCCCTTTTCTAGCCAGTCATGCTTCTGTCTTACCTTCTGTGCATAAGTTCCCAGCACACTGATTTTTGGGCTGAAATAATAAACTTTTTTCCTAGTAACTTCAGAATCAAATAGGGAAAGTTATTTTTCAGTAATGAAGTAACACCTCTGCCCTACCATGAAGGTCAGTAGTTAAAAGGCTTTGCTTTTTAATGTAACTTTTTTCATGTTCTTTTCAGATGGAGATCTTATAACAATTTTTGATAGCTCAGATCTTTCCTTTGCAATTCAATGCAGTAGGATACTTAAGCTGACATTGTTTGGTAAGTATAGGTGCTTGTCTTTTCTTTTAATAATGTTTATTAAAATTCTGGCAGGGGACTTCACTGGAAGATACTAAAAACTTTCAGCTTTCACCTTAGAAAAATAAAATCAGTAAATTAAAAATATGGTCTTAATACATGATATTCATTTCTCTCATATGACATCTGAACTTAAGGAAACTGAAACTATTCTCTTTATAAGCTTACTTAAAGTATGTTATATGCATGTTATATACACACACACACACACACACACACACACATACTCATAGTGTTTTTTTCTTAATGTTATTTTCCACATTAACCCCACTCTAGCATTTGTGATGTTTTCTTCACAGGTGCGTGAGAAATCTAAGATGATGGTCATTCTGCAGTGTTATTAGTACACTGCTAAAAACTAACGTTAATTGCTTAAAGCTGAATAGACTTCAATATTTATCCGTCAGCCTTTGTATAAAATAGTCCTTTATTTTCAAGCTACTGTTGGTAAATTAGCATATAGTTTCAAGGAATAGCAAGCAGCTATTAATTTATTCATGAACTGCAGCAGTTGTGTTTACTTTACATTAATTCTAAAGGCACTTTCTAAAGGGACAGCTTTCCACAACCAAGTATAATATTTGCACTGGTCAGGGTATGTTCCTGGAAATAAGGAAACAATGCAGAAAACTTTACTCTGCAGTTCTGGTACTGGGGATTATGCTCAACTGAGATAATATTAAAGGAACAGTAAACTCCAGAAAGAGTTCAGTCTGTGTTGACTAAACTTTAAAGTTTGTCACTTTAAACTCCACGGAGGATGATGATGCTACAAGCAAGTAGAAGTTGGGATTTATTATTATTTTTTTTTTAATTAACTGGATTTCAAAATATTACTGCAGACTTAAATTTATCTAATTGCTGTTTTGCAGTGAATGGACAACCAAGACCCTTAGAATCTAATCAGGTGAAACACTTGCGTCGAGAGCTGATAGAACTTCGCAATAAAGTCAATCGCTTACTGGACTGTTTAGAACCACCAGCTGAACCAGGCCTTTCCACTAACCTGCCTGACAGTGGTAGGTAGCCTGGCAAAGCATTGTTTGGTTTGATTTGCAGAGTTGGGTGCTTTTTAACAAAGTAAAAAATGGAGTCTTGAATATTGGTTGTGATAATTTGTAATTGTTGCTTGATGGTTCAGAACATAATTTTTAATGCTTTCTATTTGAGAGACAGAATTTTTATACAGATTATCTGAGTAAAGCACTAAGCTAATTTGGGAATAAAACTAAAGTCTTGAGTTTCTGTGCCATGTATGAAAATGCTTTAACTAACACTTTTGAGTCACAACAACATTTTGAGAGACCTTTGAGCTGAATTAATAGGTTGTTGCTGAAAAGTTCTTGCTCCCAGCTTAGCACTCCCACTGCTTACTCTGGGCTAGCTGTGGTGCTTAATCTTGTCAGGTTGCTGAGAGAGTTTGATTCACTAAAACAGTAAAAAGTGACTTCGGCGAAGAATGTATCTACTTTCTTTGCCAGATTAGGAAATTGAATCCACATATTTTGAGCTCAAACCTGCATCATAGCTGACTCAGGGTAAGGAGCACAAGTGTGCAGGTAGGGATGGGAAGGGCTTATAGGGAGAGAGCAGAATGGGAGAGGATTCTTCCAGTTATGAGACACTGATCTCCTAGTTTCGGGCTGTTGTACTGTAAACACTGTACCTCTGTGTGCTTAGCTACAGATTCTGGGTAATCTGGGCACAAAAAATAATGACACAAAGTCATGGAGTACAGCATTCTGAGTAAAGAGGCAAACCAAGAACTCCAACCTTCCTTTTGGGAAACACTGCTTTTGTATTTTAGAGTGTAAACAAAGCTAGTCAGTCTAAACCCTCTCTGCACTTGTTTTTAAGAGAAAATGTGGCACCCTACTACGTAAGGGGTTTCTGAGTGCTTCACTGCTAGGTGTACAATTGCAAAATGATAAACTTTACCTGTCAGTTTAGGAAGAATTCAGGGAGAAGAGGATAGAAGAAAAAAAACTGATATAATAAACTAGAACGTATACTATAAGTTATCTTAATTTTGAATTCCCTGTAGGCAGGACGTACCACAACAATATGTTTGAAGCAGGAACCTTGTATCTTTGAATTGAGGGTGATACAAGATACTGATACTCTGCAGTGTCAGTGTATCTTCAAGTAACTGTGTAATGAAACTTAAACTCTCTGATTCAGCACAGTTTGAGATACAACATTGATTCATCACTATTTTATTAACATAATCATTTCAAAAGTTAAAATATTCCCTCACCCCCCAAACTATGCAATTCAAAGTTGCTGTAGTACAGTGCATATATATGATTGTATTTCAGATCTTGGGAATTAATAACGGGACATTTTGTTTTGTAGATGCTGTAGATGGGAGGGAGGAAAAGCCTGCTGCTGCTGACTCTAGTGTTAAGCCATCTACTCAAGTCATAGCGGCAAGCATGTCTGCATTTGATCCGCTGAAGAACCAGGATGAAATCAGCAAGAATGTCATGTCAGCATTTGGCTTGACAGATGATCAGGTGTCAGGTAAGAATATGTCTTACAAAAAGGAAAGCAAAACCTGTTTGTAATCAGTGACTTCAATCTTGATTTGCAACAAAGCATTTTATTTTGGGTATATTAAGCTGTCTTCAGTATTTGCTGTTTCTTCTCAGAATTCCAAAACTTGGTATGTTAAGGTGTTTTAACTGTGTTTGCTAACTTGTATAGAAAATGTTGAAATGTTGCTTTTGTTTCTAGCAGTGTGCTTTAGCTTGGAGTAGAAAATGGCTTACTTATTTTACTAAAAAAGTATAAATACTTATTTAAATTTATTGTGTAGACTAATTTAACTTGTATCTGCCAGTGATAGGAAAAGAGTATCCACTGCTCTGCTTTGGGTTTGACCTTACAGTTCATTTTCTTGGCTTGTGTTTTGCTGTGTGGGTCAGTTGGAATGTTTTGTATGACCTTGCCTTTTCTCTGTTCCATTTCAAAAGTAAATAGTGTTAACTTTTTTACTGTTAACAAAAAGGAATAATATACTTATCTGAACTGCATTTATTCTTGAAGAGCTGCATGACTGCTGGCCCTACCTAGTAGTAGAATACTAAACATAGAAAAACTGATTACACTAAACTGAATGCAGTCAACTTAAGACAGGATAACTGAAGTTAAAAAAGCAATGTAGAATATAATTGGGAGTGATGCAGAATATAGAGAAGTGACTTTTCAGAGAATCTATGGGTCTGGCAAAGTTCAGTGTAGCATTGAAACCTGAAGATAAAACTGCTTTTAGCTAATGGGATGTGCTGTGTACTCTCAGCTTTAGAGCAAGTAAATTTTGTGTGATGGATGAGGTAACGATGCAGGTGGGTAAAGGAATAGCAACTGGAGCTTGTTTCTACAGTATAGCTGCCTTGACAAAAGTGTGGGGTGATAGGAAAGCATCTGCACTGTGTGATTACAGCTGTGCAGGATCCAAAGTTGTACCCACAGACAGACTGGCTGTCTTCAGACAGGGGTACTGGTCTGTGGATCAGGCTTATTGCATGATCTGTTCCTCCATGGCACATATTTTGTATTGTCACAGCACAGTTATTTCGCAAACCAGGTAAAGGTTTGATGTTTTTTGATAACTTACACTGGGTTGTCTCTGAACAACGAAGTGATGGAGTAAAGCATTCAGTACAACTAGTGTAAAACTGGAGCTTACTGTTGAAGGAGTGGCTTTGTCTTGTTATAAAGCCTCAGTGTCACTTCATGCTTTGATCACAGCTTCAGTGTTTATGTGTCTTCATAAATTTTTCTGATTGAGTGGGCTTGACCATGCTTCAAATGTGCAAAGAGCTTCACAGAGGATTAATTAAGCAGGATATAAGAAATCCCATTTCTAAAGCTATAATCCTGCAGTTATATATATAAAGGCAAAACCAGAAGTAGGCAGATTTGATTCCTTTTCTCCCTGATAAGGGTACCATGAAAACACAATTAATGGCTTGTTGGATGCGTATTTATATTATGTAAATATAATGCTCTTAAAAGTGAACTTGCAGCAATTCTAATGCTTGTGTTTAACTTTAGGCATGTATTTTAAAGTAGCGTCTCATAGGTAGCATTCATGTAGCTAGGAGCTGGGAAGATCCGTGTGGACCACAGTAAAACTCTAGTGCATTCGAACAGTTTCACACAGCCTTTCACCTTTGCTCCAGATGAGAAAGAATAGGTACGTAGGTGCATGTGCTGTCCAAACGTAGCAAGTCTTCAGTTGACATATGCAAGGTTAATGCTTGAAGCAGTGGAAGAAGCATGTTATGGAGGGGTTTATCCCACAGATGGGTCAGGTTCCTTGGAAGGATGAAACTTGAGTTGCCTAAAGACAGGTTGAAAATTCCCTCCCATATATTCACAGGAGAGTTTAGGTGTTGCAAATATGTGTGCAGTTCTAGCTTGGGTGTGACTCTCAGATGGAAATCTATGGAAAACTGAAAAAAAATTGTTGAAAACTTTGCAAAGTAATGGTCTTGTGCAAGAGTTTTAATTCAAACTTTGTTAGTTTGAAGTGCTGTATGTTGTCCTTGTGCCTCTAGGACCACCAAGTGCCCCTGCAGAAGAGAGATCGGGAACACCGGACAGCATCACTTCTTCCTCTTCTGCAGCCCACCCACCTGGGGTTCAGGCACACCAGCCACCGTACCCTGGCACACAGCCACAGACTGGTCAGGTGGAAGGTAAGGAGCATGTTTTCTGCTGTGTAATGCATGAATGATGGTGTCTGAATCCGAGGGATCAGCAGTTATAACTTTATATTAGCAGCCCAAAGTCAATACCAAACTACAAAATCATGTGTTCTAATAGGCAGAAAAGCTTTTTTCCTGAAGTGCTGTTCAGCATAGAAACAGCAGATGGAGCAATAGCTTTATGTAAAGGTAGGTGATGTAAGGTGAAGAGTATTTTCGTAGTACTGTTTTCTACTTACATCTGTGCTTACTTTACTGTAAGTCAGATTTATATAGGCTGCACGATACAGCTGAAGATCGTCGTTCCTATCATGCTCTGTGTGTTGAATCAAGCTTTTACTCAGCTAAGTTTGTTGGCTTGTCTTCTGTGAATTAAAAATATTGTTTACTCTTAATTTCTGTCTAACAAGCCAGAGCCACTATTTCATTGCTTCTTTATTACGTACAGCTCTGTGCTAGTGTCATGGCTTAACCCCAGCCAGACAGCTTGTGCACTCACTCCCAGTGAGTGGTGCCAGGCTGGAAGCAGTCGAGGCCCACATTCCCCCCCGCCTCCCCAGGGGCTGCCCCCCCTTCCCTGCTCCCAGAGGGATGGGGAGGACAATCGAAAGAATGCAACTGCCACGGGCTGAGTTAAGAACAGTCTAGCAACCAATGTACAACACAAATCACCACCGCTACCACCACTAACAACAATAAGAGATAATAGCAAGGGAAAAGAGTGCAATACCATGTGCCGAACAACGAGTCTGACCCAGCAGACCCCCTGTCCTTCCGGGTAACTCCCAGTTACATCCTGGGCATGACGTGCTCTGGTATGGAATACCTCTTTGGTCAGTTTGAGTCAGGTGTCCTGTCTCTGCTTCCTCCTGGCTTCCCCTCCTCCCTGGCAGAGCATGAGGCTCACAAAGTCCTTGGCCAAACCAAAACATCATTTTTATCAGCTCTGTTCCCAGCCCAAAAGTCAAAACACAGCACTGCACCAGCTACCAAGAAAGAGAAAAACGACTGCCACTGTTAAACCCAGGACAGCTAGTCAGGTTAAATCTTGTGACTGTCTCATTGCTTTATAGTTTTTCTGTGTAACCCTTGAGAGCCTCAGCTGGCTCTCCTTTAAGGCTTGGTCTTAACTCTGATGTGCAGATTCCTTTATACTATGCCCTTTTACACGTTTTTTTTTTTTTCTTCTAAAAAGAAACCTATTCAGAGGTTTGCTGTGTTTGGGCATCATTGTTCTACTCATATTTTTGAAGAGCTCTGATCCTTCAGGTCTGCATAGTTTTGGAGGAAACTGTCTGTGGAGTGACTTTGGTGCTTCTGCCTCATTATGAAGTACAATGTAAAGTTGTTTCTGTGCTAGTGTAGAAACAAGTTGCAGCCCTCTGATGCTTTCTGTACTGACGTAATGCTGAGACACTTGAGAGGCATTACTGAGGAGGATCACGATATCCACAGTCACTTGGAATGTGTTGGCTGAAGGGCACTGTAACATTCTGACATTGTTGCAGAGCATTTGAACAGTTCTTAGTTACAAATAATATATAAGCAGGCGTGAATGCTGTTGGTTGCAATAAAGCTTATAAAACACTTATTTTGCTGCTTTCAGCTTTGGGGTTCCCCCCCCCCCCTTTTTTTTCCCCCTTGCTTCTGTATGAATTATTCATGTGATATGAAGAAACATCAAGAGACATCTTTGTAGCTTAAAGATACAGTTCTTCTGTCAGTAACAACAAAACTTAAAAAAATACATGCCCTCAGTTACTGAACTTGCGTTTTATGAATTTAGTCTTTTTACTTCCATACAGTAATGTATGAGGTTTTAAGTGTCTATGTTAAACTAGACTGAAACAAATGAAATGCCCTAAAGCACTACCAGCACTAGGTTGGAATCCTGACTGGCTGCTAACATCAGGGAAGGGAAAAAATACTTGTTTCAGCAAAACTCTCTGTACTTGCTAAAGGAGTTGTCTAGGCTCATGTTTCAGAGTAGATATAATGATTTTTCTGAACTTGGGTTGAGGAAAGTAGAGTGCTTTTTTTTTTTTTTTTTTGTATTTTTAAATACTGAATTGTGCTTTGCCCAAGTCCTTTTTTATTTTTAGGTAAAAGTACAACAGTAATAATTGCGAAGGTTTTGGTCTACAGCTTATGCAGTTCTTATTGTTGCCACTGAATATGTTAAGTATTGATTAGGTTCACTCAATGAATAAAATAGGTTCAGTTCTTGAAGAGATCAGAAGTTATTATTGCACTTTGTTCATCAGCAATGCTAGTGTCAGGGCTTATGCTGTGCCTTTATGTGCATGGTAAATAGTGGTCTCTTACCAAAGCGGGGTAATATGTGTGAAATTACCAACCTGAGGTTTGATTTTTAATTAACTAAGTTGCTTTTACCCAAATTGTTCAAAGACTACTTTGAAACAGGGAGTAGCTTTCTATACTTCACTGTCTGATAGCACCGCAATCCAGTGGTAATTTGAGGACCTGTCCTGTCCCATGAGAACTAGTGCAGGGCCATGGCCCAGCCAGATCTTTGGCTAAGTTTTGATGGTCAGGTTTTCAGCAGGATGGTCTGGTTTTCAACAGAGCATGTTCTCGTTATAAACTAGTTTTAAAATACTAGTTCACTTCTGAAATAAACCCCAAATACCCCAAGCTGTGCTTCTGCCCCATCTTCCCAGTGTTTGCTGAGGAAACGTCAAGAGAAAAAGGAGGCTTATGAAAGGTGAAAGCAAGGATAGGCGGCCTGGGAAGAATACAGGGATGTTGTCTGGGCAGCTAGGGACCAGGTTAGGAAAGCTAAGGCCCAGTTATAATTAAACTTGGCTAAGGATGTGACAGATAACAGGAAGGGATTCTGTAGTTACATTGCAAATAAAAGACAGGCTAAGGACAATGTGGGCCCTCTCTGGAAGCTATCAAGAGAACTGGCTACCCTGGATTTGGAGAAGGCTCAGGTTCTTAATGACTTCTTTGCCTCAGTTTTCACTGGCAAAGGCTCTGACCACACCACTCAAGTCCTGGAAGGTAGATGCAGGGACTGTGAGAATGAAGACCCTAGGCCCACTGTAGGAGAGCATCTGGTTCAAGACCATCTTAAGAACTTGAACATGCACAAGTCCATGGGACCTGATGGAATCCATCCGCGGGTCCTGAAGGAGCTGGCAAATGAAGTTGCTAAGCCACTGTCCATCATATTTGAAAAATCGTGGCAGTCAGGTGAAGCTCCCGACAACTGGAAAAAGGGAAATATAACCCCCATTTTCAAGAAGAGGAAAACCAATGACCCAGGGAACTACAGACCAGTCAGTCTCACCTCTGTGCCTCGCAAAATCCTGGATCAGCTTCTCGTGGAAAGCATGCTAAGGCACATGAAAAACAACAAGGTGGTTGGTGACGGCCAGCATGGCTTCCCTAAGGGGAAATCCTGCCTGACCCATTTGGTGGCCTTCTATGATGGGGCTGTGGACAGGGGTAGTGCAGTTGATGTTATCTGCCTGGACTTGTGTAAAGCATTCAACACTGACCCACATGACATCCTTGTCTCTAAATTTGAGAGATATCAATTTGATAGATGGACCACTCGGTGGATAAAGAGGTGACTGGATGGCCACATGCAAAGGGTTGTGATCAATGGCTCAATGTCCAGCTGGAGACCAGTAACAAGTGGTGTCCCTCAGGGATCGATGTTGGGACAGGTCTTGTTCAACATCTTTGTTGGTGGCATGAACAGTGGGATTGAGTGCGCCCTCAGCAAGTTTGCCGCTGACACCAAGCTGTGTGGTTCGGTTGATACGCTGGAGGGAAGGAATAACATCCAGAGGGACCTTGACACACTTGTGAGGTGTGCTGATGCCAACCTGATGAAGTTTAACCATGCCAAGTGCAAGGTCCTACACCTGGGTCAGAGCAATCCGAGGCACAGCTACAGCCTGTGCAGAGGTTCAGAGCAGCCCTGAAGAGAAGGACTTGGGGATGTTGGTCGATGAGAAGCTTAATGTGAGCTAGCAGTGTGAGCCCACAGCCCAGAAAGCCAGCCATATCCTGGGCTGCATGAAAAGAAGCTTGACCAGCAGGTCAAAGGTGGTGATCCTGCCCCTCTACTCTGCTCTTGTGAGACCTCACTTGGAGTATTGTGTACAGTTCTGGTGTCCTCAACATAAAAAGGACATGGAACTGTTGGAACAAGTCCAAAGGAGGGCCACTAGGATGATCAGGGGACTGGAGCACCTCCCGTATGAAGACAGGCTGAGAAAGTTGGGGCTGTTCAGCCTGGAGCAGAAGAGGCTGCTTGGAGACCTCATAGCAGCCTTCCAGTATCTGGAGGGGGCTTATAGCGATGCTGGGGAGGGACTCTTCATTAGGGACTGTAGTGATAGGACAAGGGATAATGGGTTAAAACTTAAAGAGGGGAAGTTTAGATTGGATATAAGGAAGAAGTTCTTTAAGGGTGGTGAGGCACTGGAATGGGTTGCCAAGGAAGTTGTGAATGCTCCATCCCTGGTGGTTTTTTAAGGCCAGGTTGGACAGGGCCTTGGGTGACATGGTTTTAGTATGATGTGTCCCTGCCCATGGCAGTGGGGTTGGAACTAGAGAATCTTAAGGTCCCTTCTAACCCTAACTGCTTTATGATTCTGTGATTCTGTTTTGAGGATATAAGTAAAATGGTGATGGCCATCATGTGACAATCATTCTGCTTATACTGGGGATTATTTTTTTAATGGCATTTTTGCAAATAGATGATACTGAAAAAGACATTTCAGCATAGTGCTGTCTCATTTGGCATGCCTGTGCTATTGTACCACTAAATCCACTCACTGAACAGAATCTGTTCTGTACAGATTTGAATGCTTTTTTAGTCTTTACTGAAATGGATGCGAAGTTTGTTCTTGTAAGCACTTCACGATCTTCTAGGGAAGAGAATATTGTGTGAATACACCTGTTTGTCTTTTTTCCTGAATCTGGCTAAAATGGCTGTTTCAGTGCACAGGAATAATGGTAAATGCTGGCAGATCCTTGACTGCAGTAAGTGCTGCTTAAGTACAAAACCAGACACTGATGCTGTAGCTCATCTTGGCTTCAGAGTAGAACTCCAGTGAGAGGGGAAAACTGTGTTTAAGGACCAGGTGGATCCCTGACTGCCTTCATGGGTGTAACAACGACACTGGGACACTTCTCTGGTCCTCACTAAAGCTTCTACCCAGGTGAAGACAGGCAGCCTTCCCAGCTTTGGAAAAGCTCCCTGCTGTGACAGGGTGTTAAGAGCAGGGCTATCTTTCACAGCACTTTACTCGGAGCGTCCAGCAGGTGCCAGTGTGGTCATTGCCTTAGCCTATAGGTAACCTGAGACAGGCAGCTTCTTGCTGCTTTGCTTCTCTTAGAACATCCTCTTCACAGCTGAGTTGAAGCAACAGAAAACATGCTTTCTGAGTCTCTCATTCTTAATTACCAAGCTAACAGGCTTAAATTCTTTCAAGCCTTGTGTTTAGCATGCTCTTCATCACACAATAGCTACATACCAAATAATATTTTGATCACTTTAGTGTGAATGTAAGATACCGTTGCTTTCAAGCTGCAAGTAAGGCAGAGAAAAAAAGAAATACAGAGTTCTTTTAAAGCAGTGTGCACAGGGTCTGAGAGGACTTGGAGCAGGGCTGAGTTGCATTTTTCTTGGTGCAGTTTAGAAGGTAGGCTTTACAGTGTATTTATGCCCGTGTTGCTTTTTGCAGGATGAATAGCAGTAGAGTAACACTTAAAGTTGCTAGAGTAACAGTGAAGTTTCCATGTCTGCTCCAGCTCAGCCAAGCTTTAGTTGTGGCAGATAATTGCTTTTGTTCTGTGACTGTGCCTGTTAACTACATTGAAAAAAGGCAGAAGCATAAAGCCTGAACAAGGCCTATAGGTGAAGTCTGAACAAAAATTTTGCCTCTTCTTGCCAAGAAATTCGGAGGAGTGAGTTTAGGAAAACTTCACACTGAATTGGAATACCCAAGCTTAAGAATGATCTTATTTCTGCTTTAGGATGTATGCCCCAGCTCTCTTTAAAAGACTTGGCTTACAGCAAGTCAGATACTGACAGACTGGTGACTTATCTGGAAGATGTGGTCAGAATAAATAATGTACCACTATGCTTATAATGCTTGGATGCAGAAATGGTCTTAAAAAACTAATATAAACAGACAATCTGAGGACATGTTAAACTTTTGAAGTACTTTAATTTACCATGCAAGTTCTGGAGCAGTTATCAAGATGCTGAAAGATTCCTCCTCTGTTACCCACCAGAGTAGCATTGATTAAGGTGCATGTCTTCTGGCATCTTCTGAACACGTGAAATGGTCTCATGTGCTGACTTAGAACTATTTATTCAGTTGGAGATAGACAAGCAGCATTTAATCTTTAGAACAGCATGGTTAAGAAACTAAAATCTGTACATAGATTTCAGTTGGTAACTGCTAAAGCTAACACTCAGGTGGAACACATATATTCAGACTTCACCCACCATGTTCAGGTTCCTTGAAAAGACCTTTTTACATGTTGTAAGTTTGTTTCTGTGATTTTTGAGTTGTTAGGATGTTGTTCATTGTGTGTTTGTAACATAGCTAGGGTGCTGGCCTTCAACTAAATACGTTTTTAATCCGTAGGTCAGATGTATCAGCAGTACCAACAGCCTGGTTACCCTGCTCAGCAGCCTCAGGCTCAGCCTCAGCAGCAGTATGGTATGCAGTACCCAGGTAAGCAGCTCACTCAGTTCCTGAGCCTGTGGGGCAGGTCAGGGTGCTGAGAAGCCACAGTACCCATTATTCTGATGGGAACTGGCACAATTCAGAAATCACTAGAAGAGAACACTGTAGCTGTCTATATTTTTAATACACATTTGGAGTTGTGGTGTCTTTATTTTACTTGGTTGTGACCCAGAGCGGACTTCATTATTAATCAGCAGAATGTGTTGTTAGAAAGGTAGGCAAAATTAATCACCTGAAGTACGAGCCATTGTCAGGATTAACTTCTGCAGTCTTGGGATTCTGGCAGGTGACTGAAAGATCCCAATTTAGCTAACTTAAATACCATAGGTATATAAAGATGGCCCTTATTTCTTGCATCTAGAATGATTTTCATGTACAGAATCTAATGGGGTGCACACTGATTATAGCTGTCATTAACTCCTTAGCTATTATAAGTACTGTACATTTCTGAGAAACTTTCAGGTGATAGGCTTTTTAGTTGTTGATTTTGCTGATGCCTCAGGTAAAGGTGCCAGTAGACTTTTAGCAGCAGTACTAAAAACTTTTGGTACACTGGTGGTTTATGTACAGTCAAATATGAAATTTTTTAATTTATTTATGAAGAAATTCCATTTTATCATAAAGAAATATATTTACTTATTTTGTATAGAAGAACCCTAGAAAACTTGGAACTGAAGGTTTAGGCCCCCACCCTTGTTCCTGTGCACTGTGTGAGAGCTGGTTAATTTGGGTGTCTAGATGGTACCTTGTTCCCTGCAGATTTCTCCCCCCCCCACCCCCCCATATATAATTAGAAGACAGTGACAGACTTTATGAAGTGTAATTAAGAAGTAACAAGCCTGTTGGAAGTAGAAGGGTCTGTCTGACGTTCTTTAGGCTTAAAAACTGTGAGGGGGTAGTTTCCATCTGGTTTCTAGTCATATTCTACCATTACCTAATCTGTTCTTTTACTGGAGAAGTTCCTGTGAAAGCTGTAGTGCAGGGTGCGATTCTGCATTCTAATCTACATCATCCTCACCTAAGAATGAAACACCACAACTGATCTCGATGCCTCTGCTTCTCATAACTTAGCTCACAATTAACCTGATCTTTCAGAAACAGTCTTTTTCCTTTGGAGGACCTAGCAACAGCAGCCTTTGAAGATCTTGCCTCAAAGGGTTTCTTGTTTGTTTTGCTGTTGTTCCCATGAGTATTGTCTCCTTTGAAACCCCTGTTCCCTGAGAATGGGATCTATTCCCACTCTTGTACATCTAACAGAAACAAAGTGGCAATTTACTCATGGTAGTAAAACCAGACCCTTCAGAGGTTTGTCTCATGAGTAAATGTTGATCTGGGTTTCAAGGTGAGTTTATTTACTCCAGTGCATTGTTCAATCCTTACTCTTTCTGTTTAGGGCTGTGCACTCTTAATAATTCGTGTGTCTGGTGTTTAATGCTGACAGGATTCCAGTCACTGGAGAGGTTTCATTGCAAGTAGCTGCAGGTGTGTTTCATGGTGGATAAAAGTAGCTGTTTCTTCATGAAAGGAGCTGTGTCATTTTGAAGCTTTCAACAAGGGAAATTTCCTCTGGGAAGCTTCTTTTATACATAAAAATCAAGTTTTGGATTTGGACATGTTTAAATGGAAGTTCTGTGCTGAAGTATTCTGTTCTGCACAGATTTCTCATATTGAGCTCTAAAGAACTGAAAACACATATGAGTTAATCAAAGGCATGACTTAAATTTACACCCTGACAATTTTTTCATGACAGAGTAGTTTTGAGTTTTTATTTGGGGGAAAGGTTGCATTTTGCCTCATTTGCTAATGACGACTTTTATTTTTCATGTGATGTGATGGTAAAATACTATTTGTTGGGTTTTTAATTTCTTGTCAGTCATGAGAAAACTGTTTTGTAGTGACTGTTTTCAGTGTTGCTGTGCTGCCAGAATAGGGTCCCGACAACCAGGCAATGTGTTTATGTGCAAGGCAGGAACAATTGCAGTTGCTTCTTGGTTTGCTTTCCCTGTGCTTCCTGCCTTGTTTCATGTTTGTCACTGTAAGCAAGTGGAAAACAAAAGCTCTTTCTGCGCGTGCCGCGGTTCGCCGCGCTCTCACCGCTTTGCTCTTCGCCTTTCCAGCAGGCTACAGCCAGCCACAGCCCCCCTCGCAGCAAGCCCAGCAGTTCCCGGCCTACACCCAGACGGCGACTCCGGCTGCGGCTCCGGCCCCGGCCGCCGCCGCCTTCCCGGGCCCGGCTCAGCAGGTGCCGCCGGCGGCACCGGCGGCGCAGTTCGCGGGGGCTGGTTACCCGCCTCAGGCATACGGTTCTGCGCCTCCCGCACAGCCCAGCCCTTACGGAGGCGGCGGCCCCGGCTCCCAGGCAACGGCCGGCGCCTACCAGCCGCGGCCCGGCTTCAGCCCCTCGCCCAGTGGGCCCAACCCCTATGCCCGCAGCCGGCCGCCCTTCGGCCCCCAGGGCTATTCCCAGCCTGGACCTGGCTACCGGTAAGGAGGTACTGGCCTGGGCACCTGTGACCCCATCCTGAGCTACTCCAGGTATTTCAACTGAGGTTCCAAAACTGTAACGAGGCAAAACTGTGGCTGTTAATTCAGTTCTGCTGGGGGAGGGGAACGACCAAATCAATCTTTTCTGCTTCAAATTGTACCTGCTTCCTCATTTAATTTTGGGGCTGAGTGGTTTTGAGGAAACACTTCCTAAGTGTCTGTAAAGTGATTGACATTCTAGCTTGCCTTTTGTGAAGGACAGGAACAGTAGCCCACTTACCAGGCTTGGTTTTACTAAATACCATGATGTACTAAATTAGATTGATTCTGGAGGTAAAACTAGATGTATTATAAATTGTAATGCTCACATGGGAAACTAATAAAACCCCTGAATCTATTAAATGCCTGGTCTTGATTGATAATGGAGAATGCTGAACAGCGTAACTGGGTGCATGGTGGGTCTGCAGCCACCAAGGTGAAGATCAGCCGTGCGCAGGTTGGTAGGAGAAGGGACGAGAGTTTTAGGTGTGTAAATGGAGAAGGGGTTGTCCACAGAGCCTGCTCTTGCAGAGGTTACGCAGCAGTAGGTGGTTTTGTTCTATCTCCTGTTACTAACTGCCATGTAGCCCTTGTACCAAGCGGGTAGGAACCAGTGCACATCTTAAAGCCCCATATCAATTTTGCTTTTAAAAGGAGTAGGCAGATAACTGCTTTACTGCTTGAAAATTTAGGCCAAATACATATTTTTAAAATAGAACTCTTAAAAATGAACAACTTTTGTACAGGTTCTTTGCTGCTTAGAAAAAATTGAGAATGCCATTGTAGTGACTTGATTCTGAGCCAACAAAAAGCAGATCAAGAGCTGTAGCAAGTTCAGTGGCACATGTGACAGGAGAGGGCAAAGCATTTTCCCAGCTAATATTTTCCATCTTATGGATTCTAGGAATACATAAAACTAAGCAGGGAATCTATAAAAACCCAAACTGGAGTAAGCTGCTTGAACTCTCATAAAGACAACTTAGGAATTAAGGAGTGAATATATTTCCTCCCTTCAGGACCTCCCTGTTCCCCTGTAAGCTGCACTTCCTGCTGTTTGTGCTCTCCACAGCCCTAGTGCCTCAGGGGCTGGTCACACCAGAACAGACTGCTGAAGTAAGCAGCATTTGCCACAGGAGCTAGTATTTCTGTATTTCTTTTCATGGAAAACGCTGATGAAGACTGCTTGATTAAAAAATACTTTATTAGGAGTACAGTGTACCTGCAATGTACTTTATAAGGCATTTTCTATAAATGACTATTTCTACTATATATATATCTGACTGTTCCTGTTCATATTTTTCAAATACTTTAGTAATGTAGTGAATAACACCTTTAGAAAAACCTATATCTCTTTAGTTCATAAATGGTCAAGCAGTACAAATAGCTTCGGGAGAGGTTTTAGTTAACTGTAAGGCAGTTTTAAAGTTCAGTTATCACTATTTCCCCTTTGTCCCAGTGAATACTTTCTTGTTTTAAATAAACCCGATTATGCTGTAACAACAGTAGCTTATTATTTTCCCATTTCATCTCTCTTTCCAAGCCCCCTGTATGTACACTTAGCTTTTGAGCCAGGAAGTCTCAGCCTCCAAAAACTACATTCCTATGAAAAGCTGGAGCCTTGAGGGGCATGTTTGTCACTCTCTGTCCATAGATACCTGCCTGCTTTCAGGTAGCCCAACCACCCATTGCAGTCCAGCTCTGCAGCAAGGGGCTGAATGTGCTCTGCTGCTGGAGCTGGAGCCGTTGAAAAACCCACTAACCTGGTGATGCAAAGCTGCATGTAGAGCAGTCTCCCTCTGTGTGCTGGCAGGAGTATAAACTGTTTGTACAGGTAAGGAGACAGTGATTCAAGTTTACTGGTTGCAGGATACTAACAATTGTAGTGTCTTCTCTATGACAGATCCATCCGAACAGGGAGCTTATGGCACTTGTGTTGTAGAAGACCAATGAATACTTAAGAACTAAAGCACGTTGCATTCCATCACCAGCTCTGCCATAACTGTGCCTTAAACATTTACTGCAACATTGTGATAAATAATATACACACCGTATCTTTTAAAATACCATATAAACCATTCCTCAGGAATAGGGAGCCAGCTTCCCTCCACAGTACCCTAGAACATGGCCCTAGCCTGGCTGGAATTTATTTTTTATATCTAAAAACAGGTCTGTAAAACTGGATAACTACATACAGTAAGCAGCCTACGCTATTACACAATTAATGTAGTATTGGCATTAGACTCATATAAACCCTTGCACATCAGCAAACTCACTGCAGTGCCAGGTGTACTGCGAACATTGCCATCTCTGAGCCCATGCTGGGCAGTCAGGCAGGTGGGAAGTGCTAGGCCTTGTTTCCACGTTCACGTTGCATCTACCATTTCCCAGGGATTGATGTTCCACACTCGTACCAGCGAACGTAGTTAATGTGGGTCTCCCCACCGATTTTTCCAAATTTGACAGGTTCCTGACGGACAGCCCTGAAAAATCCTACAACAGAGAACAGGGCTGGGTTTACATAGAGCCTTCACATGGCACCTTCCTTTGATTACCCTGTGATGTCCGTGTGCAGCTCAAGTAAGGGCTACACTAGGCCCTGAGCTCTTAGCTTGCGTGCCACACACAGCACTGTGCTGCCCCTGCACTGAGAGCATGCTGGCATTTTCCGTGCAACTCCAACACAAGCAGCACCCCTTGGGATGCCTGCAGTGCAGGAGAGGTGAAACCTACCTGCCTTTGAGGACGCAGCACTCACCCATGGGTGGTGCTAGCAGGGCTGGGCCAAGACTCCTGCCTTAGTTTCCCCTTGGCTGCAGCTGCTGGTGGCTTCTATAAACAAGAGGTGGTTCCTCCTCACAAAGTTATAATGATTGAATGGCTCCCACTGCAGCAGCCTTGACAGTGCAGTAAACCTAAACAAAACCTGACAGCTCGGGATATTTCACACTATCTTCCCATCCCCAGGCAAAAGAAATACTACGTATTCCAACTGTTCCATATGACAATTCATATACTTGCCAGATAAAGTGAGCCGTTAGTGCTGAACTTGACCTGATCATCAGGAATGTGTGTGTGACTAAAGCATGCACCTGTGCTCACACACACACAGATGACTGTTCTGCCACTAATATGCAACAGTAGTCATGATTCACCCTGCACTTTGGGCAAATGGGTGTAGTTAATTTCAGTTTGAACGGAACTCATCTTGCTGCAGCCAGGGAGGAACTGCACAGTCTGTTCAGACAGACAGTCTGTTCTTTCCTCTGTCCAGTTCACTGACTAGAAGACAAGCTATGGCAGAGGTGGGGGCTTCTGTTGGTTGTTTTGTTGGGTTTTTTGCTTAGGTTTTTTTTTCTTTGTCTGTACAAAATGAATGTAGCTGATGAATCCACTCAATAAATCCAGTTGCAGAAGACGAATCAGTTTTAAATGCCTGGCACAGATTCACTTAAATTAAAAAAAAAAAAAACAGCTTAAAAGACATTTTAGATTGGATTCAGACAATCCCTCACAACAAACAAAACACCTTTACAAATGGACAACACTGATGGGGAAAGGAAAAGTAAAGCCCTCTTAAATAAATAAAAAAAACAAACAACACCCCCCCAAGTAAAAAATCCCATGACCTAACCCCCTTAAGATCATTTACCTAACTCTCTTCAGGAAAACTTGTGAGAGATTTTGGCACTTCAGTCTCCCTCATCTAAGTCGGCACATTCCTGTACTTCCATAAGGTGCTTTATAAATCATAGAATCAACTGGGTGGAAAAGTCCTTTAAGATCATGAAGTCCAACCGTTACCCCAGCACTGCCAAGATCACCCACTAAGCCATGTCACTGAGGGCTTCATCTAAATGGTTTTTGAACACTTCCAGGGACAGTGATTCCACCACTTACCTGGGCAGCCTGTTTCAATGTGTGATCACCCTCTCAGTGAACAAATTTTTCCTAATATCCAGTCTAAACTTCCCCTGGCACAGCTTGAGGCCATTACCTCTTGTCCTGTCACTTGTTACTTGGGAGAAGAGACCAGCCACCTCCTTGCTGTATTCTCTTTTCAGGTAGGCGTAGAAACCAGTAAGGTCCCCTTTGAGCCTCCTTTTCTCTAAACTAAAGGAACTCAGATCCTTCAGCTGTTGCTCATAAGACTTGAAGCACTACCTTCAGGATGAAGTGCTACTCCTTCAGGAAGGTTTGGACAACACACTGATACCATACCAAAAACCATTCTGCTATCTTCCTTGGTAAAATAGTCCCTGACCCATTTAGTGGTGCACATCAATGCTGCCTGTGTCCCTGCCCCTCAAGGGCATGGAACCCCTCACAGCAGCATTGCTGCCAGCAAGCAAGGCAGGCACTCGGCTGACAGAAGGACAATCTTATGGTATAGCCTCAGCAACATGTGAGCCATAGCCATAGGCATGGGGCAGGCTGCATTTAGGGCATCCAGCCCCATGCTCAGTCAGATCAGACGGGAATTCTAGGCACTCAGTTCAAATGGGTGCACACAGAATTACTGCAGCATGAATTATGTTTTCCAGTAATAACCTTTTGGTGTTTCATTAGGACTAAACAAAGCTGTTTAATGCCCAGCTGCTGATTTACTGCACTTTAAATCAACCTTGCTAGTTTGAACGTAACACTTCATGCCTCTCTGCAAACACAAATTTGTGGTTGGGTTTAAGTATGTAACACCAACTGTGTTGGCATGTTTGGGACAGGCAGGAGGCTGTTTACTACCTGACAGAACCCGAGTCAGAACCGTCTTTTAATAAGTCGTTCCTCTTCAAAAGCTGCTCAAGCCTGTTCTGCCTGCAAAGCCAGTCCTCCCTTTACATCACCCGCCCTGGCAGTGGGCACTGCGTCCACCACAGGAAAAAGAAACATGCAAACAAAGGAATTGCCAAGGTTTGCTACAGAGAGAGGCATAAGGAATTACCGTCTTTGACTGGCAGGTCTTCTTGCTGTCCTGTTCTTCCATCTAAGAATGAGTCTACAAACTGGCAGTGATCTTCTCCATGGCCCCGCTGGTCTCCTATGTTATAAAATTTTCCTGAAAGCAAACAAGCAGCAATGTTCAGTGAGGGCTGTTTCCAACAACCACTGGAGGCCATGGGCTGTGAAATTTGATCTGTGGGGAAGCCAAGGTGAATGCTACGATTCTTTCCCTCCCAGGATCTGTAGCTGTAATTTGAATATTATACATACTCCAAGTACAGTGCTCTTGGCTATAGAGAAAAGTGCCAAATTCATGGCCAGAATCTATACCTGAATGCATTTTTTACCCACCTTACATTTCCTACAGTAAGCAAAATTCTGTTATTATCTAGAACCTCATCCTGATACTACCAAAAACAAGGTAAGTTTTGCTAGTGATTTCAACATAAGGCAGATTTGGTTCCCAGTCACAGAGCCCCAGTACCTTCAAAGATGTTTTTATGTCACCTCATAACACAGCCAAGCCTTTTTTATAAATCATCACATTTTTACAACATGTATGTGCAAGTGATAGCCTTTAAGAAATATATGACCCCAGTATAGTAGCTGCTATCCAGAGCATGAAGTGTGCCCTTGTATTTACTTGCAGGATTGCTTAACTTGACTGCAACTGAGTAGAAAACAAGGTCTCAAATGCCACATGGAGCATGTGCTAACATTGTGGGCTGTGCTCACCCTGCTAACAAGAGGGCTCACAGTGAAGGAGTTCTGACAGGGAGATGTTTTTACTTACTGATTTGGTTTGCTGGACATTAGTAATAATTTAGTTCAGAAGATGGAGGAATTGACGCTACACTCTCTTCCCAATCCCTGGCAGGAAACACTTTCAGATAAATGTACCTTTTGTTCTAAACTCCTTTCATAGCACTTGTTCTTACTATGTTCAACCTTTGGCTGTAAGGTTGAAAGGAAAGGTGAGAGCCTTTAGATACAGGCTCAGTACTCAAGTATGAGCTAAGCAGAAAGTCCAGTTAGATGCTGGGTGTCTTGAATCTGCGCCAGTCTGGCCATTTGAGGGGTGATGAGATGGCTTATGTTACTGCTCCCTAAGGTGCAATTAATAAAGGAGCAGACTACCAATAAACACTGTTTTTCCCATATTTTCTTGATCTGATAAATGCTTTGCCAAGAATCCTCACCTCCAGCTGATGGTGTCTGTGCACACAGTTCTTCCCTAGCTTTAGAAAATTATTTATGATTATTCAGTTCTGGCTGCAGGCATGTTTTTTTCCATAGGAGCATAGGAGAACTGGTCAGAGGGAGTTCCTTTCAGCAATTCTTTAGTTTGAAATGAAGAACATTCAGGCTGCCCAAAACAGCATTTTTTTCCATGGTGTTGAAGGTCACACTTAGATTTTATTTTTTTTCCTCCCCTTACTAAATACTTTTTTCTTTAGGTGACCTGCTTTTCTGGAATGCCTGCACTGACTGCTCTGGAGGACTGTTAAATGAGGTCAACAGTAGATACTGGTTTATAGAGCAGTCCTGGCACATGTAGCGTAGATCTGTTTTTTCTTCATGAGACTGAATAAACCAGATATTTTTATGGCTAACACAAAAACTATAACTTTCAGATATGCACACACTCTCCTGGCCCACAGCGTAACCTATGCATAATTCCAACAATTTCTATACATAAATTAGCAGTGTTCTCAGTAAATTCTTACTTCCCAACTCTTTCCATAATAAAGAAACACACTTAAAAACATTTAGCTGACAAATGACTGGATTTATCTTTCTCATCTGTGGTTAGCAATTCCAGCCTAAAGTAAATTTTTCTTTTTTTTCCAGTGTTCCTGTATGGGTGGTCTTAAGAAAATTAGTTACCATCTTTGTTTTATACATTATGAATTCTGGAACTCTAGACATAGAAATTCATGCTAAAACCAGTATGCAGTGATATGGTTGTTGGTTGCCTTGTGCAACAGCATCTGCACAATGCACCCAAAGTTCAAGGTCACTGTGCTGCTAAACAGCTAAGCTCCAAAAGGTATTTTCAGTGTATGGTGGAACTGAGGACCTCAGCGCAGCCCCTCACTGCTGGCTGGCGCTGGCAGGATTTCATCCCTTGGCTGTGGGGGTATGGTGAGATGAGGTGTGACAGCGAAGCACGTCTGAACAGAGTCTGGCTTCAACCTGGAAACTTCCTCACATACAGAGGCCCATGCCATGGCAGTCCCACTTAAGAAATGGGGGGGGTGGGGGGGTGTGTGTGGTGAAACGCTTTCCTTCGTCATAAATATTTCAGTTATTTCAAATATTGTGACAACTGGTCAGCACTGGTTGTAACAACTCAAGGGCAAGAACCAGGCTTAGCAAGTATAATGAATACAATGTGGCTGCCATCCTTTCTCCAGCAAGTTAAATCACCACCCTTCCAGGAAGACCAAAAACAATCTAATGAAAACAGGAAAATGGGCTCCTAATACATTAAACTTTTCTTCTAAGAGTGAAGTAGCTTTCACTGCACTGTTAACTCACTTGATTTAGGGCTAAAATTGAGTCCTGCTAGATTAGCACTGCTATTTCCTCTACTGGCTGGTTTTATGATATGCTATGCCTCAGTGCCAGTGTTTGTCATTTAATCACAGTTGGTTAGTACAGCAACAGTTGAATGAATGATCTTTCTGTTCAAAACAGTCTCTTTTATTCACATAACTGCCAAGGTATTGTTTATGTATGAGGTATTGTACTTGCTTTCCTTCCTTGTCTGCTCATGGGAGCATGGTAGCAGGTGCAAGGCCATACAGCTTAAAATTGTATTGGCATGAGATGCCCTACCCTGTCCTGCTCTTTTCTTTCCATGTTCCTGTGTACAGAGAGCAGAGTCCTGCTCCTGTGAAGTGCTGAGCTCCAAGATGGGGCAACTTTGGATTACAAAGCCACAATTTCTCCTAGGTAGTGTAATTCAAAGTAATGAACATGATACCTCTAACTTGCACTCAAAAGATATTTCCCATGCACAGTTATACATACTCCTCCTACTCTGGCTGACATAGTATTATTGTTATGATAGAGTTGTCTAGGCAGTTGTCTGTTGAAAGACCGAAGAAAGCCAGGATATTGGGATGGATTGTAAGAAGTTAACATATTTCTAAATATAGGTTGTACAATCTGCATGAGACACAAAGTTTTACTGAACTATCACCTACCCTGAAAAACACTTTATAGGCTATCTCCCCAGCTTATACACAACGTATGTCACTTGATTCAGGTCTTAAAGACATCACACTCCAGTGGCTTCAGACACTGAACAAAACTTGAGAAGATAAGGCCAGGAGGCTGCTGTTAGTAATACAACAGAAGGTGGCAGAGGGGTGGAGTAGAGAGGAGAGAGCTTATAAGCAAAACTACGGAATGTGATAACAAAATAAAAATGTCAACACAGGTAAGTAAACCCTTGTTGACCAGAGTTGCAGCTATTTATTTATAAGTAATGAAGTAACCAGATGTTTATCAAATGGGATAGGAATGACTGAGTTCAGTCCTGGTCTCAAATGAGGCCCTAATCCTCTAATTAAGAACCACTCCAGGCTACCCTTTAAATACAAATTTGGCACCTTCACTGGCAGAGATGTGATCTATCTCAATTTTCTGTATGACCACTGGGATACTAACAGGTACTCAGATGAATAAAGTCAAATGACCGTCACAGAGAAGTAACTCTTGAGTCTGAAAATTCAGTATCAAACACATCAATGATTTCTGAGCACAAGCAAACTACTGTGCTCAGTAGTCTGCCTATGGATCTGATTTAACACACATGATCACACTTCAGTAGAGCTGGTCTATGTTAAACCTCTTAGTTCTGGAATCATGATATCTTTAAGAAGTGTATCATGTGGACAACACTGATTTGAATGTCTCTTACCTGTAAGTGAATCACTGAGGTATATCTTGTATCTCAAAGAGTTACATAGCTGCACACCTACAAACTTCTTATACCAAGTCCTCTTTACGTATTGTTTCCCTTTGCATTCCGAATAGGTGTCTGAATTGAATGGGATTTCAGTCCAGATAGCATCCTTTCCCACTGCAGGAGAAGAAAAAAAGAGGCTGAGGTATGATGCTGCACACAAAATAATGTATAAGAAATACATTCAGATAAATAGAATTAGAAACCTTGATGGAGCAGAATGCACCATGGCACAAGTCACCTGCATTTGAACATGAAAGATCTGTCAGGGAAGCACCAAAGGCTGCAGATATGACTGATGTGGTGAACTGCTGCTGCTCTCTGTGTGTGGTGCCAGTTTGGAATAAGCTCATACTAGGACCTTGTTAGGGGGACAGTGTCTGTGTGTTAGCAAAACTCTCATTCACAAGGTTTGTGGTACAGTCACTGTTTTTCAGTGTGTTCAAGCCAGAACAGTCAACCTGCAGGAAGTTGTATGTGATTTAGCAAAAATACACATAAAAATTTGTGTCATGAAGTACATGGAAAGAAATGGGTGTCTCAGTGTTTGTCAAAGTGATGCCCATTACAAATGCAAAAAGCATCCCAATTTGCTTGAGCGATCTCAGCTTTTCTTCAAAAGGTCCCACAAAAGACAGTAAGAGCTAAGTGTCCTAAAGCAGAGCTGGATCAAGCCTTCAGAAGTAGAAAACTTTTCTAAAGCACAATGGCAGATAAATAGCATCCTCTCAGTTGTGCTCTGTTAACTCACTTAAAAAGCATGGAGTATCTTACTCATTTTACAGAGCTTTCTTTGCCTTAGCGACAAGGCTGAGAAAATATGAGGCTGTCCTTGGCTCATCTGTGTACATTGGTTTGAAGCCATCCCAGCTGCCATGGAAGCACCACATCATGTCAGCTGTGTTCCTCTCAGGTAAACAAGCAGCCTGGCATGAATTCATTACCAGGGGTATGGGTGGAAGGAGTGAAATAATGTGTGAATGCTTCTTCATTCCATCACTCATTTAACTGGTGCAGGGCAGCCACCCCCCTCGTAAAATTATGCTATCTCATTTCTGACAAACTTCCTGATCAGAAGACATTATACTATACATAAAAGGCTTACTTGAAATTGGCTCGCTCACTCTTGGGTCCGCTGGGGGAAGAAAACAAACATTCAATCAGACGCTGTAAAATGAACTTTCCCAGTATTTCAATGGAAAAGCATTGGTAAGTGTTTTTCTACAGCTGACCTAAGCTGTAATTTGTGAAACAGAAAGAGTTTTGGAAGAAAAGTTGATTTTTGTACCAAATTAAATTAAAGGGAATATATTTTTATTTGAAACGACAATATCAATGGGCTTTTAAAAATTTCACCTATGGGACAATACCAGTCAAACACAGTTCTAGTAAAAACAAGAGCTTAAACCCATAACCAGCAAAACCCAATTCTACTGCATCTTTTTTAAAATTTTCATTTCCAAAACTTAAAATAATAAAAAGGACCCCTCTGTAATACTTGCCACACAAAAACTTGGCTATGAAAGCCCAAAAGTGAGAAATGGATGTGTGCAATTAAGAAAAAACTGACCACATAGTTCATCCAAGCTAAATAGCAGACAGAACATAAGCCTTGTCATTCATGAAAACTACACTTGGCACAGACATTTTTTCAGTTTTAACAATTTAGGATTACAAAGAGCGCATTCACAATTTTTAAGTATGTGTGGCATAGTCTGAACTCCCTGACTAATCCTTTGCTCAGCCAGAACTCCCATCATCAGTGGACTAGATGAGGACTAGATCTAGCACTAGATGAGGACTATAAATATTACTACACCTGGCTTGAAATGCAGACTGAAAAAAAGCCTAAATCTATTTTGTGTTTTATATGATCCTTAAGTACTACCAACCCATAAACACTTCTACACAAAAGATTATATCATGCTTGTATAAGATCAACAAATCAACTGTAGTTAGCCTTACTGGGATCTGGAACAGAGAAAGCAAAGGCAGTCTCCAATTCCCACCTCTGGGTCAGATAGGACTTAACTTGGGAACCAACTATGATCAAAACAAGCTTGTAGACACCTTTTTAACAGTTTCACAGGTGAGTAAACAGGATGGAAGGGGACATACTGCAACATCAGCTTTTCCCAACTGCTATTTCTCAATCTTTATTTTAGCCAAAAGACATCACTATTATACAGCAGCCTTATTGAACAGGTAGCAAAGGTGCCCATAAACACACCAGCCCAAATAAAAACCTTATGTTCCCCATCCAGAAGTCATTAATGAGTTTGATAGATCCAAAAGGTCAGGAATATTGATCTTAAATGACTGAGTGTTCTCTAAGGAATTAGGTTTCTTCATAATGAACACCAAACTGTCTGTGCTCGTGTTTGTTTCTCCTGCAGTCTGGCCATCTTACATCTTACACAATAGAGCCCTGATCCCAGCTGACCTTCCAGGCACTACTGTAACATGTTCAGTAGTAAAAGGCCAGTCTGGAGATAGTGAAGAGCAAGACCAAATGCACAAAATGAAGCAAGAGAGCCTTTCATATATCCCCCAAACTTGAATATTGCAGCCACTGCAAATGATGGTCAGACCTTTGGAAGCTCTCACCTGATTCAGTACTGAATGCCACAACATTACTACTTGGACCTTCACCAAGAGGGTTTCTAGGTTTCACGTGGAATTCATAACTGCGGAATAAAATAGAAGAGATAATAATTTTGCAAACCAAGCATTCTTTCAGACTCTGGAGCAAGCAAACTGCCAACACACACTTTGGTGCTACTTGCTTCTGGGAGAGGAGCAAAAAGGCCTCATTTCTTGCTCTGAAAACACTGGTAGTCTTTGTCCTCACTGTATAAGGCCTCTCTGAACACATAATTTACCAGTCCTTTTGATAATTATTTGCACATGTAATATTAACATTTGATTTAATGGTTTAAGCCAGACTCCTCTCACGCATGCAGTTTCAGCTCTTGCAAAGGGAGAAGTTCAGGTGAGGTCAGAAATAATCTGGTAAGTAGAGATTGAATAAAGCGCATCATTGCTATTTATTTATTTTTTTTTTAACACATAAGAACACAAACCTCCAATTCAATGCCTCTCAGGCCCACCAACAGTAATAGACTGGGCCAGTGAGGAAACGGCATGTCTTCCAGATAGGAACTCAGCCAAGGCAAAGATCCAATTACTTGAATATACATTAATAGTAAATATATGATGTAATGAGAGATGTTGTGCAGCACCTCTTTCTTATCTCTTTGTGGTCATATCACACACCAGTCTGTACTGTAGATATCTCATAATCTCTTTTCATCACAAGTCAAACACAGTGCTATGAAAAAGGACCAGAATGAAGAAGAAATCTAAGCCAGGCTTCCCTGCTTAAGCTTCTCCCATGTCTTAATACTTTATTATAGTCATGAACAGGCAAGACAAGACGGCTTTCTACTGCAGCTCAGCTCTAGGTAAACAGCTACTCACAGACAGTTGCAAAGCTAAAAAATGTTACACAGAAGACACCGGACAGGTGAGGCAGAAAAGAGTTACAGGGGTGGACACGACACAGCTAAGATCTTGCATCAAGGGCACACCTGGAAACAGACTGTTTTCCCTTTCTCCCAGCAGACACTAACCCCAGCCAACTGTTTCTCAGCTCTCCTGGCTGCTGGCTGGCAGCACCTGGGATTTTCTCACTACCCAGCAATGGCTCAGTGCCTCCCTGTAGGACCTGCATGCCTTCTATGCCAAAGCACCCTGATGAATAACATGTATACACACCCAGCTAACAGTACCCTCTTCATGCCCTCCCCAAGAGCTGTAAGCAATCATCTGTCCAATGCATGCTACCTGTAGAGGCTTTTCATGTGCTTTGAGTGGGTACATGGTGAACATCTCTTAACACAGTGTTTATACATCAGTGAGAGACATCCATAGGACACAAATCATGGGGCCCGTAAAATGGGCCCCGACTTATAGACTAAACACAGAACAAAATGAGAATCCCAGAAGTGTGCAGTTAAATATCCAGCTCATGACTAGTGAAGGATTCCTTACCAATGATAACTTGGTAGCTCATGACTATAACAACATTTTAATGTATTGCTGAAACTGTTTCCAGACAGCAATTTTCTAAAGAAAAAAAAACCCATACCACTCTCTGCACATGGTTGGAAATTTGTAAACTCCATTTCCAAGTCCCTGCAAGAGACAGAATAATTGAATCCAAACTTTGGATTACCTCTTGTCGCTTCTTGGCTCCTGCAAAATGTGAACGGCTAGCTAATTAACCTCAGTGGACTAATCATGCAGTACCAAGCAACTGTTTTCCATCTGCAGTTCTTCTAAGACAATATTTAGCTTCAAAATTGCTTGCATAAGCAATTGCCTTTATTTGTAGAATTTTCTTTTAAGGGAAATAATTACAAAATTTGGTATGCTGAACAGACAAGTGGATAATTCATGGATATTTCTAAATGAAAGATGGACTCATTTTCGGCTTTAAAAGTCTATTTGGAGTAATCTTACTATTTATTCAAACGTGCCACAAGACCACTTTGAGCAACTCAGATTACTGTGGAAGGGGGACATTAAATAAATAATAAATTCTAGACACAAAATCTTCTTCATGATCAACTTGTTTAAACAAATACATGTTTTTTAAAATTGGATTTGATCCATTAATATCCACATGCAGTACAGTAACTATTTTGATCAAGCAGTATTCTCATCTGGTAAGAAAGGTCGTTATACAGAGCACTGTAGCAGGGCAGCTGGAGATTCTTCCTGAAGAATCACTGAAGCATAAATGAAGATTTGCTAATATGCTGGGTGTTTTAAAGTAATAAAGAGGATACATTTTGGGCAGTGTACAAATTAATGCATGTCTAGAGATAAAAGTCTCCAAAGAAGTTTTCCTGCTTCCCACACTTGGGAAAATAATGGTAAAATTGAAATAAAGAACTCTACATACAGAGACTTCAGTTAGTGTAAACAAAATTGGAGAAAAGGAAAGTAATAAAGAAATGTCCAAATTTTAGCTTCATGGTTTAGGGGAGCTTCTTATTAATAATTTTAAATATGAATTTTTTTGAACTAAAACTCATAAAATTTTATAGTTTCATGGTAGGTATTTTTACAGATGCCCAATCCTCATGGGCTCCTTTCCTCTGCAAGATTCAATCCTGAAACAATAGCATTGGCTACAGATGTACAAGAACAACAACCAACCACTTTTGGAGATGAAGAGAAGTAACTAGTTGAATGAAAAATGAAAGGGAGAGAAAGGAAAAGTTAGACTGGGGTCACAATTTGATAGAGTTTACAGATCTAATGGTAATGTTAAAGCCATGGTGTGGTTCTCTTCATGAAAAAAAATTTTGTCTGCCTTTTTGTGTGTCAGGTGAAATATCTGAAAAATAAAAATAAAATGGTGAAAAAGGGTGCCTGCTTCCATATTATGCACTTCTGTACAAACCACAAGGGAGGAGAAAAAATGCTTAGAGGTTCATGAAAATATGTAGGGCAAAGTTAATAAAATGAAATAGGAAAGCTACATAATGATTATCCCATGTCTATCTCTTAACTAGACTTATTCACGGGAACCTGGGGTCTATATTGTATCTTTACATATGTGTGCTATGATGACAAAAACTCTGCTACCCTCTAACACCTAGAAGATTGCTGTCTTACAAAGTTTGGAGACTAGGCCTCCCAAATTCTCCCAAACTGCATAAGACAATAAAAGTCCTTGTACAAATTAAGTGGACTTGACTTCTGGTATTACTGTGCAGAGCATATTTTTCCACCATAGGAAATCACTATTCCACATGGAACTTTGGCAGACTCAGCTGCTCCTGCATTTTTCAAAGCATGCAAAAGGAGAAGACTGAAGATTGCAGAACTGAAAATAGGTGAAGAGAGATTTTCACCATAATAGGAGGACTGGAGCAGTTGAGTACAGCCCTGGGATTTCAGGTCATTGCTGGGGAGATGCTGGTGGTTAGATGACAATATCACACAGGGCTGTCTCAATGTATACATTGAGCTGCTCTTTTTCTGCAGTGTGTTTGTATAGCAGCATGATCTGACATAGCAAATAAAACTAAGTTTAAGAAACGGGAGGGAGTGAGTGAAGGAGGGAGTGCTGGGCTTCTTTGAGGAGTCCTCCTAATCAAGTTGAAGGAAGGGCTGGGAGAAACAGGAAATGCTTACCCATGATCCTGTCATCAACAACAATTTAGTACAAAAATCTGTTACTAATGTAATAATGAGTACAAAAAACTCCAGCATTTTCCTGCCACTTTGCACCTTTCTGCATTGCAGCTTTCACTGTAGTGCCCATTTCTTAACTGTTAACAAAAGCTAAGCTCTTTGCATCAGTAGATTTTTTTAACTTGTATGTGATTAGCAAAGTTTAGATGCTAACTGCAATACAAACCAACACTAGATAATGGTAATAACAGCATGAGCTGTTATTGTGTATTATTTTTTCATATGGTATGAATTATTGTGTATAAGTGCACAAAAACCTTATTCAGTAGAGGACTGAAGACTTACTTGGTATGGCCTTTGAGTAAATCATAGAAATATTCTCCTTTTTTGTATCATACCTTTTGTAAGAAGTATAAAAAAAAATTTTGAAGGAAATCATCTACACACATTATAAAAGCAGTTTGGTACATGCATATATCCTACACGTTTCGCATGTACTGCACAGTTCTGGTTGGTTGGTTGGATTGTTTGCTTTTGTTTTCTGGGGGCCTTTTTCTTAAAACATTTTTTTTTTTTTTTTTTTTATATTCCTTAACAGACCTCACAGTTGGAAATACACATTGCCTCGGACACAATCTAACCCAAAAATCCAAAAGAGACCACTCAAAATTATTTTAAAAAGGAGAAAAGTAGATTTGAAATCACGAAACTGCTTAACCAGGCAAAGGGTAGTATCTAAAGGGAGGTTTTACAAAGCTGTGCAATGCAAGAATCACAGCCCTTTTTTTCCTTATTGATACTTTTTTTGTCTATTAAAAAGCTACACCAGCAGGCTGATGGGACACATCCTCTAATGGCTAACTGAACTTGGCACATCTCTGATTGCAGTCTTAGTATTTTTCTTTACTACCTTCCAATTACTGCCAAAGCAAACATGAATGAGGGCTGTTTTCAAAGCTATTCAGACACTTTTTTGAAGGCTTGTATAGAAATTAGTGCTGCAAATCTTCCTGGACACTAGTGGTGTGTGCTATGAACTGAACTGCCATTAAACAAGCCACCAGAATGAAAGAGGAAATGTACAACTAAAAAAAAAAGTATTCCAATATAGGGCAGGGATACAGAAATAAAAACTACATATTTTGTCAGAAAAAACAGGAGAAATAACATGAAAAGTTAAAATGATACTATAGCAGGCAAGTGGAAGACTTAAAAAAAAACCCAAATATCTCATTTTTCAGGACTTAGAAAACTCCAAAACTAGTGAAAAAAAGCCCCAACTTAAAATTCCTTTGGAAATGGGAAAATAGAATTGGAAGCAAAAAAATAACAACATCTGCATTTGATATTCTAGTCTAGGAAAGGTCCATGAAAAAAGTTCAGGACAGTGAAACTGATTTCAGTGAAGGAGAGGATGAAGACAAGCACCATTATTCCTACACAGGAGACAGAGTGAAGAAAACAAAACCCACAGGAAGTCCATTTCTATCTCAGGTCACTCAAGGTTTATTACAAACAAGCACTTCAAGGAGGAAAATACTGAAAATTGTGAATAATGAACTTACCTTGAATCACACGTGGAAGGTCTTGCTTGACTATTCTGACAGGAGAAGTTACTGCAATACTTTCTTTTTAAGGGCAGGTTAATGTAAAACTAAGAATACATAAAGAGCACAGAGTCCTGAGTATGCCAATAAAATCAGGAGTTCCACTGTGAGCAGTGTGAGCAGCATTGTGAGGAAGCTCAAAAACAAGAGACCTGTATGACGAATGAGATGAATTATTACAGGCCTCACTCCTCAAATGACTGCTTGGAAGCTAGATTTTAATTGCTCTGATCAAAATGATCAGTCTTGTAGCTTTGACTATTTTCCAAGTGGAATAAATAGTATATTTTCCCCCCAAACTGTGACAGAATCTCCATGTGGAGGATGAAAAATTAAATTGACAGATTAATTCATAGTGGTGCATCCCTTTCTCCCATTTTGCTTTGCTAAGAAATCAATGGCATTTGTATTAACATACAAAACCAACTTGGCCTGCATTAAAAGAAAATGGGCAAAATTGAGATTTACAAGATCAGAAGCTACCCATAAAATACTGTGATACAATAATTTATGTTGGAAGGGACTTATGAAGGTCATATGGTCCAGGCCCCTTTTCGCGCTTATTTTAAAGTTACATTAGGTTGCTCAGGGTCAATCAACAAGCACAGTAGTTACAGACACTCACTGCTTGAATAACAGTTAAAACTGAGTATGTCAGTGCTTGGTTCAAACTAAGTACAAGAAAGGATGAATGGAATTTAATTATTTCACTCATTTAACAAGTGAAGGACTAATGGAAGAATGAAGATGGCAAAAACTGCAGAAAACCTGGTGTGTGTGATATTGAAAAGAGGGCTTAGTAAAATGTGACCTGGATCCACTCTAAAATTCTTAGAAGTAGTATAAGGTAACAAAAGCTAACTACATCACAAAGTTATAACCAACAGCTGTGAATATGTGATTATTAGATCACTGCACTACATCTGTAACAGAAATGCTTAAGCGGAAGATGTTTATAAAGCAAGAAAAAGTTTGCCTTGTCAGGCACCAGTTATATCCAATATATATTCAACCTATAAGAAAAATCCTTTAAGAACTGTGATATTGTCAACTGTCAAGCATGCCTTACTATGAAAGAATGATATGGATACAACGTGCCTTTTCTTGGGGAAAAAAAAAACATAGGGATCTCAACACTCCAACATAATCAAGCCATACAGGAGCCTTTAGAACCTTAAAAAAAGCCACCCAAAAACAAAAACAAAAAAACAACAAAACCCCCAAACCAAACAACAACATAAAAAACACCAACAAAAATCCAAGCAGTTTTGTTGGAAAGCAGCTGACTGTGTCCCACTTTTAAAGGGTGTATGTCCTTACAGACAGATTTTCAGATCACTACATTCTTCTCACAGTCTTGATGTCTTGCAGTCAAGTCACCAAGAGTTTGATGCTAGCATATATATTGTAAGACAATCAAGATATATGATCAACTGCCATAATATATATAAAATTATTTGTTTAAAAGTAATCCTCACAACTTGTATGCATATGAAAGTCCATTTTCATTCCCGTTTTAGCATGGTATGTGTCTGTTAAACCCAAACACTTGATAACAGTACTGAATGTCAGTCAGAACTCCTTTTTCAGCCAGTGCATTTTTAATGGATCTAGTCACCTTTCAGACAGCTAAATGGACACACAGAATACTACATGATAATCCTCTGATTCAGAGAAATTTGCATTCATTTAACATTTATGTTTGTACTTAGTGACAGCTGCAGTCATGCATACAATTTTTCATGATAGACTGTAAGAGACTCTCATTGCTGCCTCCCTAACACTGTCCAAATTTCTTAAATGGAAATCTGAGTCTGGCCATTAGCTTCTAATCCTTCAAAGCTGCCTTGTCAAATACCAGCTCAAATGAATATGAATATCTGGCTTACTGCAGAGCTTCCCAGAGGTGTAGTAGTATGACCAATCTGAAAGAAGAATGTAAAAAGAAAAGCAAACAGCATGATCTAGCAGGCACAGATGCACCTTTTTCCCCTGCTGCTCCTTCTGCCCTCTTCACACTGAGGAGTTGTCTTGCTTCCCACTTGCTGGATGTGGGTAGTTAACTCTTTAGCTTTTGGGAAGGCTAACATATCCTACCTGATTTACCTCAACAGGATGATAGACCTTGGGCAACCCGACTGCAGACTATCTTTGTCTTGTACTGCTTCTCAAGAGCATACATCCAAAGAATTACAGACTTGAACTATCTTGCTGCTATTGGATCTTTCTGGTTTGAATTTACTCATGGAGACTGAGATACCACATTTACAAACATTTTTATTCATTTTGAAAAGTCTCTGCTTAGGTCTGTCTGTTTTAGAACCATCCTGAACTGTCTTCAGTTCTGGATGCACTGAACCTTCAGAGCACCACAGGTATTCACACATCCTCACTGATGGCTTCAGGGAAGCTGGAAAAAATAGACTCCAATTCAGCTTGTCAGCTTCTCCAAAGTGCTTGAAGGCCAAGAAGCTCTTCCCCATTTAATCCACCTTCTGCTATTGAACATCTCTCTTACCATATACTTGCTGGTAGTTTTGCAAATGTTAATCATTTTCCAAAAGGGATTTATTTTCTCTTCCAAGTTTCTTTTCCAGCTCCACCTCTTCTACAGCTCTTTCCTTTAAGGCTAGTTATGAAAAAGTCTGCTTCCCAGTCTTAATCTCCTATTTGATGAATGTGTGGACATTTCATGGACCCAATTAATTTACCGAGCTGTGTTTTATTGTCCCTTTTACTCCTATTTTCAGTCGATTTTGTCCACAGGTCAATTTTCTTCATTTATTGAGGAATTGGCTCCTGACAGACAGGAGATTTTATTATGCCATTCCTTGCAACACTGATACTGTCTATATGATACCAGCTGTCTTCATAACTTTCTTATTTTACACTAATTTATTGTGCCAACAAACCCTGATTCAAATGGTAACAAGCAACATTCTCCTGTGCTGCTGCCAAAGTCCTCAAGATGTCCTCAGAATTAGGAAACACACATTTTGAAATGGGAGTTTAATTGAATAGAGCTGCTCAGAGAAGGATTTTACATCCTTTAAATCCTGTGAGACTAAAAAGGACATGCACCACTGCAATTTTTGTCAAAGGTTTTCCATTTCGGGAATAGTCTCCTGAATCCAGACAGACTTTCACTGTCTTTCCCTTTTGAGGTTGGGGAGGGGAGGAATAACAGCTTTTACATCTTAAATCAGTCTCCACCAGTCAGTAGTGATCTCATATCTAGCTTCCAAAATCCTTGCTGCAAAAGACAGCTTTTCTCCACTGTTTCCACTGCCTTTGGTCTGGATTTGCTTACCAAAACCCAACAGTCCTCTCATACAATTGATGGAATTGTTGCTAATTAAAGTTAAAAACCATCTCATCTGCTTTTTCCTTCCTTATGACCCTTCCAATGCTTCTAGCTAGGTCTACCTGACTTCATCTTGCTTTCTTTCTGAACAAACAGCAATTGAAATAGACTTTTTTTTCAATGTCAAAGCCTTTTCTTTGCTTCCATGTTTTTTCTACACTTAACCAAATTCATCCCATTTCTGTTACCATATGTGACACAGAGTTTGAATGTGTAATGGAAGAGAATCTCACTAATAACACACAGTTCTTATCAAGGATGCAACTATTATTTTAAAGCATTATTCAGAACTAAAATGAAAACACAAACAGTACAGCCTGGCAAGTTTAGCAGCACCTACAGCGTTTTGTGTTCACTACTCAGAATTATATTGCTTTACAATATATTTCTTCTAAGCTTTCTCAGCTGATTGAGGAAACTGATGCTTGGTCTCCTATTGTATTGCCAACATATCCTAGTTGCCTCTTAACAAGACAGAACAACCTAGCTTCAGTTCACCCTTTCACAAGACAAATGCCTTTAAGAAGTAAGACAGATATTCTTGATGCAATACACAGAAATGCTAGTCCTTCTTAAGAGTTTTGAAGTCTGTTAAAGAAGCTCTTTTTGGGTATCACAGTTTCCTCTAGCCTTTCTTTTCCAATTCTCTTCCCTTCCCCTCCACTTTCTGCAACAGTTTCTCATTCCTCAAGTACATGAGATTAAATCACACATTGCCTGAAAATAGAGGTTCAAGTTGGGTTCTATGCAGAATTTTGTGCTCTGCTTAAACTGTTACCAATTTAAGGACAGTAATAGAAAAGGGCAATTTGTCTGAAACAGAAAAATCTAGTCACCAAAGCCAAATGGATGATTTTGCAGGAAGAAAAACGTGTCATTCATTAGATTTCTGATGCAATCAATAAGCAACACAAAGAGCAAGTGGTTTCTTCCCATCTCTGAATTTTACCACAAAACCAGAAGAACAATTTTTTAAGAGATACTTTTCTAAATAATATTTATTAGGGCTGCATGAGATGCATTCCATCAATTGGAATTCACTGACCCATTTTTAACTTTCCAGGTGTTTCAAGACACTGAAAGAAAACTACATACACAGCACAAATGCATCTTTCATTTCCATGTGCCGTGCATAGTCAGACTTGTACAGTGGCCAACTTGCACTGCAGTATTTGAATGAACACCTCTAAATAAGCAAGCAGGTCAAGCCAGTTGTGCAAAGTATCCTTAAACACTGGAAAGATACAACCGTACATATAAATCTTTATCTTACATATGAGGTTAATATTTCTTGTGTTCACCTTGTTTCTTTATCTGCCAAATTCAAGAGATACATTGATAAAAAGCAGTAAATGTTCTTACATTGGACTGTTAATCCAATGTCTTTCTGATAGAAGAGGTCACTTCTGCAGTTCGTCCAGACCATAATCTTGGAAATTTCCTAAAGATTCCTCAAACGCATATTATCTGTTAATTTATAAGAAAGCAAACCAAAGCATACCTTTTTCTTATCAGAACAGGAGCAAAACCAATTTGGTCTTATATACACGTATGGATTTTCAATTGAATTGTCAGGCAGCTTACAGTCAAAAGTACTTGGATTAACTTAGAAAATGATTTTATTTAATTACCTTGTGTCAGGTTTTAGGTTTTCCACAGTAGAATGAGTTTGATTTGTAGTGATAATCGATTTCTCCTTTTCACCATCAGTTGCTCCATTTTCAGTTGACACAACCTCATACTCTGGAAAAATATAGTACAGAAAAATGTGGTTAAATAACAGCTTACTTGAGCTTCTTCATTGTTTTCTCTTTTCTCATCTGATTTCCACTCCTACTTTCTAATAGGCTGTAAAGACAACTTGGGTGAATCAGTCTGGACATTACTATGCTGAAATTGTTAAGAAGGAGAGATCCAATTCCAAATTTCCAATTGCCAAGCCCCTCATGCTTCCTTATAATTCAGTTATGGGATGGAAGGTATTCAACCACTCACCTACGCCCAAAGGTACAGTAGTGGCAAAATTCCAAACACAAATAAGTATTCTGCATTTTGAATAAAAAAGTATCAAAAATAAAAGTAGAGTTTCTAAATGCTTAAAACTTGATTAAGACTTAATCAAGACGTAGTATTTTTAAGATTTCCAAAGGAAACTGCTCAGCTAACTTGGATTGTGCACTTAGGGAATCTGCCAGTTTAAAATGAAATAATTTTGCATAAATATATTTCTGTATTTATATGATTTATAGAGTCTAACGACTTTCTTTTCATCTCACTGGGACGTATCATCAAGCACATGCCATGCGCTAAACAGGGAATTAACAACAGATGTTTGGGAAGAAGGTACCCCTTCAGTCATAGCGCTGTCTGAGACACAGTCTCTAGCAGCAACCTTTGTCTCAATTCATTAATAAACACACTGAGTATATTGCTTATTTTCCTCTCTTTGTAAAGAAATTCATGTCCCCAGTGCCTTCCTTTCCCCTTCTTAAAACTGGTCTATAATACGACGTGAAGCTTTACTAATTGTAAGCTAGCAAAGGGGAATGTTTTCAAAGAACATTTGCAATGAGCATTTAGGTCTACAGCACAATAAATAAAGCAGGTATTGGTATAATATTGTGAGTCCAAAGACAGACCATCTATCAACAGCTACAAAACCTCTAGAAAACTACTTTCTTGATTTTTTTCTAATGATACTACTATTAATTTTTGAGCTCTTAGCTAAATGCTAACAAGCTGTAGGTTTTTTTTCTTCTTCTTTTTCCTAAAATTTTCAGTTCTCTGTACAAGGAGACCCATTTGTTGTCAACACAGATAAAACACCTGCAATAGGATTCAGTATTAAAAAGGTAAAAAATAAAAGCCTCTCTTAATTGTTGCTGGACTCTCAGATCCTCACTCTTGGTAAGTGTAGGAGATGTGTATGTTAATGAGCATACACAAAAATTGAGGTGATCTTGATCTCAATTGTGCAGCTATAGCTTTCTTTACAACCTTCTATGCAAAGAGCAGCCATCAATACCGCTGGAGTAAATTATGTAAGATAATTTATGGAAGTGGAAGTGGAAGTGTGAAGCAGCCCTACAAAATTATGTTCTACTATTACAAGCTTCTAGACCACAGCAATTCAGTCTGAGCAATTCTATACATGTATGCACATATGAATTTCAGATTTACTGCAGTAGTTCCAAAACGAACTTCTACACTGCCATCTTTTTATCTTTACCTTGTAGTAGACTCAGTTGCCTAGAGAATATACAGAGCAATGTAAAAGTTTAAAATCAGGTTTAAGTTATGTCAGAAAGTTAACATGGAGGAAGGAATTACTGCCGATACTGAAGATTTCAAAATTTCCATGTTCAGAAGTCCTCACCCACAACAGTCACCCATGAACTACAAAAGACCAACCACTGCTTTTTAAAAACAAACTCACAGACTTGCAGGAATGGGCATCTCAGGTAAAGAGGGGGTGAGGCGGGTAAGTAGAAGGCTTTTACTTTAGGCTGTTTGTTCAAGTGGGATCCCAGTGTAATGATCAAAGACATAAGCATTAATAGGTAGTATCCATTTCGTATATATTTTGCAAAACATATCTTCTTTTTTTTTTCCTCTGTGCATTTCCTTTTGGAAACAAACACCTTTTCCTATATAGCCTCCAAGGGCTGAGTAAACCATGGGAAAAAAACACCAAACTATGCAAAAGCCTTTATTTGCCTTAGTTAAGCCTCATTTGAGAAATTATGTTTACTAGGAAGCATGGAAGGAAATGTGGATATCCACTGCCTTAGGTACATCCAGATAGAGTATGAGTAGGAAACTTCACAGGAATTCTATTTTTCTGTGTGCTGCCTGCCCCAAGTCAATATGTCATGTGGATTTTTTAATCATTTAAATTGAAAAACACAGCACATGGACATGCAAACATGTGCAGGCACACACACAAAGCACTGTTGAGCACATCTAGTACCTGCATGTTACTCAGTGCGTAAGTCTTGGTGCACAAGTCAACAAACATTTCTGTGGCAACACATAGCAGAGAACCAGCAAAACAGTTTTTGCTCCTGACCTTTGCAGCCTTTATGAAAATAAGGATGTAAGCTTGATCACTGTTTGTTTTTAGGAATACCAATACAATGAAACCGCTTGAACATAGCTGAAGGTCAAGCAAAGTAACCAGCAAATGATGTTCTCTTGTTTCCACAGTTCTATCTGAAACAGTGCCTTAAAAAAAAAAAAAAAAAAAAAAAGTGATGCCTAAATCAAATGATTGAAAAAACATGTATAAACTACAAAAATAAAAAGAGATGACGGAAAGCTTGATTTAAGTCTGTCTAACCAAGTAATGTCATACTGGTGCCAATATGAAGTAATCACTGTTTTCAGAAAATGGGATTCAATGCCTTCTCTTGAATTCACAAAATGTCCTTGGATGAGCCATTAACAGAGTTATTTTTTTAAGTTAAAAAGAAGGAGACAAGCTCAGTAAGTTTATTTGTAAATCACAGAGTTCAAACATTTGTATTACTCACTGAAGTTAAAAAGAATGAAGACTGTATTACGGGAAAGCTGTTACATGTAGATAGGAAGATAGCTAGATTGAAAATTAAAGTTTCTCTCATTGAAGCAAAATGAATATTAGTCACATATTCTGCAGAAGGTTTTAATCTTTTCTGGTATGGGGAAGGGTATGCCACATGTCTCAGTTATCACAGAATACTCTTACAGAAGAGAAGAAACTTCATGTAACTTTTACAAATGCTGATTACAAATGAACAGAGAAAAGATTCATATTGCATATGAACTGTGCATATTGCTTGCTCTATATTTCACAAAATGTATTAGAAAATGAATAGTATCAGAAGGCAATTAGGCCTTCCTCTCATTAGATGATGTGTGCTGACAGTTTTACCAGCTATAGCAGAGATGTTTTTCTTTTTTTTGCAATACAAATGGTTGTGCTGTGGTGGGGTCATTAACATGCTCAAGAAAAACGGCAGGTCTACTTCCAAGAAAACATGCAGACTAAATTGTGTTATCTAATCTAATCAAGCTAATGACTGGTCTGTGGAGACAACAGCAGCAAAAAGGCTTTTACTTGAACGAAAAGGAGCATTGCAGAACTGCCTGAAATATGAAGTGTTCACAGAAAGCCTTTACTCAGCCTAATTCTAAGGTCAGCAATAAGCTCACACTTCCTTTTCTTCCAGGATGAAGCACATTGTGGAAGACAAGCCAAGTAATCATTCTGTTATATTGTTGGTACTTTTTAATTGCCTACAGTATCTTTTTATTCCCCTTTTAATCCACCAGAAGTGCTGTTTCTTCCTCTTTCCCAGAAGTAAAGAAATGCAAGTCAATTTCTGTTTTGAGTGTCCCTTTGGTTTTGCATTTACTATTTTTCAAAAAGAAAGAATAGAGGCTAAACCTAGTAATTAATTCTAGAAAGTCAAAGAAGGACTAATTTGGGGAAGAGAGTGGCCTTGCTGTGACAGTCACCTAACTATATCTCTGCGCTGAAATCTCTCATGACATGCATATACAACATCTGAAAATATCCCACTTAAATGTTAAAGTGAATGGCTAAGATCAAGTGTTAGTCCTCACAGTTCCTAGTCTTACCTGTTCTACTCCCCTGTAAAGCAACACAGCCAAATTCACTTGGTCATGGCTGTGATAGGCCAGTGATTTTTCAAATCAAAGTTCTATGTCCAATGTAAAAAAACCAAACCACCCCCCCCACCCCCCCATTTTCCTAACAGACCAGAAGAACCATAATTTTCAGTTGTTAATTTGGTAAACTTGTGTTGAGATGACGGAAAAACTATGAATGGCTGTCTTGCATGCGTACCTGTCTATGTACTGATTCCTGCATGACTCACAAGGGTTTATTCTCAATACAAAACATTTCTTTGGAAATGAAAAAAACAGATTATTTTAACATAGAGAACTTGGTGACCCTATGGTGAGTACTGCAAGTATTATACTGGCAGAGTTCTACTGACTTACTAGATGGATGTAAGTTTTCATTGTGTCTGGCCCGCTGATCAACAATATCCTCAAGTGAAGAAAGATGTGTGTCTACATGATGTATATTCATTTATGTAATAAAGACTACTGTCACATTCCTAGAATTTCTTGACTAGATCTTACCAGATTCTGTACACAGAGAAGCCAGAGAAGATACTATAGCATCAAGACAGTCATACTACTTAAGCATCTTATTGTGCCATCACTGACACCAATGATACAGTTGTGAAAATCTTGCTTTAATCTAGTAGCACTGTCTCACCTACACTGGAGTTTACAGTAGCACAAAATAGAGATATTGGGACTCCCTTGAGATTAAAGTTTCTTTTAAATGGTATAAAACCACTGTGAAAGTATAAATAAGCTGGAAATACTGTATTCTGATACAATGGAGGAAAGAAATAAAACCAACCGGTAACAGTGTCATTGTCTGGTTTCTCCCAGTCCAATATGACAAAAGTTGGACAGCCCTCAACAGTCACCACTGTGAGGTTTGTTGGAGGATTTTGTGGAGGACGAGTAGGTTCTTCCTTGCTGTTAGCTTCCTCTTGTGGAAAATGTTCAAGAGAGCTTGTGATTGAGCAAGGCACATCATCATCTTTCTTCATGTACTTGACATGAGGGGCTAAGAGCAACAGGAAAGAGCTGTTATTGAATACAAGGTGTTTTTACAAAATACCAATGCTGTTTTTCGCTTCTGGCACAACTTCCATCTTGTGGTATAGAATTTTACTTGGTGCTCCAAGTCAAACATAAATGTTTAAGAATGAAAATCAAATATTCAATATTAAGCTGCCTGTTGGTTTTATTATTCTTGCTATACCTGGAATGTGGATTGCCTTCACCCCCTTCTCATTGGCACCACTGATGAATTGTCACTCTGAAGTAATTAGTGGCTGATATGCACTGTTTGAAAAAATTAACTTCTGTCATAAAATGAGATAATCAATTATTAATATTCTCCAGTAAAATGACACTACAATTCCTTTTGCAGCTTTTGAGTGCTATGCTAATACAAAGATGTAATGCCCATCATCACTTTGTTTCACCAGAAACAGTAACAAGTTTAGTCCAGAGTCATCCCATCATTAAACTTGCAGTTTTTAAAGTGACTGCCAAAATCTTAAACATTTTCTGTGGTACAGGACCAAAGCTTGAAACAAACTTTGAGGGAAACCTTGTTCTCAGCATCAGATATAGGAAGACCACTGAAGACAAACACATCAGTTCTAAAATTAGAACTTCTACTGTAAACAATATGCTCTTGGAAGAAAAATAGTCTTCAGAAATGCAGTATCTTTTAGCAAACAAAATAAAATTAAAAAAAAACAAAACAAAACACAAACCAACCTGAAAAATCTTTTAGTACAAAAGCACTTCTTCCTGTTATCTCACCTTGCTAAACTCTCTAGGTTACTACAACAGCAATAACTTTACCATCTAGTCTACTGTATGATATCATTTCAGACTATCTGAATATGCACAGCCTGCAATGAGAGGTGAGGTATATATGGTGAGTAGACATCTCTTATGGTAAGTTGCACTGGGATTCTTGCAAGTCCACAGGATGACTTTGGTCGAATGTGAACAGAGTGCATTTGTACTACTGCTAGTGTACAGGAAGAGCCACAACGTTTGTGGTCATGACTGCAAGCTAGGATGTGGTAGCAGAGAAGAAAGCAGAAGTAAAATTTAGTCAAGAATATGCTGATGGTCTGCACTACAGCCCTTTCACCTGACACTAACGCAAATCAAATGGTGTTTTGGCCTTTAAATAACCAAGGAAGCTAATTTTGATGCAAGATAGGTCAGCCTTCCTATATTCCCCCAAATAAAAATACCATAGGTATTAAAATCCTACCTTGGTACCTTGGTTTGCCTGACGAATCTGTTTCTGATGTAGGACTTGAGCTGAAGACAGTTGCATCAACTGTGGGAAACATAGTTATAATTTAATTTGCAATAAATAAGACTTTTCAGTGTTAAAACCGTATCATTTCACAGTTCATTTGGCATTTTACATCATGGTAAAGTTACTCCATAGTAGACCTTTGCTGCCAGATCTGTCTTTTCCTTTTGAGGACTCCATTTTGGCTGTGATGCCAGGTAAACACCATACTTACCTGCTAGTATAGCCATAACCAACCACAGGCTTAATGACTGCTGCTGGATTCAGTTTATGCAGTACATGAAAAATGCTCTTGAGCTTTTAAAAAGGATCTTTTTGCACTGTAGTAGGTGTTCAGCTGGAAGCATTTTTCTATTTTCACAGACTATATAGCACTGTTACATTGTCAAATGCACTTTTCCAGAAATAGCAAAGAGGAAATCACAAATTCTGTCTCCAGAGTGTACAACTTCTACAAAATTTGAAGGAAACTGAAGGCAAATAGACTGGTGAACAGAAATGTGCTAAAGCAGTCAGGATTCACTATACTAGTGTTCTATTAAGTAGCCACTATACTGAACATTACATATATATATATGATAAACAACCCAAACATTACAATGGACCTCAACAGACAAATCACAACACGTTCACAAGCATTTCTTTATAAATCTCGTACCCAGCTTGCTTTACTGAGCACTAAGGGTCACAGTAAGTTCATGATCATTATAAGGAGACAAGAATTTCTGTATTACTATAAATCCAGGAAAACTAGAAACAGCATAATTCATAACAATACACCTAGAGCTGCATATCTTAGCTGATAAATTTTAAGCATACCCTCCATCAAACCCATTCCTATACGCCACTTTGAGGAGATTTAGGTCAAAACTTGTAAAGTTGTGAATTTATGAAGAGCAAATTAACAACTAACTACTATGTTTATGCCATCACATATTTTTTCTTCTTAAATGGTGGCAGTTTGATCAGATGTGGAGCACTATCAGTTACTGTCAAATAAAAACTTAAACTTATGATCTGTGCAAAAAGAAATGTCTAGGAAAAGAAGCGCCTTCTCTATTCACTTCACAGGTTTAAAGTAGCCACTGAATAGTATTGAAAGCTTACTAAGCATATATTGATTTCTACGAAGATGGAAGGGTCACCATGCCCTCATTTACCAAGGTGTGTATCAGAAGAAAGCCAGGTGAACAGTTAGAAAAATTGCAAAGTGGCATAAAGGAAATGAGATTCAACCCAGACAGAACATATTAAATATACAATGCATTAAATACGGTTTGGGGAAAGGAAGCAAAGGAAAACATGAAAACCTTTATATAAATGAAAAAAAAAAAAAAAGAAGAAAAAATAAAAGAAACCAGAACTGTTTTAATATGCTTACCATAATAGTCTGGAGTTGCAAAAGCTGTTGGTGTCTTATATGATGTTCCTGTCCTCACAGGTGTTGTTGGTCCAGCAGGTTTAGCTATAGTGACAGAAAGAGGAACTTGTGGAAACTAGATGATCTTAAGGTCCTTTCCAGCCCTAACCATTCTATGATTCTATGGTAAAGGATGTATTGATTGTTTTCAAAATAGCTGTAAAAGACAAGAACTACATTCATGAAATATGCACATACATCCAGATAACCACTGCATGACTGTGAAATCATAATCATAATGTAGTTGCCTTCCCTGCATATATAATACAGAAGAGCGTAGTAACTGAAGGCAGAACTCTGGTGAACCAAGTCTAAACCAACAAAAATCCCTACTGTCCATTAATTTATTTCATAAAGTGAAAATTTATTAAAATTCTCATAATAAAGATTCCCTCCTAATTTCCTTATTAAAGATGAAATTTATTAGGATTCTCATTAGAGTCCAGTTTCACAAAGGTTCTGGAACTCTCATTTCCTTTTTTCCATCCAGGAGGCTTTAATGTTGGCATAGAAACCTTCACATAATACTCACCCACTGCATTACTAAGAAAGATACAAATAAGGAATTAATCACAGTGTTAATGAGAAAAAGAAACAAGATGGAATTATGAAAAGGAAAATCCAAGAAAAACATTGAGGTAAATTTTTCCTGTTGGCATTGTGGAACAGTGTCTCCAGGAAACCGGAAGAAACTCAATTATGATAATCAAAACTAAGCTGGATAAAATACTAGTGAACACAGGGAGAAAGGGAAATCTGCCACTAGCCCCACAGGGAAGAACCAGATCATCTAACTAATTTATTCCATCTTGAATGCCTAGGTAGATATAATACCACGTAACCTGACCCCTAGTATATGGAAAAAGGGTGAAATTTCAAAACACTGGTGAATTAATTAGACAGTGTTGAAAATTAGCATATACCCTATTAAAAACAAAATAAAATACATCAAGTCAACATTATTTTTAATGCTACAGCTTAGGACTGACAGTATCTTATGTTCTGTTGTAACAATATCTTATGTTCTATTACTAAAGAAACCATTGAACAACAGCAAGTATAGACATAACATTTCAATCTTGGCTCTGCTGTTGAGTAAATATACAGTTTGTTTCATCCAGCTTGAAGATTCTTGCTTCTAATCTGCTGCAAAAAAATATTAAGGAATTATTTAGGCCTTTAGTGCCGTAATAGCATACAAGAACCCAAATGGAACAAACAAAAAAAAACGAACAAGAAATACAGCAGAATTGAGACCTTTACATTACCAGTGAACTACAGAGAGAAATATGAAGAGGGAAGCATTTCTCATTATGCCAAGCATAATGAGATAGTAGTTTCTGACTACCTGAAATAATGTGCGCCTAAGAATTCTTCTATAGAATCCACAGACAAAACATACATTAGGATACTGAGTATTTGCTTCGGGATAAAATTAAAATAAAATAGGAAATGTGAAGGTTTCAGTGTGCTTTTATACTGATACCAAGAGTAGGAATATTGTAGCATAAGAATGAAGCTAAACTCCACACGTGAAATAACTCATCTTGCCCTGCCTCCCATGCAGTTAGTTTCCTGGGTGCCTATTAACTTGCTATTTGTAGGGGTTAATGGATGTGTCATATATACGGGACAGAATTTCTTTACAAATAACCAGATAGGAGTATGCATTGAAGCATAATAGTTAATATCTCCCATCTGACATGCACTAAGTAACTGCAAATGCTATTAGTAGACATGTTCTTAAGGTTGATCTTCTTAAAGGATGACTTGCATTATGCTACTTTGCTTTCAGCTCCCTTACTAGGGATGATTTTGACATAACTAGGTTAGGAAAACGAAAGGCAAACAGAGTTTATGTATGAAGACAAAAGACACAAGACCTGCATGTTCCAGAAGACTAATTTCTACAGATATCCCAGATTAAAAAAACATAATCTATACTATAAAATTTTCCTATACCCTGCTAGTTACTTCAGTATTCTCTCATACATAATATGATATTTAAGATGAAAAGGCTGAGATACCTGGCATCCCTGGTTTACCAGTCACAGTGTTTAGAGGCAGAGGTTTTCTTCGCATTTGTGTAGGCTTGACAGGAGGAGGCATAGGAGGATGCTGAGGGCCAGGTGATGTGGTTACTAAATGACAAGACAATATTATTAATTATTTAACCTCGAATTTCTTAAAATCACAAACCTGTTACAAGTTATATTCTGACTTCTCAAACTATGTTGCATGTCTGATTTGGCATCAGAAGTGGAGAGGGGAGGTTGGAAGCTGTTGCATGAGTTGTATTTTCAGCCTTAAATTCTTTGGGAAGTGTGTGCCAAAGAGTGTTAAATCAAGATTACACTGAAATTATGTAGCTGCTTTGGGATTTTGTACAAGTGTTTCAGGGACTCATTTTCTGTGTAGTTTATTTCTGTCAACAGTATTTTTTTGGCAGACAATAAGATACTTCTTCCCACAATAAATACCATCTCACTGTACTCAGAAAAACCTTCAGTATCCTACTCACTGATCTTCTGTACTTTCTAACAGATAAAACTGGTCATGCTGAGCTTGAAGCAAAAGATGTAGCAAAAGGGAAATTGTCATTAAGGACAGTTCATCCTGTGCTGTACAAAAGTGAAAAATGAAGAGGTTACTGTCACTTCATGCACTGATATAAAGACCGTTACTTTTAGAAACTCCTGGAGCCCTCAACTAGGTTGTTTCAATGTGCATTTCCAGCCAATATCTATTAAATTTCTTTGGCAAAGTCCCTTGACAGTGAGGAGGAAAGGAAAACCTAAACCTGAAAGAAGAACCTAAGCCTCTTAATTCATACTTACAAAACATATAATTGCCTATATTTTCCAGGCAATTATGAAGGATTTTATTATACAAAGGAAAGGCAAAGATTTTTCTTCCATTATTCACCTTTGCACTTCTGAAGAAAAGGAGATATGTGCAACACATTTATGTAACAAAAGGTTTCTTGTACCTTACAGGGGAAAATCCATAAGAATAATATAATTCTTATAATGCTGCCAGTGTCAGCAAATACGCAAGCTGCCTGATACTGAGTTACTGGCTACACAGAGTACTTTGGGTCCTACGTATCGGACCTTAGTTTACTCTAAAAAATAGCATGACTGTGGACAAGAAGAGAGCAAATCCGAAGACTCACTGGGAGAGCCCTTTTAGAAATACTTCAAATATACAAACAGGAACATGTCCATCTTTCCATGTTCCCTTTTCCTTTTGGACTTCTGTAGTCACTTATAAACATTTTTTTTACTTTATTGTTTTTTTAATCCCTCAGATCCAGACAGGAAACAATGCTCTATCTATTTCAGGAAGATGTAATGGTCTTGAAGAGAGCATTTGTAGGTTTCATGTTCATTCTTAATCCCCAGAGGGAGACGAAAAAATATGCCTAAAGACCTAAAAAAGGATAATGAGTTTTTGTATATATTACTATATGTCAGTATCTGATTAATTTTCCCTTTGACCATAAAGGACAGCATTGTCTAAGATATTTACTGGGTGAAAACATGAAAGTATTTACTCACCAGTGTTTTCTACCTAATCTTCTGAACAACACAACCACAATAGTTACATGCAAGCAAAACATCACATTCACTAGACTGTGCCACATTTCAATCTACTATGTGGCACTCTGGAAAAACAATAACCCCTACTCTTCCCTTCTACAAATTTCACAATGATTTGGGTAATGGTCTGTAATGATAACAGATCTAATTAATAACCTGTGGAGACTCAGCTTGTAACCTAGGACACACAAGAGAATTTAGGGATTTTGTGATAGTGCAGATTCTTGCAAGGACTGGTAAACTATTAGGATTTATTTAATGTTGGGGTTCTTTGTGGATTGGGAAGGTATTACCTTGACTGTGCCCCTCTTCATGAAAGAGGAGTGCATGCAGTCTCTTAGCACACAAGTGTCTTAACACATCAAGCTTAATTCTTCTGTACTGTAAACTATCTTTTCAATTTCTTTTAAGTGGTGTGTGGGCAAAACCAAAAAACCTTTCTTTTCAGTCAGTTTTTATGACAGTAAAAAAGCATAGCTAAAGCAAGCCCTATTCTTGGTGATGCTTATGAGACAATGGAATTCTCTACATGGAAGGATGTTTACATGATTCTATGTATGCCTGTGTGTATACATGTGGTATTAAAAAACTCTACAACTTTTTAGTTGAAACAAAATTTTTAAGAAGCTGACTAGGAAAAAGTGAAACACAGTCTATTTTTGAAAGCCTCTTTGTGGAAGCTGTTTGTCAGTAAAAATATATTGATTGTTTTGAAAATATAATTGTAAGACTTGAAAGAAAAATAAACCTGACAAGCCTGGTATAGCACACACAAAAAACCCTGTAACTTGTTATTATAACAACTGCACTGTTGGTTTTTTTCCCAAGCCTTATTTTCCCAACAATCCTGACACGACATCCTTGTCTCTAAATTGGAGAGACATCAATTTATCCACATGGTGGATAAAGAACTGGCTGGATGGCTGAACGCAAACAGTTGTGATCAATGGCTGGAGACCATTGGAGTCCAGCTGGAGACCAGTAACGAGTGGTGTCCCTCAGGGATCGGTGTTGGGACCGGTCTTGTTCAACAACTTTGTTAGTGACATAGTGGGATTAAGTGTGCCCTCAGCAAGTTTGCCAATGACACTAAGCTGTGTGGTTCGGTTGGTACGCTGGAGGGAAGCAATGCCATCCAGAGGGACCTTGACACCCTTGTGAGGTGGGCTGATGCCAACTTCATGAAGTTTAACGTTGCCAAGTGCAAGGTCCTACACCTGGGTCGGAGCAATCCCAGGCACACCTACAGGTTGGGCAGAGAAAAGATTCAGAGGAGACCTGCGGAGAAGGACTTGGGGGTGCTGGTCGATGAGAAAATGAGCATGGGCCAGCTTCAGTGTTCACTCACAGACCAGGAAGACAACTGTATCCTGGGCTGCATCAAAAGGAGTATGACCAACAGGTCAAAGGAGGTGATCCTGCCCCTCTGCTCTTGTGAGACCTCACTTGGAGTATTGTGTACAGTTCTGGTGTCCTCAACATAAAAAGGACATGGAACTGTTGGAACAAGTCCAGAGGAGGGCCACGAGGATGATCAGGGAACTGGAGCACCTCCCAAATGAAGATCGGCTGGGAAAGTGGGGGCTGTTCAGCCTGGAGCAGAAGAGGCTGCTTGGAGACCTCATAGCAGCCTTCCAGTATCTAAAGGGGGCCTATAAGGATGCTGAGGAGGGACTCTTCAATAGGAACTGTAGTAACAGGACAAGGGGTAATCGGTTAAAACTTAAACAGGGGAAGCTTAAGTTGGATATAAGGAGGAAGTTCTTTACTGTAAGGGTGGTGAGGCACTGGAATGGGTTGCCCAAGGAAGTTTTACATGCTCCATCCCTGGCCGTGTTCACGGCCAGGTTGGACAGAGCCTTGGGTGACATGGTTTAGTGTGAGGTGTCCCTGCCCATGGCAGGGGGGTTGCAACTAGGTGATCTTAAGTTCCTTTCCAACCCTAACTATTCTATGATTCTATGATATTCAACAAAACTTCCTCATAAATGGGAAGACAAATTGGTTATGCATTTACCTTATTCTCCCTTTGCTATGTAGAAACTATTAGTATGAAAAAAGTCAATGCTTACAGTATTCTGGGTGTCATAAGGATGTAACACTGCTGGCTGTAGTTTTTAATACATGGTGTATGTTAGTGACTAAGTAGTGACCATGAAATCTTCTTACTTTTATCTTTTTCAAAAGTCAAGAGGAGGTGTATTGATGAGAATGAATAGTAGTTTCTCTTTCTAATGGAGGTACTTTTTGTGTAGGAATGGTCATGTTTTTATTCTTTCATAGCTCTTAAAATTTGTTGTATTGTCTTCTTTTATTAACCTTACCAGAAATTGCCTTTTCCCAGGTATCAATATATTCCAAAGGTTTTTGTAGATCAATGCCAATTTGTCTGGCAATATCCTCAGGTGTATGTGCATCATCTGGAAAAAAAGGAAGTAACTGTCTACAGTGTGGTGTACCAAATTACGGAATACTGATACATTGTATATGTTCAAACTCTATGTAAGGCTAAGTGCAAAACTACCATGTATGACCCACCTATGTTTTATGAATTACTTACTGATATTCGTTATCTTCCCATTCAAGTAAATAGAAAGTGATCTGGGTCTAGAAAGTGTGCAATTAAATTTTTAACATTACTTGCAAAAAGTCTGCTTAGAAAGTGAACATTAGTAAGATTAAGAGAGAACATATCAGTTAAACCAAGATTGTATGTGGAAAGATGGGTACAGAGAACATTCTGTTTTTTCAGCATACAGAATAAAATACCCATAGATACTTGAAAAGGGCAAAGTTCTCCTTCTCCCATAAATAAGATCTTCAGTTTTCCTCCATTTTTAATGACTAGAGCAATTCTGAACCAAAAATACACTGTATTTGGAGTACTGGAGGGAAAGTGTACATAAAATCAAGTCTGTATATAAAAGTTCTACTTAAATGTTACATAAAGACATTTTGAAAACACTGAAGTAAATGGCATTAAAAAGATCAACACAACTACTGCTGGAACAGAACAACTGTCTCTCATGATGGTATTTATAGAATAGTCAAACTGTTAAATTAATATGTTTTCCCTATACAAGATAAGTATATTTACTCTATAAAAACTCTATATATGCTGGAGTGAGAAGATGCATTGCAATTTCATCATGGTGGCAGGGGAGTAGGGTGAGGGATATCAGTCCTTCCTCTGACATATGAACCCCCCCCCCCCCGAAAATTAATGTTTTAAGAAAACACCAACCGAACCAAACCTCAAATTTAAATTATTTATCAAATTCCAACATGATCTAAACCCTTCAACCACAGATTTCATTGGTTTATAACCTGGTGCTCAGTTTCTTTTGAGATTAAATTAGTATTTTAACATCACAAAGCAAGTAATTTTTCAGTTATTTTACTATTTGGCCATTCTTGCTAAGCGTACCTTAGGAATCCACAGTCCATAGTATGGACACTTAGTATGTTTTACTTAAGACTGAAGTAATGAAACTTGTAGCAAGGTGGGAACAGGATGCAGGTCACCTGATCCCTGTGACCAGAGTTTCCGAGCACATCATGTGGTTTTATACAACTGCAATTTGTCTTCAGGTAACTAAAGTGGTTAATTAGATCTTCAGATATACTAAGTATCAGAGTGCTAATCAGTGTTTCACAATATGGTGTTTGAGGCAGAACAGGCATGATAAGACCAGCACCAGTTTTAAAAAGAAAAAAATTACTGTGTACACCACAGGTCATAGTCATAGTATTCAGTTTCATTAGCTTTATCTCACAATAAACACATTAACAAAATGTAGCAGCACACGGACTAAATCACACTAAATCACCCAAGTATCCATTACAACTCCAATCTAGCTTAGTCCGCTCTTAGTGTCTATAGAAAATCCTACCTCTAGCCTGCTCCTTACAATCTAATTTAGGATCACAATCTTTTCCGAGTTAATGCTGTTCTGTCATTAGTAAAGTAGTAATGAAAAATACATCGAAGTTTCAGGGAAAATGTTGTTTACACCACAACATTAACCTGTTGACAAAAAAATCTCCCTTTTGAATGATTCATGAACTTTGAAGTTACATAAAAGTTTGTATTTTCACTGAAGGTCCCTCCTCTATCAAGCAGCTTGCTACATTTATCATAGTATTTGCCTTATGCTAGCAAACATAATTTGCTTACTATAAGCATTTTGACTTACCACATTCATCTAAGCTTTTAACAAAACTGAAAATACATGTACTACTTGCGTGTGTGTTTGTGTCTTGTTTTACTTCTATCTTTTTTTCCTGAAAACATTCATGGGGGTCTGGAGCACCTTAAAACTAGCTACTGCATCTTTAATAGCAGGCATACAGTTAGAAGGGTGTATCATTTTAAGGGAAGAACTGGTAAAAGTGCCTTTGATAAAGCAAATTGAAATACCTTAAACCTTGAGTTTCTCTAGAACTTGGCTATACAGCCACACTTCCAAAAATAAAAAGAAAATTTAGCACAAAGTTAATGGCTATATGACTATAATGAAACCCAACCTCTCTTTCACAAGGGAAATGGAAATGTTGCTCCAAACAAAAAAGTTTTTTTGCTGATGGTTGTCTGTAAGCTTAATAGATCAGGAGCAGTTTATAAATGCTCAAGATTAAGTAAAAAAATAACTAAGTTATACACACTAAGAGAAATATGAAAAGCCATCTCAATAAAATGAACTAAATAAAATGGCTAAGACATGGTTGAAAACTAGAAGGAATGTTAGCCATAAGGAGGCAATCCCTGCCTCTTTCCCAGTCAAGTTTACCATCTGGCACTATAGCTAGCCAGGAGACCAAAAACCCTGCCAGGAAACCAGTCACAGTGCTATGTGGTGCTGCTGGAAAAAACAAATTCCACTGCTTATCATCTGGGCCTTGCAGCTGCCAAGCGTACTCTGCACGGGGTGAAACGTCTTTGCACAATCAGGAAGAACTGGAGTACATTTAACAGCAGTGCCAGGCCAGCAAGGGACTGGTCTTGAAACAAGTGTCCATGGCTCTTCAGTAAATGTGCTTTTCTTCAGAGAAAGAAAAAAATGAAGTAATGTCTAGGAGTAAGTCTGAAAACATACTGTTACTTAAAGTCCTATAAAGGCATCTGATCATATGTTAAGGGTTCTGATAAGCTAACCAAAGAAAATAAGATACCATTTTCACAATTCAAGAAAACAATTTCCCTACACGGAAAAATCATCCAGATACATTAAAATGTTAAAATATTTAGAAGATATCACCCACTGAAAGAGAAGTAAGATTTAGGTTAGTGGAGTTAGTAGAGTTCTCTTTTACAAGTCTCTTCTGCAGACTCAGGAATTCTGTCTGCAATATGTAATTGCACATTGCTTAAGAGAGATACAGGTGATTTAATTGATTACCTGAACTCCCTCATTTTGTGAAAAGTTTTTTATGAGCAGTGTCCTGTAGGCTCAGACACTGCATTTGTCACAATACTCTGATATACCTGCTTTACAGAAGACTTGGGATTCCACTTATGGATCACCAAGGAGAGTAGACTGAGAAATTGTGAAAAGCTGCAGTGCTCTCTCAATGTCATGAACGTATAAAATTCATTGGTGATTTCCTTACACCACTGTGAAGAAAGGTGCAGACTCATAGAGAGCTATGCTATGTCAGGAGTGTTGGAAGAGCAATGGAAAATATTGAAGTATCATTTTCCAGAAGAATTCTAAAAGGCACTTACTCGCCTTTTAGTATATATGGTATGCACAGCATTGTGATGATCTTTGACATGATCTACCACAATGAAGCTCTAGTTCTTCACGGCAATTTGCACTACTATAAAGACATGGAAATAATGAGAACTAGTGGGCACTCCAACAGGAGTGTTTGAAACAAGATTGCTTAAAACAGTACCTTAGCAGTCACCCAACAAAACATTAAGCACAATAAACTACATTTAGGAATTTATATTATACTGCTGATTTACTAGCATGACTTTTTTCCTTCTCTTTAATCTACAAATGCCTCTGCAAAGGTTACTACTATATGGGAAAAGGGAAAAGCATAATATACTGTATAACATAATTGTGTATTTGTGCATGATTTCATAAGGTGCTTTCAAAACCCAGCTACTCCTGGAGATCTGTGTGAGTTCTGCCTATTTTGTTTATCAGACATTAGAAAGCTCACTTATAAGCAGACTGACAACAAAATAAAAGACTAAAACTTTCTAACCCACAACTCCTGACACAGGTCATTTAATGCTGTCTCTGATGTCCTGGAATTTGATGGGCTTATTTTATTTATCAGAAGGACTATGAAAGGTCAAAGAGCACATACCTCCAATGAAGGCGCCCACTCTGTATGTAATACAGAAGACTATGTCATGTTCTAAACAGGCTATTTCGAATTCAATTTAAATATTCAACTTTAAATATACAATCTTTTGAGATTTTGCATTTCTAAAAACATGGTGGGCTTCTCAGAAGTATATACAGGAATGAGTAGTTCAAATCATACTGAAGTCAACAACGTATTAAATTGACAAAGATACACTGGAAGAAGTACAGAGAAACATTATATGGACAAAAAAGGAATGTTTAAAGTAGACTGCACATTGCTCAGGTTACCCCAGCCTAGCTAGCGCAGAACAATAATATGGGATAGTATCACTGTTAGTAGTGGGTGAACAGCCAAAAGTTTGCTTTGAATATGCATTTTATTTATCTATATTATTTTTTAAGCCTGCATCATTGATGAAGAATCCCAGAATTCTTAATTTAATTAACCTTTGTCTGTATTAAAAAAAGTAATATTTGTTTTGACAGAATAAATTAATGCTTTATTAAATAAAATGTATGGATTCATTATAAATTAGCACGGAAAACATTATTTTGATTGGATAAAAAAATCAAGTACAATTGACAAAGGATGAATGATTTTTTTCAACAAACAAGCCAGTATTCTGAATAAATCTTTGTGGTTAGGGATGTATGTTATCTGTGTGTGTAAGGACATGTAAATTGAAGTGTTAGCTCTCACTCTCCTCTATCATCCACCAACCTGGAACTTTGTGCTGAAGTATTTAAGCCTGAATACTGCACAGTCCAAATACTTCAGTCTGAGTATGAGTAGGTTGAACATGAACATACCATGTGCATAGCTAGTAGCTAGCAAGATAACTGGCCGTAAGGCTTTCTTACCAAGTAGTCTGACTTGGACTTAAGCAACTGGGTAACCCTTTTCAACAAAGTGTTTTCCTGTATTTACGTAAAGTACTCCAGAGGAATTAATTTCAGTAATCAAACACAATAAAATATTTTGCAGGATTTAACATGATTTAAGGTTCATGTCTCTTACTGACAAGTTAAAAACCACCCAAAACTGCAGCTCTACCTGTTGTTGGCACAATCCACTTTGGCAGTCCAGGTGCTTTTGTTCTAGCTGGTGCTAGTGTGGTTCTGCTAAGAACTGTGCAAGAGTTTAAAAAAGAAAATAAGTTCCATGAGAAGAAAACCCAACACACTTTTATGTGATGCCACCAATTCCACATTAGAGAAGGAAAAACAACATTTGGTTTCTTTTTTTTTTTTTTCTAATTTGAAAAGGTTTTACCTCTAGACTGATTAATCAAAAGAAAAATACTTTTTTTTCTTTCCCCAGCAACACTCAAAATTCTACTGAGAATAGGTGAAATTAATTAACTAATTAATTAACCTCCACCCCATCCTAAATTGAATAAACAATTATTACCTGGTCTGGTCTGTGATTTATCAGATGGCTTTGGTCTGGCAGAAGTGAGACGTGTTTTATGGGGTGCTAAAAGAAATAATGTTCAGTTTAACTGTTATTGTCAACAGAACAGCAATACTGCAGTGTAATTTGCCAGAAAAGTCCCATGCACCAGTGTGATACAGCAAAATGGATGTATCATGCTGGTTTCTTTAGTGGTCAGATGACTCCGTCATGCAGCCTGACCAGCTACATTCATGTTTAGGCTTAGGAAAAGGTATAAAATATTAAGAGCCAGTTACCCAGCTGTACATGGATATAGAGTTAGCTCTGCAAGGTATCTGTGGCTTTAAAACATTTAATTAGGTTCTGTAAAAAACAATAAACCCCCCCCCCCAAAATAAAACACCAAATCAAACCTTCCCTAAATCAAATATTCAAATAAAAACATAACACATCGAAAACTGAGAAAACAACTGAAAGTATTCAGTGCAGACAATGTGTAAAGCTGCTGAAACACAGTGTCATCATCATGGTTAAAATCAGAAGTGTTCAGCCTTTTCTTATTATCACCTTTCACTTGCCAAATAATTTTGATATTGTAGTTGTTACAGAATTTGTATGAATCACACTGAAAGCTGAAAGCATAAGTAGTAATCACTGACATCTTGTGCCAAATTATCAACCTCTGTAAGTCAATATTTTAAATAAATTGAGCTGACTATTTGATAGTCAAATTTAATAAACACTCTATACCCCAAACTTACTGCAGTGTCAGAGAAAATACTTATGCAGGAAAGAACATATTACTCATTTTCAACACTTAAATTTGGTAAAAGCTTTACAGATTTAGATTTACTGTTTTATAAAGAAAAAGGCAAAAGTCAGTTTCATCTATGTTTGCAACACTATGCATCTGAGGATCCAATACACAGCAGTAATAATGTTTAAAGCTTCATGTCATCTTTGAGGCAATACTGATTAAACCTTGATTTTCACAGCAATGAGTAAAACCCCCACTTGATAAGGAGAAAAATGAATTTTCATTTTATATATTTGAAATAGTTTAAAGGTAATAATGAACAGACCATTAAACCTTAAACTGTTCTGATTTTACTTAAGATCTACAGACTCTCAAGATAACAAATTAAGAAAGTCTTAAAAATTACCTGTACTGAAGTGTGGAATTTCAGTTGCTAAATCAGTTTTGGCCTTGGGTGAAATCTGGTACCTTTCACTGGGAGCTGAAAGTGGAGATATTATTGCTTACCAAATGCAAATTATTTCCTTTTAAACATAAGATACCACAGAAGGAAAGGGAAAAACTGTCCTTGTGCAGAATATAAACAAAAAGAATCAGTGCTAGAAACCTGGCTGAAAATCATGCTTCTATACAAATAAAAGGCTTTTCAAGACTGGGAAGATATAGTCGGACAAAAGAAAGAAAGATGACCCAGTAATGCCTTTACATATGACTCGTCAGCCTTGTACATGAAGTACTTATTTCTAGAAAGAATTGAATGAAAGAAGAAATGGCTGGAAAATTAAAACTAGCAACATTTTGTACATGCAGTGGAATGTGACTAGCAAGTGAACACAACATGAAGATATATTAAGGTGGTTCTGTTGATCATAGTGTAAATATAGTCATATAGCAAAAGCACAGGAACTCAATTTTTATGAAAAAAACACTGACATTATATTCTCATTACCCAAAGTCATTTTGGACCCATCAACAACATGAACTGTTACAAGGTTAATCGATCCCAGGTGTGTTGCTCTTAGAGCTACAAGAAATAGAACATTGCTCTGTGAGTAATGAAATTGAAAATGTTGGATTTCATTGAGGATCTGCATTCTTTGTTTCCTAAAGACCTATCGCCACATCTACTATGACAATTTTAACAGACGTGAGACAGATACATGTTCTAATTAGGCTGGATGTGTTTTAATGATGACAGCCACACATTGCAACTATTCTGCTGGCCTCCCCCCAACTTCAGTAGAAATGCCCTGAAGGTGGAGTTCTGACAGTCTTTGGTATTTCTCACTCTGGTTATATTAATTTGCACTTCCTAAAATTTTTCTAAAAGCTTATAGTAGTGGTTTTATCTTTCAGATATTCTTCCCTTACTCAAATATGATTGAATTTAGTGTAAGATATCTAAGGTACTGGATTAAAAGGAGAGACTGGCAGCCAGAGGCACACACTACATATCTCCTTCAGAAACAAGCCTAAAATAAGGAAGCTGGGAAAGAAACCTACTTAGTGGCATAAACAGCAGTAGCTAAATAGTGCCATTTATTTTTAACAATTTTCTTAACAGCAATTTTGCATATGCATTGTTATAATGATTTCAAAGTCAAAGAATAAACCTATAAATTCTGTTTTCTAAAATCCTTTACCTAAAACTAATTTTTTAGTGGTACCAAAACATGGTACTTGTCAGCTATGACATGAATGGATTATAAATATGTGTCCCTAAATCTGCTGTAGTTACTACAAAAATCAGTGATAAAAGAAGGTATCTATATTCTTAGCATCTAGCTATCTTGGAGTAAGATCCTGACACCCGAGTTTCAAAAGTACTTGAGAAATTGAAGCAAATGTATCTAGAGTAATAAAATCCCCCCAAAGAAAAGAACACAGTGACACTGGTTACAGCAGAGTATTCTTATTAAAATTAATCTAATTCATTGCATTTTTCAAGGCTACTACCCACTAGTTCAAGAAAACCAACCAGCTTCTGCTCCCCATAGAAATAGATGCAATTCATGGGCATTCTCTTTGGTATAATTTATTAACATACTCTGAGCTGAACAATGATGATAATTTCTGTCCACAAATCATGGATGTCACATGACTGCAGTACTCAATGACAGAAGACAGTGTAACTAAAGCGATGCCACAGTAACACTTTTGAAGTTAAAAGCTTTAAATTACCAGGTTTAGTCTGTGGTACTTCTGGCCCAACAGATGTTCTGGGTTTGGAAGGAATGAGCAGTGTTTCTTTTGGAGCTGAAAGAAAAAAGACTATTACTGCATTTTTCAGGAATCATGATCCAATGTCATATTTAGCCCACAGAGAATTCATGCCTCAAATGTCTGAAAAAAAGACAATAACAATTCCATGGCTTTCTGGAACCTGAAATAAAATAGCTATCCAAACCACAGAAAAGTCCTAGCACAGTGCTGTAGGATAAATTGAGTTAGAGGCTAAAATTCTTGCTCTAAAAGAAAAATTAGACCACTGAATTTGGTTGGAGTTTTGACAAATACAGTCTTCTGACCAGACATGAGCTGTAGACTATTTCTGCTTTACTTCTAGGGTAGAACTGAAACTCATCTGTATTAAGAAACATGCACGTGTGCAAGCAGAATGAAGTACAAGTGGAATGATGTTTCACAAAGTACCACACTGGAGCATGTTCTCTAAGGATTTCTTCACTGAAAAATTAATACCCGTGTATTAACATTAAGGAAACTCATTTACCCATTGTTGCCCTTGAATGGTCGGTGGTAGTAGAAGATTTTGTAATTGGTTGTGGAGTAGTCGGATGTATTGCTGTTAAGGAGAATGTGAAGAATCTTAGAATATTAAACTGTAATAGAAACAAAGTAGAAATGCTACTTTAGAAATGCACTATTTCTAAAACTTTAAAAATGCCCCAAACTGAAGTGTAGTGTTTTAATCAGCTGCTGACAGATATTGTTAATTTCTGTACATTCCTTCTGTAACAAAAATGGAAAGAGACTCAGCCCCTTTAACTATTTTAAAGACTTATTTTCTGTCAGGATAGCACATGATGTCAGTTGTCAATTGTACAAGCACATTGCAAAGGAGTTCTGCTGTGTTTTATGGATGGAAACTGAAAAAGTGCTCATAGACTTGCATCTCTGATGACTAAGAAGTAATCAGGGAGAATAAGGTCTATCCAGCCACTGAAATTTGTCATCATCCACATTACTACATTTTAGTCATCATTTGCTGTATTTAACAGAAAGGATGAAAACCATTTTTGATGCATTCTAGAAATCATCCTGTGTAGTTACGGCATATTTTGGATTAAGTGTAATGCCTTTGAGCACAAAGCCAGCTATGAACAATTCCATTAAAAAGAACAAAACCCAAGGCTAAGGGAAGGAATTATTAAACACAAACACACAAAATTAAAGGAAGGATTCCATTACCAGGTTTGGTGTGTGGCACTCTTGGTTTTTCAGATGTTTTTGGTTTGGTATGAATGAACTGTTTTGCAGTTGGAGCTGAAATAAAAACAAACAGCAGCCATAATAATAATTGAAAACCCAAGCTTCTTTCATAGCACACAAAGAATGTAAGTATGATCTGATCTGTAATAAGGCAAATTATGTAAGGGTAAAGCTGAAAATCAAACAGCTGGAGTTCCTGGAAAGAAAGGGAAATAAGTTAAATGGCCACTGAAACAGACTTCATTATATGTAAATTTATAGCTTTGGACGAAGCAGTGAATAATATAGTCACGAACAGCATACAGTGATGGAACGAAAATAAACAGTTGCATCGTACATCTTTCACATCTGCCATATATGAGTATCTGAGGACAGGATCTGCTTTTCAGTGGACCCTTATTATCAGACTTGATTTATGAATTAAACCCTTTGTTTTTATGTGGGAACTATTCAATCTTGTCTTCATACTGCTCAGTTAAAATTGTTGCCATGTAGGAATCATTTACTGGAAAAAGTTATCGTGGCACCAGGTAGTCTGATCTACAACAGTGGAAATAATCTTGAAAATATCTGCGCTAGCCTGTGCATCTTCACCCTCCTCGCTCTGATGAACCATTTTCTGCACATGAATATTGCATCAGGTAGCCCCAGATACATATACAACAGAGCATGTAAACTTCATAAAGCTATATAGGGATATCAAATGAATATTAACCTAAGTAATTCATGCATACAGGGGATATATACTGAAATAAAAACACAAAAGATTTTTTCATTTCCTATTCCTCAGAAAGAAAAGACATACTTCAAATATTAACGAATGCTTATTAATACTTCATTAGTGATACCATTTCATTCTCAGAAAATTGTAGTCAGTGGTGGCCTCTGAAACTGGGGATAGAGAACTTTATTAACAGATTGCTCAAGCAATACTCCTTCTGGATTTATTGATCTTTATTTGGTCCACATCTGACACTTAAGCATAAAGAATTCTCAGCTAATGTTTCATATAATTTAGTAAGTTTTCCCAAAGTGAATGACTAGAGGTTAGCAGAGAAGTTGGTTTAAGAACTAACATTTGATTTGGAGGGTCACATATCTGGTCCATTTTGGTATACGTTATGCTATGGCTGATAACTTATAATTTCCTTGCAGTGAAGCAGAAAATTATTTTAGGATGACAGTATCCATACCTCATGTACAGAAGTTATAGGATTCACAACATACTCTTTAAATAAAGTTTCTTTTTATTGCAAAATATGTAACATCTTAAAGAATTACACCATCCTGACTGGAAAGGCTATGAGATGAGGAAAAGAACCTTCAAAAGTAAATGAGCTCATGCATTATTACCCTTGTCATGGCCAGAGGGCAAGCAATTATCTGGAAGCAGAGCAAAACTTCATCATTAGTTTTTAATGTATGTAATGAGCAATCCCTAAGAAGACCTTCTTTAACGAGAATAGAAAATAGATTATTATTTATGAAATACAAATTATTACCCAAAGTTGCCTTTGTTCTGTCAGGAACGTGAGGAATCATAGTAGTATCTGGTTCATGGGAGGCTGGAATGATTTCTGTTGGAAGAAATGTTGATAATGCTCAGAATAATAGACTCTCCCTTTCCCTCCTGCCCCTTCAAAAAACACTTCAGCACTATACTATATACACCCAAAAAGAGATGTTTTAAAACAACAGTGGGCGCTTACCCTCAGAGATTTATGGCTACAAAGAGTTCAGGGGTTTTTTTCATTTGTTTGGGGTTTTATTTCATAGATATTAAAAAAAAAAAAAAAAAGAATAATAGCCCTTTGGTGAAATCAGTGATTATCTCATACAGTTCAGTCACATTTATGGTGGGGAGTCTCCTAACTCAAATACAACTGAAGGGAATCCTTAGTCTGATCTGGATGAATATATGCATATAAAGGAAAAGCACCGCAACAGCTTTAAGAGGCTTCTCTCACAACAGGCTCAAAACATGGTGCAAACAACTGAAGTTTGTTGCACAGATACAAGCTGTGGATTACTTTCTATCATTGATTTAAACATAGAGGTCACTACCATTTCTTCTTCTGGTAACATCAACATAATATAAAAAAAAATAAAAAAATCTTGAATTGTTGCAGTTTCCATCAATGGTATGAGTCAACTGCAGTATTGCAGAAATTTTTTAAGGTTACCCAGATACCCAAATGCAAATGCACTGTTGATAACTACCCTCCTGAAAGTGTTCAATTATCTACTGCAGCTTGACAAAAAAATCTGATAATTTACCAGGCTTCCTGTGTGGAGCACCTGGGATGGGATCTGCTTTAGGTTTAAAGGGAGTATGTTGTGGTTCTTGAGGAGCTGAAAGAAAAGTCCTGTTTTAAGGGTTTATAGTGTTCAGACATAGACAGGTTTATTTCACAAACACTGCATGCCCTGTGCTTGCAAAGAAAAATAACATCCTTACATGAGTCTGAAAAATTGAGTGTCAGATGCATAGAGTAATTTCAGAAGAAAAGAAAATCCTGAATTAAAACGGGTGGAAAATTGATCAAGTAAGCAAAATCTGGAGTCAAGCAACAGAACCTGAAAGAACACAAACAACTACTGTAGACATGTTTCCCTCTGTATGTCAGAGCTCACAACTGCAATACTCATGACATGCTTGTCTCCTACAAGTGTCAAAGAATTACAGTGTGTATGAGAATGAAAGAAACTTACTGTGAAGACAACAAAACAGCTAGGAATCTTTCAATATCTAGAACACAGTAAAATTAAGATGGCATGTGAAAAACAGACTAATAATATATAATCGGTCCAAGGAGCAGCAGGGAAAGAATAATGACCAGCGCAAGGTAACATCTTTACCTGTTGCTGTCCTTTATTGTTCAATTGTATATACAGTAGGTGCCAAAACTTCATAAACACAAGAACATACATAGAATTAGCAATAAGTACATGCAAAAGGGTGAAAATACTCCCTTTTACATAACTGATTTCAAATTGGAACACATACTTAAATTTATTTTTAAAAATTATTATTTATTGGTGGAATTAGTGAATATATACTCACTCAAAAGGAAGGTTCAACTGATGCTTTCACAACCATCAGGAGTTACAGAGGTTTGGTGGTTCACTACCAAACTATTAAAATCCTTATTAAGTATATACTTTTAAGGGTCAAATTCTATTACCAAGGCACAAAAACATAAAAGTGGTTTGATGTAGATAGCTAGAGTCATAAACAAAGGTTCTCAAATATGTTTTTCTCTAAGAACTTCTGATTGGCACAAAAGATGAAATTTCTTCCAAGAACATTCTTATAATGTTTGCACGTTGTCTACCATGATATGCAGATTATTCATCAGTGACAGCTGTCATGTGGTTGAAAAGGATACACAACTCATCAAAACTCAGCCATTAAAAATACAAATCAGCTCTATCTTCCTTTAAAAATGTGATCATTAGAAAACCTATTTGTCTGTAATAAGAAGAGATGTTAATCAACACTTGATGCATTGAAGAAAGACAACCCAAAATAAACCCTGGATTTTCAAACACAACAAAACAACAGTGTATTTACCAGTTTTTGTGTATCTTATGCCTGGACGTGGTGATGCTCTAGGTTTGGAAGAGACTCGCCAATTTTCTTTTGGACCTGTAGATATGCAAAGTTTTGAACATTTTACTGAGAATAAAGATTCAATGCAAACTTTTTTATTTTCCTGACAGAAGATTCACTTTGGCCCAAAAATTTTTTTTAGAAAGTATTTCCATTTGAAAGTAATTGCAGAGATCTCTTGACAATGCTCATGCAGAGACTAAAGACAAAGTGACTGTTAAAGTGCAGTGTTGGATTAACTCTCCACTCCTTTCAGCTCTATCACACAGAGCTTTCTACAGAGTAAACTGCTGTAGTTCTAACACTTAACCATGTTGCGCTTAAGTGTTTCATATGCCAAAAATCCATTGCTTATTTTACTCAGCTGTGCATTAAAAAAAACCTCCATCAAAGAAGAAACATGGAAATTTAGCACTAATTTTCAAATGGACAGAAGTATTTTCAAAGTTTTGGCAACAGGAAAGTAGTGTAATTCTACACTTGTAAATAAGTAGCTGGAAAATATAAATACTTCTGTCATATTTTGTGGAAATTAAGACACTAATTTTCTGATGTGCAAAGGCTCAAGATGACTGTTAACCCTCATTTCTGTACCATTCCCTACAAGTTATTGACATGTATAATATTTAGCGGATCTTTTTCCATAACAGCTATGTAGCAAACCCAATAATGACAGTAAAGCACAGCACATGCAGTAATTACCTGTATTTTCAGAGAACTAGTAGATTTTGACAATTTTCAAACTGATAAAACTTTCATGCAGTAAAAGGCAAAATATTGATAAGCTTACTTGCTCTAGTTGGAGGAACATGTGGAATGGGTGGTGTTTTAGGTTCAGAAGTCCCATGATGTGTATCATTAGGAGCTGAAAGAAAGAAATTCGTTTACACCATACTAACATTTTCTGAGGTATCAGTGTCCACTACCACCTATAACAGCTAAAAAAAGAAAAAAAAAACAACTCCAAAACCTCAAACCAGATCAAAAATTTAAACCAAAGATATTCTATGGAAGCGATGCAGAAGAGAAGAGCTTTTTTCAACAAAATTGGTCTATAGAGAAAAAAAGATAACTTTCTGAGGCATACTATCATCTAAGCATGTGACAGAATTACTGGTTTTATTTAAGAAGATGACTTAATAGGAGAAAACAAGTAGCTTCAAATACAAAGACACCACTACACTGTAATGGAGGTTGTACTGGAATGATTCGCAGTACCAGATTCAAATGATAAAAATGCTTTACACAAAGGGAGCTGCCTCAAGGAATTGTATGACCCAAAGATCACTGAAGCAATTTTTTTCCAGCAATGGAATTGAGGTTTGAGTGAAACAGAATTATTTTTTAGTCCTCTATGAAAGATTAAATATCATTTAGTAAAAATGGAGGGGAAAAGAAGTAGAGAAAGAAAACTTGCAACATGCAGCTCTGCTGACCTAAACTGTATGACTAATGAGAACAGTGCCACCTCTACTGTATGACTGTGAACATGCAAGTTAGAATCCTATTCTGATCTGCCCTCTGCCTCTTACCATTAAATACTGAAGGAAATTGCCCTATGTTATGTGCATAACAACTTGAAAGGAAAGGATCCTCCCCAACTGTTTTGTAGAAAATAAGAAAAGAGAGAATTTTTACTGATATTATTAAGGCTCACACAAAGAAAGGCGACACATTTTTGCAGGTCTACTCTTAATGATTTCTGTTGAAGAGGAAAGACAACATAACTGTTCAAGTAAGAAAATACCATTACCTACTGTTGACTTTGTTTTCTCAGTTCTAAATGTGATTGGTTCCAGAACTGCATTAGTGTAACAAAAAAACCCCAATCAAAAAACAACAAAAGCAAGTCTTACCAAGAATAATCAAAACAATGACTACTTCCACAATGATCATACAACCATCCTGCTACAGCCAATGACAGACTGTCACTACTCTCTGAAACTCAGCACATGTCAGTATCCTCAAAATTGCCTCCAGTTCAAGGCAATAGCTGTAATACAGAACAGGGCCCAAATATCAATCTGAAGCTTTTATAATAAACCACAAAGAAATTGTGGGTGTTTTTTCACATTAAACTTTTTTGCACTTTCCTGACTTATGTCAAGGCTTTGATTCAAGCAATAGGCACAAATTTACTGGAGGGAAAAGAAAACTTAGTTGTCATTTTTCCTCCCATTTCTCCAGCAGCACTGTCTAATACTGCATATACTTTGAATACCTGTACTGGGTCTGGTTGGGACAGAGTTTACTTTCTTCACAGCAGCTCCTGTGGTACTCCGTTTTGGATTAATGAAGGTTGATAATGCACCAATGTTTTAGCTATTGCTGAACAGTGATTGCTACAGCATCAGGGGCTTCTTGGTTTTTAACTCTACCCCCAAGCAAGTAGACTGGAGGCGGTAAAGGTGTTAGGAGAGGACACAGCGGGGATAGCTGAAACAAATTGACCAAATGAATATTTCACCTCACATAATGTCATGCTTAATAGCAAAACTTTCCAAAAGGCCCATTGCTCCTAGAGTGACACTGGTCTGCTGGTGGGATGTAGTGTGTGGTTACTTTGGTTTCCTCTCTGTCCTCATTGAATCTGTCTTTATCTTGAACTAATTTTTTTTTTTTTTCTCTGCTTTGCCCTTGTGATTCTCTCCAAAGTGGAATGATTAAGGGGCTAGTGGGCTGATGACTTGGGTCAACCCACCACACTATCTCATACAGTTGTTAGTGTGAGTTGTGTAACTTTCTTCCTTCATCTTTAATTAGCTCAGGGTTATATAATGCTCTCTACCAAGCTGTGTAAGCAACATTATAGAAAGTGTTACACATTCTTAAATCTCTTAACATCATAAGGGAGGTGCAAGAGTGAACTGAAAAGTATAAATGAACAACTGTGCCTGATAAAGAAAAAAATAAGTACATAATTACAACTACACAATTTGAGAAAAACGGAAAAAAATCCCTCCTCTTTGCAACGACACACCTCCTTCTCACCTTCACTTTCCCAAACCTAAATTCACACAGAAAAGACCTATTTTCATTGACAATTGCACAGAAAATGCCCACTGTTGCAGTGACTTGGTTGATTATAAATCCCCTGAGTGTGCATGCTCCAACATATACACCCGAGGGATACATGTTTATCTGAAGCTCCACAGTAGAGTAGGACACATATATAAGTTTAATAAGAAAAAGAAACAGTGTACATACCAGCTTTGGTCTGTGACACCTCTGAGCCTGATGATGTTTTAGGTTTGGAGGTAAAATGCTGTGTTTCTTTTGGAACTGAAATTTTTTTTTTAAAAAAAGCAACTATTAAAATCTTTCAAGAATTGAGAATAACAAGGCATAATATAAAAAAAAAAAAACATGCCTCTGGAAACCTCTGGAAACCCAAAAAGCTTGTACGAGAAATGAAGAATTATGAATGTCTGGTACACAGAGAAATAGTGCTGATGGAGAACCTCTGTAGCAGGGTAACATAAAGCATGGATGAACCAATTTAAAAGGGGAAGCAGCACAGGACAGAAACTCAGTACAGAGACATGTAGTCAGAGGAAGATTGTTGTGCTTCCATCCACTTTATAGAGCACATTTGTGTAAGAAAAACCAAACAGCTGTTCAAGAAATATATTTCAATCCAATATAAACTGCATTAGAAATAATCACACAAAGCAGTTTACCATCTTTAGCTTGTGGGATATGAGTTTTGGGTGAAGTTTTAGGTATAGAAGGAATATGCTGAGCCTCCTTTGGAGCTGGAAGAGAAAATGTGGGTAATAAGTTGCTTAAATTGCACAGTAATTAATATCTGGTATCATGCTGAACATAAAAACCTCACACCTGCAACAGAAAAAAAAAGGTTCTTCATAGAAAACAGGAGAGTCAGGTAATACTCTCCATGTGTTTATAGCAATCTAGGCAAGAGAGTGGAATTTTATTCATTTTTGAAGCTTGGGTTTTATTTTTTAAAATAAAAAGCTGGGACAAGCACAGACAAGCATAATTATAAGAAAGGTTATCCAGAGCTGCCAGCATAATTTTCTTGGAAAAGAAAAGAAAAAAAAAAAAAGAGACATTCCAACTCTGAAGAGAGCAATACACCCAACTGCCATGAATGTCAAGCAAGAGAATTTCCTAGAAGAAAAACAGAGTTTAATGAAACAATCCTAAGCCATAAGGTGATTAACTTTGGTGATGCTTTCTGTGATGAAAAAAGCAAATATGACAGCTTGCCAAGGAAACATCATTACCTATTGTTGACCTTGGTGGTTCAATTCTAGGTGTAATAGGTTCCAAGACTGCAACAGGAACAGTGTGAGAAGGTAAGCATGGAAGAACTAAAAAAAACCTTTAAAATTACTCGACTGGGAAGTATAAAAGCAGGCGCTAATACTATACCAGTGACACAGATCTTCAAATTAACTTTTTAAAACCATGGACAATTGAACTTCCTAATAATACAAGTTCAATAAGAAGAGCATAATAGCACAAACTTGATGGCAACAGAAGCAAAAATGTTAATAGAAATCAGTAAATCCTAGAACAAGCAAGGGAAGAGATCACACGTCTTAAAGGGAGCAAGGGACTCTTGATGTACAAAAATGGAAGATATCCTCAAACTGAGGTCTGCTAATCCTTGAAAGTGTCATGCTGACCATGGCAAAACAGTTAAAATTTTCCACTAGGTGACCTTTCTATTTTCAGGCTGCCTCTGAAAAAGCAGTGAGTACTTAAAAAGAAAAAATATTAAGATATTAAAAATGAAAATAGATGTCTGCAAATTGTTTTCTGAAGCAATTTGATTTCTCTTTGTATAAATATTATCCCAAAATAATGAATGACTTCCTTCTCCCTCTTCCAGGAAAAACAAGTTGAGATTTTATTTTTTTTTACTTTCTGCACAAATAGCAAGCCTCAAAATAGACAATTTCAAAAGAAGTACCCTATCAGATTTAGCTTGAGGGTTATGGTCTTAGCAGATGATTTGGGATTCAAATGTGTGGACTATTTTGGACACTGGTTTGTAAAAAACAGTATTTAAATTGAAATTAAATGGTGTACCTAGAAAAATGACATTCACATTTAGCAATAAATAAAGTCTAGGAAATTACCATCAGCATATATCAATGAATAAACACAGAAAAAAATGCCATGGGTTTGATGCATTGAGTGTTACTGGTTATGGGCAAAACAAGCAGAGGGAGGCTTTGAAGAAAGGGATAATCAAAAAGTTGGATGCTCTTCTGCAGGAGAACTAGGTTTGAAAATTTTAACCAAAAGCCAAAGAAAAAAGAGCTGAGAAATGATGCTTAGAAAACATTATTATCTAATGTTGACCGTGGCAAATCAAGGTCATTGGAAGAGTTTTGAAAGTCATTTATGAAGTAAAACTTAGATTTACTGTTTCCAGCTGCAGTGATTTGTTGCTAATTAATCAAAACAAATTCATTCCATTTAATCAAATCATTTAAGCACTTTAAGCACAGTCTTAAAGCCGTCTTTGTCCAGAAAAGTATCATATGTGTCATTAGCTTCATCCAGGTTTTAAGGAGCAAAGCTATACCTCTTAAAACATCTTGAAGCACTTTGCAGAGTACAATTTGCACAGTAAATACAGTGACTCAACTTTTTGAATTAGATGTAATATTTCAAGAATCACTGCAAAGGGCATCTTTGTTCTTAATCTACATTAAAACATACTTATTAAACACATCACCAAATATATACTCCCATACCAAGAAAGGTAGCTATCATGCATTACCTTATATAAACTTTCCTCCTCACTAAAACAAGAAACACATAATTTTTTCCATCAATTGAACACAAGTTTCCATGGCTCAAATGAAAAGATGAAATATTTTCCATAAATTTGATAAATTATCAAAGCAATGTTCATTTATGTGCAACAAAACTCTTTCCCTTCTGCAGAATTGTTCAGTGATTTGTACTTGAAATATGATTTTTGGATTATGTTATTTTTATATTTCATAAAAATCTTTACCATTGTAATAATTCTTACACTTTCTTCTTCTAATGTAATTGAAGCTTCTAATCAGACATTTTTGAAGTGATACCCTGTCATTTAGAAGGCGGTATCTCCATGCTAGAGGCATGGAAAAATAATAAAGCACCAAGAGTATATTTCCATTGTTGTGTTTGGACTACATATGAATAAGCAAGATACCTACAGAAAACAATGTTTCAACTGCATATATTATCAAACCAGTGAAAAGAAGAATGACTAAATATGACTTGTAATCATTGCCCTCTGCAGTCTTTGGGCGTTCGTATATGTGGGGAATCCTAGTAGTGACTGACACCGGGATAATTGCTGATGGAATAAAGAGAATCTTCTTGAGCAAAGTACAGGCATCTATATCTATTTCTCAACTTCTAATATACCTCAGCTGCTCTCATTTCTCAATTAAAATTTGCCTCCTCCCCATTACTCAAATGGAAATGCTGAGAAAGTAATACGTTTACTGAACTCATTTAAGCAACAGTAGCCACCCTGTGAAGTTTTGCTGCTCTTTGAAAATAAAAGGTGCATTTATGCTAAAGGAACACCACTAGCAGAGGAGCTCCCCGAGCCTTCATCTTGTTTTCCTGACATTTTTTTTTATTCTTTAGGGCTGTAGACCACTAAAAAGAAAGAGTGTCAGAGAAATCAATTTTATTTGGGAAATCCTTGTTATTTTTCCTGAATTTCTTCCACAGTGTTCTCCCACAATAAACGTTAGCTGTGAAATATTTCAGGTGAAAGTCCTAGAAAGATTCTCAAAGTCTCTGTTACTGAAAGTCCATTTAAAATATTCACATTTGATGTAGACTTTTCAAGATCAAAAGGTAGAGCTGGAAGGTGGATTTCTCAGAATGATGATGAGAGGAGAATAACATTGGGAGAAAATAAAATTGCTTTCAATTCCTTTGACCCTTCTGAAAGTAGAGTATCTAATTATAACTCCCAGACAATATAAGAGAACTTTGACATAAAAGTTACTCTTGATAGCATTGAACAATTTATCAGATTACTGAGTTATAAGCACTGAGCAGCCAGGTAACCTAGACTTTGAAGGGCAGAAAATAGTAAGACAGACATGCACCAAGTTATCAAGCAGTTTTCATAGGCTGAGAATGTATGGTTCTCTGGTATGACTGTATTTCTGAAGATGCGTGTTTAGAAGTTCCTCCAGGACCCTCATAGTCCTAATAAGGGAGAGAAGATTGTAAAAGGAAAAACTACATATATGCACCTATCTATCTAACATTATGCTGTCTTTAGTACTGTGCTAAGACCGTGGAAGTTTACAGTCATTAGTAAGTCAGTGATCAAGTATAAATTTGGCACATAGTTTTCATTATTTAGATTCACTGTTATGGAAAGGTGACAATCACTGTCAGGGAAAGATGACAATCACTGTCATGATACAAGTTTAGAATTTAAACTGAGCTCCCAAGTGGCCCTGAAATACAGAAGAGAACCTTGCTCTTTGACCATTTTTCCACCTATCCAAAAGCAAGGTTATCCCCATCCACTGCATATTTTGTGACTCAGTAATTTCTGAAGAAGAATATAATCCTTTTCCCAACCAAACAAATGCCAAATTCACAAATATTACAGGAAGATCATTACAAGCTTGATTATGATTAAAAAGTGTTTCTTATTATTCCATCTGACCAATCAGTGAAACCACTAATAGGGAAAGGACAAACAAGAGGCATCTGTACAAATACAGAATCATGCCACCTCCTACATAGAAACTCTTTATATAGTCATTCAGTGTAGTAACATCAGCATACAGTGTTTATCTTGGCAGTCCAAGGCTGTAAAACAATTTTATACAACAATTTCCAAATGAGGGTTCTTTTCTGGTTTTTTGTTTGTTTCTTTTTCTCTATGTTTCAGAAAACAACATGCAGGATTTGAATCTATAGTCAGACATGGGTATCTACAGCACAGTAATTATTCTAGTAATACAATACTGGATTTCCTACAATAAAATTTTGTAGGAGTTGTAATCACCGTGAAAAACTAATTTTACACACTATTTTGAGACTGTTCCAGGTCATAAGAACCATTTAGTTACAAGCTCCACAAAGAGTTATTTGGTCTGAAGCAAAAACCTTTTTATGCGCAAAAATCTTCACAAAGAATCTGGAAAGAATTTACCAATATTGCCTGATCTCTTCCAGGATTAAGTAATACATTCTTACAATATCCAATTATGCATTTTTAAGATTTCTAGTTTCATTATAGACCATGTAGCACTAGAAATATTTTTGTAACTGCATTCACTTATTCTTCAGGTCCAGAAAGTGCTAGGTGTCTTTTATCTCAGATAAATATCATAGATCAAATTCAACCCCAGTGCAAAGGTGCAATTTCATTTGCTTTCATAAAATATGCCTTTACTAAATTCCAGAGCAGAAATTACTCGCTCTTATTTTCACAGTTTCAGATACGTCTACATATGCATTAATGATCACTGAATCAATACAAATCTTATTGTTCTAGTAAGGTGCTACAACCATAAACAAAGCAGGAGAATTTGAATTTTGTGGTATCTGTGCTGCACTAAGTTAGAAAACTTGTTATTTTGAAATGAAGAATAGGAAAACAATTTGTTTCAATGCCAGGCCATGTGACTTGGTGATTTGGGCTATAAAAGTTAAAGCTTTCTGGCTGTGCTTCAGAATTTTTTGGTTCAATACAAAAATGATACTCTTCAAGGAGCACAGTTCCCTCGGTGCCCATCTTTCTGATGGCTAATGCTGAGCTTCACAGAGAATAAAATTAAATGGAGGTATCTTATTTAAGACATATATCAAATATTTGCTATGGAAGTCAGTTACCAGGTTTAGTTCGTGGCTTTTTGGGTCTGCCAGATGGTCTACGTTTAGATGCAGACGGTTTGAGTTTTGCTTCTTTAGGAGCTGAAAGAAATACACTGGATTACAACATTATCCTTTCTACTGTATCACATGAAAATCACATTCTTCATGGCTGAAATGAAGCAACAGATGGCTACTGGGAACAAATGCAAATGGTGAAATCAGACTTGCTAAGAAGGCTTCTCAAAAATCTCCCTAAGACTTCACTGCCACACAGCAAAATTCCTGCTTCTTCTTTGCTGTAGTAGTCAGTAATTAAATTTAAAATACACAATTGTAGCTTTCAATCACATCAAAATGCTCCTCTCGCTAAGTTAGCAATTCATTATTGCAAGACACCTAACAGATAAAATAATAATGCTGTTTATTCTTTTGAACTCCAGGTTGGTTTTAAGCATTTGAAAGACATGTGGAAAAGTAAGCAAGAATGTCCTAAATTTTCAATACTGTAAAGAAATTACTGGTAGTTAGATGGAAAAACATGGACTGCAAAGAAGAGTGGCCAACAGCAATGAAACAATGTATTACCTAGTGTTGTTTTTGGATTTTCAACAGTCTGAGAAGCTTTAGGCTCCAAAAGTGATGGTTTAGGGGCTAGAAAAGAAAAATTCCCGTGTGATCAAACAGATCAGTATCCTTATCAGCAGTAAACTTTAGCATTACAAGGGTTCAGGGTGTGTGTTTTTAAATCGGCTTGATAAGTATGCAACTACTTCCTGATCTTACACATAGTACCCTTTACTCCTTTTAGGTTTGTTTCCTATGAAATTACACACTGTATGCTTGTGGCTATGTGTGAGAGCCTGCTTCTGAGGCTCCTTCCCCATATTTACATCCTCAGGGCATTTTTAATCCATTGTTTGATTCAGTCAACAGACAAGGGCTCTAACTGAATACAAGACTGCAGTCCATAAGAAATACCAAAGAATGTATACCAAAGGGGAAACCTCTAAATGCCAAAATCTTGCTGAGATGAGAACAGAAATATTTTAGTATTGCACACCATAATATTTATTGATCCAGTACCTGAATTACTAAAGGACACAAATGCAGCTCCCTTTAACCCCCAAAAGAAGAAAATTAGTAGAGATATCTATTGTTTGATCACAAGGCAGAAAAGGAAAAAAATTCGTGACATGTTGATAACGTTCCCATGGTCAAAGAATGAATCGCATGTATATGAAAGTTTTCCCTTCTCCTATGAGAAAGCTCTCCTATCTCCACTAAAATGGCAATACTTTCAACTGAGTTCCCTGCAGGAGGACTAATTGATCATGAGTAGTACTTCAATCAACAAACTTTTGCGACTAGTAAAGATGCCATCTTTGCCATAGTATGCCTGTGTGAAAAGGCAAGATGGGTACTGGCAAAAGAGATTATAGAAATAATAATCACATATATTTTTTAATATACGTGACATAAAAAAATACTTCTGTGCCACCCAAAAGTAGTTTTTTTCCCTTCAAGTCCTTTAAGAAGGTTAAAAACCTAGAGAACTTATTTATGCTTTTATCACTGGAACCAAATGAATAGAAGTGATGAGCTTGACTCTCATTCCTCCTGTCAGACAACATCAAATGACTGATTTTAGAATGCTGAATTAGTGAAGATGCACAGATCCTGTCCCTTTTAGGAAGTTCTGCTTAGATTATTTGTAGTGAATATATCTCTCTGCATACTAACTTATAAAAATGGTGTGCAAAATTACCAAGTTTCACATGCTGCACTTCTGGGGTAGCATATGGTTTCAGTTTAGAAGGAATAAGTGGTATTTCTTTTGGAGCTGAAAGAGAGAGCTCAGATGGCAATTAAGAATTGTTTAACAAGGGTTTCCCACAACAAACACCACATGCCATAAGTTTATACTGAAGAAAAGACAACTTAGTATGGAAAGTCGAAGACACCTGATTAAATCGGTGCAGCATGGAGATGATATTGAAATGCCGTGCATTGATCAGAAATAGATCCTATGTCTCCAAAACAATGAAACTTTCCACAATGGAAGCTCTACATATCCCAGACAAAGACAGCACATGTGCGTGCATGAATGTAAAAGAGATAGACAGAACATTAATAACAGGACGATGGTGTTTTTCGTGCAAGAGGCAAGTTTTATTTCTCTGAGGACAGTAAAACCATCCTGAATTATGTTCTCATTCAGAGATATGTCAAGAACAACAAGTCTAATGACAATGGAAGAGCAAAACTCTATAACCAGGAAGAAGAATGATTATGCATGAGAAATGTTATGCTAGAAGAAATGCATTCATATGGATGAAATGTTCAAAACAAACACAGAGCTTTTCACTAGGTGAAAACAACATCATTACCTAATGTTACCCTTGGCCATTGTAAAGGTTGAGAAGTTTTAGGTGTGAAAGATTCCAGAATGGATTCACTTGTTGCTGTTGGAGAAAATGGTGACAGTCATAATAGAGAAATGAAGTAATGGCAGAAGCTCTTCTTTCATAAGCAAAACCAAATTTGTTTCTCTAACAACAACAAATACTTCAACTATGTTTGGACACATAATTTTAGTATGCATTAGACAGAAATTCTGTCTTTTGAACACCACAGAGCTTCCATGACTAGAAATCATCATATTTGTGAAGTGTAGAAATACTGGATGCTCATTGCCTCCTGCATTCATGGCAACTGGTCTGGATCTCAACCACTGCCAAGTAGGATTTTAAGTTGAGCACCTGAAAATTTTGAGGTTTTGTCCTCCATGTAAGGGGGATGGTATGGTGTAAATTGTAGGAATTTAATAAAGAGGACATCTTGAACAATCAATTATCAGATATTAAAAACAAACAAAATTTGGAGTAGAAAGCTGACAAGTGACACAACTGTGGTTTCAGTCCAAAAGCGTCGAGTGTCTGTAACTGTTAACTGATTTCATGCTTCTTATCCTTTCAATATCCAATTCCACTCCTTCATATTTATAAGAAGGCTACAGAAGCAGAATGCAGCCTACAGCACACACAGAAGTATTTCATCAGCATTACTGGACAAAAAATACTGTTTCCTTAATTATCTGTGGCATAGTTTTCAAAATACTGAAGGAGAACTGTGTGACTGTGAGTTACCATATGCATTGTAAGTGTTAAAAAGCACCAATTTAAACCACTAATAGAAATCTAAATTCAAATTTCAGGTGTTAGGGTCTTATCCAAATGTGCACTGAAAGCGAGGATTACCAGTGAACTCACTTCAGTGAGTTTAAGATCATGGTTTGAGCTACTGAATTAAGAACAAGCTAGAGATTATTGAACCCGGTCTAGCATCTGTTATTTCAAACTTACTAGGTGTCACATGGCTTGAAAGAACAGCTGAATACCATTGAAAGCTATAATAATCCCAGGTTATAGTACCTGTGATTACTAGTTCTACACACAGGTTCTTTGTTTTAGAAAAAAAGTAAAATGTTACAGGTTATAACATATTTAAATTTGCAGTGAAGAGGTCAACCCACAGTAAGCATGCCTTACCTTGACAATGGAGCGGTACTGTTTAGAGGGTGAGCTGACAAATAAAACAGAAGTGTAACCCAACCAAAGCTAATAATACTTTAGATAGCATGGTCCACATAGTTTAAAGCTTAAGCCCAGAAAATATAAAGGTAAAAGAACAAAAGAACTTCTAACACCATGCCTATAAGAATGAAGCGCTCCAAAACAGGTGGGAAAAACCAAAACATACAAAACTAAAAAACACTGCAAATATATTTCTGTAAAAAAGACTGTCTTAATTCTCCTCAGTACTTTGTTTTCTGTTAAGATTTGTTAGTGAATTTTAATGCATGTGTACATACACACATAGAAAACAATGGTAAAATAAAAAAAAAAAACTCCACTGCACAGTAAGAAATAGGAAGAAGCTTACTATGCTGACATAAACAACAGTATCCATCAGAGTGTAACAATTAAGCTTGAAAGAAAAAAAAAAAAGATAATTTTAAGATTTGTGTCACATGGCATAATAATAATTAGGAAAAAAATGAAATGTTACTTCATTTAAGTATTCTCAGAATAGCCCTAGTAGCACTCTGAGAGACAAATGTAAGATCAGAAACACTATAAGGTGAGTTTCCCAGCAGTAAGCACAAGTTGTCATGTAAAAAAGAGTACTTTTTCTATACTGATGATCATGACTCAAGCAGAAAACTAATATGGCAGATGGCCAAAATATCTGTGATGAACGGAATTACCAAAATTGCTATCAAAAGACCAGAAGTGGTTTAACTGAAAAGCTAATACATTACTATTACCCATACTTGTTGTTAACACATGAGGTGTTCTGGAAAGTGGAGACACGCATTTTTCCAGGTCAGCTGAACTTGTAACTGCAGAAAAAGGTAAATAACCTTGAGAGATAGATTCGTATTGGTGCAGACATGGGGAGGAGGAGGGGTAGCAGTGTGGGGGTGGAGGGTGGAAGCTGGAGGAGAGATCAAAAATAGATTGCTTTACATTGATGTGCAAGATGGCAACACCACTATATTACAGTTTCAAAAGATTTTCAACTTGAAAATAAATGAACAAAACCCTAAAGTTTTGAAAAAGTCACATGTCCCTAACGGACACAACAGGACTCTTAATTGGTCTGGGTAAGTCTAACATCAAAAACACTGTGATTTGACCTCACCTGCAAGAGACCTACATATTTAAATTACATGCAAATATGAATTTCTACAACCAGCTATTCCTATTACCAACACTTTACTTGTTTTAGCTGAACAGATGTTAGTACTTTGAGTTATAGGTTTTACTATATTATTCCCATCATGTCATTAAAAATAAATTGTGGTATTTCAAATAATAGACATAACGTAAATTGACATAGATTTTGTAACATAGTGAAGAGCTAGGAAGTGACATAGAAAATTCAAAACAATACTACTGAAACATTGACTGTCAGGTTTAGGATAATTTTCCTCCACATCTTTTGCACTTTAAAATCTTGGCTGTGAATACAAATTTAATCTTAGATATATATGAACCCAGTAAGAAAAGTTCCAAGGTGAAATAATAACATGAACAAAAATCTTTGTAACAGAGGAAACAGCAAAATAATGTGCATAGTATGACTAACAAAATATTTCCCAGGGTAAAACGTCCCAGTCAAGGATATGTTTTCATAACTGATGATGACTCTATATGACCTTATAGCTGACAGATTAAAACCACCCAAATCAGTATTGATTCCTATGGGTTTCATATTTGATCCTATGACACAGAATATCACCATGTAGGTATATAGCCTAACTACCAACACTGCAGGCAACACCAAGCAACCAGAGCAAACAGCATGTACCAACACTGTAGGCAACACCAAGCAACCAGAGCGAACAGCATGTAACTGTAACATCCTTGACACACAAAAAAATTCTAAGATATGGAAGAAACAAATACAATTTACCAGACTCTATTTTTGATATTTCTGCAGATGCAGGTAGTTGGGATGGGTAAGTAATATGATGAGAGTCCAGTGAAGCTGGAAAAAAAAAAACAAAACAAAGAATTGTTTTTGGCATCGTCTGAACCTACAGACTGAACTAATTTCAGGCCACTACTAAGGAACTAGGGACTTGAGCCAGGAAAAAATCTCTAGTGCAGATAGAATGGATTTTCTGATGTGAATGTGCAAAGATATACTGGTGATGTAAATGATAAAGAAGCTGTTGCAAGAAACATGAAGAGATAATCAAAGACATAAGACGCCATGATGAAAAAATATGAAAAAAGAATAACTAAAAAAAAAGGGGGAATGCAAAGAAAGACTGCTTAAGCCTTTCAGCGCAAGATGTTACATACAAAAACTTAGTTTGAAAATATTATTTAAAAATAGGAGTAACACACATACAATTTCTGAACAAAGAAAATATTCTCTTGCAGAAGAGAAGGCAGAAGGATCATAAAAGGATTAATATACGTAAAGAACACAGCTTAATTGGAAAAGACCCTAAAGTACATGACACACAGATAACAAAAATATAAGATTTCTCCAGTGCCATAAAAACACACTTCAGAATCAGTTTCTGCCTCTTAGGTGGAGACACCAAAAAACACTGACAGCACATCTCTATGATCCAACTGCGTCTCAGTGGGAAGGATATATTAATAAGGAAGGATATATCAATATAGTTCATTACAATACTAACTTGCACTTGACTTCAGGTCTGGGGGCTTACCAGGCTGCTCATATCATGCTTTTGTTATCTCATGGGCCAAAAATTACTGTCAAACCGCATGACTGGTCTTGCAAACCTGCCAGTGTGAAAGCAGCTATCGCCACGAGCATCTCCACCCATTGCCGTCAACTGCCATATCCAATGCTTAAGTAAATACAGCTTTTCTGTGAACAGCAGTTTCAACTATACACTTATGCTTCACTCTTACATAGGCCAAAGAAAAACAACAGTTTGGCTAAAAGCACAATAGCTCCTGAGAGAGCACTTCCCATCTGCACTGTGACCAGCTCTGCAAGAAATGCAGCATGGCCAGGCACCAAAGGCTGCTGGTGTTTTGGCGAAACATGCTGTGATTCACCAGAAGCTGAAAAGAGGCATCGTCCTTACAACCTTACATCCCTGATGTGACCCCAGTAGACCAGCAGTAGAGCAGAGTGCTCCCACTCCCAGGTAATGGCAACATAAAGGTATGGGCAGATGACAGTGGGCTGCCTTCAAAGTCAGCAGTGAAGCAACCAATGGCTGCACCCTTGGACCTGCAAACACTGAACCACAGAGCTGTCCTCTTGTGCCAACCCAGATCAGGATTTGCACCTTAAGAACACTGTCGTATTTGAATGTGTCAGAGAAAGGAAGGTCTGCTACCAAAACAAATGAAGCAGGGCAATGGCAGACAAAGGCAAGGTGCAATAATGTGTTCTCTACACAAGCTGCCACTCAGTCCCCACAGAAAATGCTTGTCAGAAATGGAGAAGCGTGGGATGAAACAACAGAATCACAGAACAAGTGAGGTGAGCGCTTCACCAAGCCAAGCTGCACCAAGTCTTCGTATTCCCCATGGAAGATGAGACAGATGCCAGGTGTTTTGAGGTGGGAGGCATGACAGAAAGTGACAAAGGGGAAAATGGAAAAAGAAGAGGGTTTGCGAGTTACCCATCACAGTTTGTTGCATTGTCAGGGAGGAAGGAGTGGTAGACTTCAGCCTTGGTCTTCGAGTAGCTAAGATCAAACACAGAAACCATGTTCAGGTCCTCACACAGGCTGTTGTTGCATGGCTGGTATCAAGACAAAACTATAAACAAGGAAATGTGGACCTGCTTGGAGCAGGCTTCCATGACATGGCATCACTCCCCATAGTTGCATGATGCCACATTTCAACTGGCGTAGGTAGCCTGAGGCAACAGAGTAAACGTAGAAGTGGAATCTCAGAAAAAGCAGTGGAAAGCTTACAGATGGAGCGATTTCTAATCAGGAGCCATAAAGGAACAACTGCATCATTGACCCACTCTTTTGGACACCAAAACATCTGGCTCACTGCTGCAGAGAACAGCATTGCCAAAGTAATCAGCAGAAGAAAGGAACCACTGACACTGACTATTTACCCTTCACAGTCCGTGTGGTTTTCAGTGAAGCAGACGAGGTGGATTTCAGCTCCGGTCTTTGGGTTGCTGCAGTCAGACACAGAAACAACCTTGAGACACTCACACAGTTTTGCCACAGCAGCACGAGCAGCACTAACTCACAGCACCCAAAGGTCCATATTTAGGTTAACACATCCCTTCTCCTTGCAGTACCTTGTGACTCAATGATCAAATCAGCAGGCAATTGCCTTGCTGTGGTTGCAAATAGCACAATACTGTTAAACTCAGTAGCTAAATGACTCTCCATCATCAGAAAAATGTCTAAGTGTCTACTTTACCAATACACTTGTGACACTTTCCCGAAAGATGTTACAAGACCAGTTGTTGCAGACTGAACATGGAGCAAAGAGACCTACTTTTGGACTAAGAATTCAAGGTCTGATCTCACTTTTCTCTAGCATTAACCAAAACCTTCATTTTATGGGTCAGAAATCTCAGCCCCAGCACTAATAAAACACAGAGCCTCTCTAAATAAATGCCTGCAAGCAAGTGACCAAAGCCAATTTTGCCGTAGAATTCTAGCACATCTTTCAACCACTTAAGCTTGTGCAGCCCATCGTCCCATTGTACAATGAAGAACAAGTAATTCGACTGAAGTGACTTTCTCAAACTCTGATTGTAGTTTTTCACAGAGAAAATGCACAACCTTATACATAAACGGTTACAAAATCGAGTCTGTGTATATTCATTTGCACTGCACAACTTTGCTGTACCATGGGCTTGACTCCAGACGTAAGGGAGGCAAGACCATTAGTGACAGTTTTCAAACCTCTACAAAGTTGAAGAAGTTGGTGGCAGTAAGGAAAAGGTGCCTAGTTATTTCTTAGGGATTTCTTGATATTGCCAGCCTTTGGATACTTAAATCCTTCTGTTCCAATTTCTTCTACATTACCCTCTTCTAGCAGCATTTAATGATTCACTAACCAAATCAATAACTGGCATTTCCTGTAATTAAAAATTCATTGGGTATTCTTAAGAACAGCAGCTAAATCTGTTTCCACCTATGGAGAAGCTTTTGTATCCAATACAAAAGAACCAGATATGTATAAAAATACCAGATTTGACATGTTAGCACTTAACCATTCCAAACAACAGGCCTCCATAAACATACTATCCTTCATGAAAAAAAAACCCGACAACCCCACAAGACAATCTAGCCACTTGTTTACAAACATAAGAAAAAAATAATCTTATCATTCCAACATTTCATTCTCAGTATATCAAATGTTGCAGCAGATGTAACTGGTATCTCTCCAGTTGTGCTTTTATACAGAGCAACTTAGAGTAAACTCTCCAATTAGGAAAGCAGTTTTGCCACAGCAGCACGAGCAGCACTAACTCACAGCACCCCAAAGGTCCATATTTAGGTTAACACATCCCTTCTCCTTGCAGTGCCTTGTGACTCAGTGATCAAATCATCAGGCAATTGCCTTGCTGTGGTTGCAAATAGCACAATACTGTTAAACTCAGTAGCTAAATGACTCTCCATCATCAGAAAAACGTCTAAGTGTCTACTTTACCAATACACTTGTGACACTTTCCCGAAAGATGTTACAAGACCAGTCGTTGCAGACTGAACATGGAGCAAAGAGACCTACTTTTGGACTCAAAATTCAAGATGACAGGTCATATGTTCATCTCAAAGGCAAGGAAATAGGAATTCTAAATTCTTTCTTATTCCAGCTCTAAAGAATAAACTGCACATTATCTTTTGAACATTCAGTCTTAACTCCAATTCTATTTGAAGCTCAATAACTTTGCCACAGATTTTTCCTTACTATTCTTGTCACTAATATTATTATTATTTTTACAAAGAACAGACTATGTAAGTCCTCACCATTCCCCTGAAAGGCTTCATCTTTCCCCATGTCATATAAAAGTTCCCATTCTTTCTTTACGTTAGTCACTGAATCATAGAATCAGCTATGTTGGAAAAGACCTGTAAGATCATCAGGTCCAAAAATAACATGCCTATTCATAAAGCTTGAACTTCATTGTTGAATGAAAGAGGGAAAATTTGTTTATGTCCTGTAAGTAAACTATGAGACAGCTATACCACATTAACAGCAAGACTAAGAGGTAATAAAACTATGCTGCTGATATATTGGAATTTTTCATTCTAGAAAGAATTTTCAAAATAAAAACTGCATCTACAAACACACAGGAATTTAATGACAAATACTTTTCCCCCTCTGTCCCTGCAAAAGGTGATGGAAAGAAGCATAGGTTCAAACATCAGAATCACATCTTTAGCAGGGCAAGTGTTTTCGCAAGCCAAAGTGCATTAACAAACCTATTATTGCTCAAAGCAGATGAAAATTTTGCCAAGTGATGGCAGGGGAAAAGAAAAAATATAAATTACCATATTTACCCTCCAATGTTCTTTGACTTTCAAGGTAAGGAGAGGTAGATTTCAGCTCTGGTCTCTGGGTAACTAAGATTAAACCGGAAAACTGCCTTCAGATATTACAATGAACATTCTTTTTTCAAAGTAGTGTCAGTACAGTTTTAAATGAATGAAGCCCATATTCTATTCAGCTTTTACATAAATATTTGCATTGATTATAGTATTATTATTTTTTTAAATGAGGGTGGCCGAGCTGACTTAGTGTAGAACACAGCCTTTTAGTGAATTAGACCTATAAAGCAGAAAATTACAGAGGGGGATTGAGAAGCTTAACATTTAAGTATCTCATTGTATAATTTATAGAAATGACTGACCACTAACACATTTGGCATTGCCACTGGGGGGGGGGCCCCCCCCCCATCAAAAGCTATTGATTTAAATAATGCTTTCCATATATAAGTATTGCCAAACAGAAATTATGCTGGAATATTGTTTACCCTTTACTGTCTCCCTGGTTTCCAGTGAAGAAAAAGATGAGGGCTCCAGTACTGGTCTTGGAAGAGCTAAAGTTAGAGATGGAAACTATCTTGAGATGTTACGGCAGTCTCTCTATGACAGCATCCAAACAAATCAGTATTTAAATTGTGGCTTATCAGGTATACTTTTCCTACCAAAGAATCATACAGCAATTTTTTGTCACTCTCTTTAACCAAAAACCGCAAACACTAGTTAAACACTGTTCCTAGAAGACAATAATGGCAGTCATGATGTTCCAGAGCTGCATTTTAACTGCAGTAAATAACAGACCCCCAAATAATTTTCAGGCATTAAATATTTTCAAACTATTAATTGAGAAGTGGTCAACAAATATGTAACCAGAATCCCTGCCTGCTTCAAAGATACTGTCAAGTTTTTGAAATTACCACCTTATTTTAAATCTGAAAAAGACCCTAACCCTAAACTAAAACCCAACAGTTAACTAGCTCTGATTGCTATACTTCTCACTATCCTTTAAAATCTGAACTTTGGGGTTAAAGTAACATATGCCTGGAAAAAAAAGAAATAATAGCTTCTCTGCAGAAAGATGCATACAGATGAACTTCAGGATTGAGCCAAATACTAGAAGAAATACTTGTGCCTTCTTAACCAAAATCTGTATGAATCTTTAATGGAGCAACAGAAAATGATCTTTTTACAAGTTGGTATGAAAGACTGGTCTTTTAGTACTTTGCACCAAAAATCCTTTATAGCTTCCGATCAAGGAGTGGTAGACACAAAATTCTTTAACAGGCTTGCCATTTAGACTCAGAAGCAAATGTGTTCACAGAAGAAAAAAAGCAAGCAAGTGGCAATGTGCTGAAAACTAAAATGTAATCCCACATTGCTCACCCATCACTTTTTGTCTAATTTCTAAAAAGGATGAGATGTAGACTTGAAGACTAATCGTTGTGTGGCTAAATTATAATATGAAAGTCATAATGAAATAAGCAGTCTCCGCACAAGTGATAACACTGTGGTTTTAAAAGAAAAAAGTAAGTCTAAGTTGAAAGTGGTTTTCATTACTTGAATAACCACATCAGTGTTTTAGGTTCTGTAGAGCACAATATCAGTCTTCACGAGGCAGAGTTCAAACAGGCTTGAAGAACTTTTGCAAGTAAACATTTGCTAGAAACAATAAACAAGTGACCAACTAAACAATAGATTTTTAAGAGAGATCATTAAGTTCATTCAAGGACCCGCTCCAGGGGAAATAACATATAAGCAAGTATTTCGTTGTAGGCTTCACTGAGTGGCTGAGCAGCCTCACCCTCCTTTAATTGAAAGGTTCTTCTATTCACTCTCTTCTCTTCCTTCCCCTTCCTTCCTCCCTAACTTGCACATGCAAAACCAAACCCCAGAATTTCTTAGGTTATTCCAAGGAAGTCCTTTAAATACAAACAACATAACATACTAATGGTTCCCATCTCACACATACGTTAATTATTACCATATTTAATTACATTTTTAACTCTCCTTCAAATCTGGGATTTATTTTTGCATGTTTACGTTGCATTCCTGACTAGATCACACACTATTTTCTCAAGTCTCCCAAACACTGAAAGTGTTGGGAAATTGATCCCTCTGGTTTGAAAAGAGAGCAGTATAACTTTCTTTATTGGCAAAGCATGCAGAATAAATAATTGAACTTGTATGTTCTATTATAATGATTTATAGAAAGCCATTACTGAAACTTTCTAAGGCACTTGATTGTAAGTTAGTGCTCAGTATGAAAGACGCATAATGATAAATACTTACTAAAACCTCTGAAGAATAAATGCATAAAACTTAACACATCTCCATTTATTGAATGTAAGAATATTTACTTGAATCAAAAAGCTTTGCCATTAACCCACAACTACAGGCAGTTGGACAGTTACTTATAGTTTCCTGTAAAATGCCCCTTTAGTCCACTTTTTACTGCAAAGGAGCTCTAGCAGCAACTTGAAACAGACTTTGGATGGAAATATTATTGAAAAGAAATTAAATGTTTCTCCATATAGAGCCAGTAAAAGCAGAACTGTAAGCACTGAAAAAACTGTATTTGTTCAGTGTCATTTTACAAGACATTGGTAAGTTTTAGCTTATTTTCTGAACACAGTAAGTAAAAGAATCCTAAAGAATAAATGTTGGTAAGGAAGAACAAGAAAATTTATAATTTAAATTACAATATAATTTAGGTTATGATATATCAATAAGTGTAATTTAAATGTAAAAAAATACCATCTTCCAACCAGTTTAATTTTATTGGAGTCTGGTACAACAGGTTTCAAAAATGTGTTTTGAAAGCATCTTGTCTACCATAGACGCACCAGCTCAAGATCAAATGGCAAATATTTTCCTGAATTCCAGTGCTGTGCAGTTTAGTTTCAGTAACTGAACACATGTGATAAGCAAGCTTTTATTTCTTTTCACGTTGGACATATGCTGTTGCATTTACTGGCAGCAAAATGTCTACCTTAAATAACTGCTTTAAACATATTCAAATGAAAGGACTTAAGGGTCCATTTTCCAGTATTCTGAAGCCTGCATATTCACTGTTATTGATCCTGTTATTTCTATGGGACATACTCAACACTTTAAACCATTAGAACAGTTCCATTGAGGGTTTAAACAAAACTTAAATTAGCTTTCACTCTTACCCATATGCAGTATTGCAACTTAAAAAATGAGAACACTACTGGATGTAATAAGACACATCAAAGCCTATTATCATCAAGCACAGCAATATAGACTTGCAAATGTACTAAGAGTGATGACCAAAATCAGAAGAGAGTATTTAGTCTGGTATTCCAGAAAGCAAATTAATTATGACAGTTCTGTAGTTATTCGGATTAATTTTAAACTTAACTAACAATATACCATAAGTAAGATGAAATCTCTGTGAGAATTTCTATTCTAAAATAACATTTTCAAGTATTACCAGGTACAACTGGTGGCATTTCTTGGATGCCAGATGTTTCAGATCTTGAAGAAATGGGCTGCTTTTCATCAAAAGCTGAAAGTAAACTTGGAGTTAAAATGTGAACTGACTTCAGAGCCACAGTATTTTGACAGCAGCTGTTGGGCAGTTCAAGACAACAGCAATGTGAGATCAAGCAGGATGTCAGCAGCTTTAAGGATGAGCTGTGAAATGTGGTGTCAAATAAACAACATAAACACTGAAACTGGCGTGAAATGAAGTAGGGTCAATTCTTCTATCTCATGTTAGGAAGAATTATCAATGTTTTGGGAGGGGAGTTTGGTTGGTTTTTGTGGGTTTATTTGGGTTTTGTGTTGGTTGTTTTTTTTTAAGTACTTATGCTTTGAAAAATAATGCAACTACCAGAAGAAAATTAAAGGCAACATATGCTAGCAGAGGTCTTTTTGTAGACTATTTAGTCAGTGTGGAAGTTATTTTTCAGCTTTGATTAGACAGAAATGGCCAAGTTGTGGATGGACAGACAAACAAGGCTAACATCAAGTAGATTTCGAAGCAACATATCTGCATGAATCTTAGCATTACCCACAGCCAATGGAATTGATGGCAAAGGATGGAAAAGCAAATGGAATTACATGCTATTTACCCATTGTGTTCCCTCTGGCTTCCACAGAGGGATGAGATGTGAATTTCAGGCCTGGTCCCTGGGTAGCTAAAATCAAATATGAAAACAATCTTGAAACAATGAGTGAGATCACTCTTAAGATAATCTTTGGCCGTTTATTAGCAGGTCCAAAAGATCTAAATTTATTTTAGATTTCTTGTATAGATAACTCTAACAGGTATTTGTAGTAGCTTGCTCCATTCTTTGTCAAACTCTCCAATTAGGAAAGCATCATTGTGACAGTTACGCTTTTATATAGAGCAACTTAGAGTAAACTCTCCAATTAGGAAAGCATCATTGTGACTTTGAGTGACTGACTAGATGTCAGAACTACAGTGAAGAGAGATATCATTACCAGCTGAGATTGGTGACATTTCTGGCATGCTAGATATTGTGGATTTTGAAGAAAAAGACTTCCTTTCACCTAAATCCAAAAAGAATCTTGAATTAAAAGGCTAATTGCCTCAGATCTACTATGGATAGCACAGGACTCAGCAGACAAATGCTGCATTGGTAAAACTGAAGCACAGTGAAATTTGCTTGCAAATCAGCTAGGCCATTAGGGGGTGTGGACTTAATGTGGAAACCACGTGACTGAATTATTCATACTAAAGAGGATCATAGAATGGTTACAGTTGGAAGGGACTGTAAAGATCATCTAGTTCCAACCCCCTTGTCATGAGCAGGGACACCTTCCACTAGACCAGGTTGCTCCAAGCCCCATCCAGCCTGGCCTTGAACACTGCCAGTGATGGGTCAGCCACAACTTCTCTGGGCAACCTGCCCCATTGCCTCACCAACCCTCACAGTGAAGAACTTCTTCCTAATATCTAACATAGGAAAAATATCTTATTACTAGGAAAGAAATCTTATTACTACTTAATAATCTTAGCATAATAAGAATTATAAGTAGTAAGAAAACACCTTTTGATCCAGAAAACAGTCAGTGGGCCAGACAGTGTAAAAGCTAGTCAAAACAAACTTTTCACAAGATTACACAAAAACAATCTGTTGAGTGCTTAATTCCCTCTCACAGTTAAGTTCTCCCAGCATAAAAAATACCCCAACCAAACCAAACAACAACCACCCTTCCCCCACCCCCCCCAAAAAACCCCCAAACTGGAGAATAATGAGAAAACTAAATCCAAGAAATTAAAGGGAACTCACATCTATGATCCCAAACTTCCATTTACAAAGATGAAGGATGAGTGCAGATGAGATCCTGGTTAGTGGCAGCAGTAAGTGGGAAGGAGGCCCAGTTAGAATTTCTAAGGCCCAGTTAGAATTACTAAGGCCCAGTTAGAATTAAACTTGGCTAGGGATGTGAAAGATAACAGGAAGGGGGGTTGGAACTAGATGATCTTAAGGTCCTTTACAACCCTAACTATTCTATGATTCTATGAATTACATTGCAAATAAAAGACAGACTAGGGACAATGTGGGCCCCCTCCAGAATCTATCAGGAGAACTGGCTACCCTGGATTTGGAGAAGGTTTAGGTTCTTAATGATTTCTTTGCTTCAGTCTTCACTGGCAAATGCTCTGACCACACCACTCAAGTCCTGGAAAGGTATACACAGGGACTGTGAGAATGTAGATCCTAGGCCCACTGTAGGAGAGCATCTGGTTCAAGACCATCTTAAGAACCTTAACATGCACAAGTCCGTGGGACTTGATGAAATAAATCCACAGGTCCTGAAGGAGCTGGCAAATGAAGTTGCTAAGCCACTGTCCATCATATTTGAAAAATCGTGGCAGTAAGGTGAAGTTCCCAGTGACTTGAAAAGGGGAAATATAACCCCCATTTTCAAGAATGGGAAAATGGATGACCCAGGGAACTACAGACCAGTCAGTCTCACCTCTGTGCCTGGCAAAATCTTGGAGCAAATTCTCATGGAAGGCATGCTAAAGCACATGAAAAATAACAAGGTGCTTGGTGACAGCCAGCGTGGCTTCACTATCTGAAGAAGGACTATAAGAATTGTTGGGGAGGGACTGTAGTAACAGGACAAGGGGTAACAGGTTAAAATTTAAACAAGGGAAGTTTAGATTGGATACTGTAAGGGTGGTGAGGCAGTGGAATGGGTTGCCCAAGGAAGTTTTGAATGCTCCATCCCTGGCGGTGTTCAAGGCCAGGTTGGACAGAACCTTGGGTGACATGGTTTAGTGTGAGGTGTCCTCGCCCATGGCAGGGGTTTGGAACTGGATGATCATAAGGTTCTTTCAAACCCTAAGTATTCTACGATTCTATGAATTAGTGGGATGGTGATAACTAAAGCAACACAAAGCTTCCAAAAACAGCATCAAGGATAAAAAGGGGAAAAAAAGAAAAAAGAAAAAAAATAATTGCAACTAAATAAAGTAATCTTATCAATTTTATCCAGTGCTGTTTCTAATAAGCGAGGTTCTGTAGTAATTTTGGGCATGGATATTTCCAACTCAGTATATCTCCAGATGCAGGGTGTGAAAGGGGGTAAGTAAATACACCTGAGAAATAACTGTATGTAAATAAATCCAGAAAGAAGATGAGAAATTTTACCGTTGAGTGCTCTGCAGAGTATTTTTAAAAAATACTGTTAATTTATTTATGAAATGAACCTTCTTTTTCTAAGTATTTTCAATACCTTCACTAACTACTTAGCTGAAGATAATAGACTAGTTTTTGCATGTGTGCAAATGTTCACAAAATTTTTGATAAACAATGTATATATAGTTTTACATGTGCTTAAATAGCACCTGAAAAAACAGCTGTACAACTTACTGTACCACTTAAAACACATCTTTCCAGGAAGTTCAGAATTCATCAGAAAATTCAGGAAAAAAATGTGATTTGGGGACATTAAAGTCTCTTGGTAGCACTTCGTTAACTCAACTCTCAACTTCTGTCCCAGGTATCCCATGTAACAAAATGAATTAAGTTGCTTTAAAAATCATTGCCTGGGAATAAGATGCAGTGCAGCAAATTTGAACTCTTGAAAACTGTACTGCAATGCCAAGAACCAATAGGCTATGCAGCAGAGAACTTAATAAACTACAGTTGCATCACTTAGAGTAAAGTTTTGGGCAAGGAACTGCTTTCCTTCCCCCTTCCCCACCTCCTATCCCTTCCCCATTACCCTCACCTCTTCTGCACATACTTGTTCATATTCAAGCTTAGAAAAATCAAGCATTCTCACATATCAAAGGTTACAGAAAAAAAAATTACCTATCTCCAAAGCTGTAATCCAAAGTATACCTTTGTCAGAAAAGGTCTGGACTGAGATGTGTTTACTTTCTTATTTCAAGACAATACATCAGAAAAATCACAGCAAAAATGTATATGGGCATTGAAAAACAGACAGAAAGAAAGAAAATGAAAACAATTTCATCAGTAAAAACCTGTAACAGTCTTAAGCCTTGAAAATTTTAAAACTTTTCCTGATACATCCATTTTATCAGTACTACATTATTTAGGTAGGGAGTCTTGCTTTAAACCTGTGCTGCAAGGATGCTGTTACAGGACTTGAAAAACTAACACATGGGGCAACACGCATTACAAGCAAGAAGAAATAACTGTCTGAAATCATCAACATGGAAGTAGCACCAACCAACCAAACAGAAAGATATATTTCTGAAATAATAGCACTATAGTTTACCAGTGCCTTGTATTTCTGAAGCTGTAAAAGTTTGGGGAGTAGAATTAACATGAAGAAAGTCACGTGAAGCTGGAAAACAAAAACAAAAATCATGTTGTATTGTTTTGAAGTGGTAAGAACCATCATCAAACAGCACCATATTCTTTTATGAGCTGAAGAAACTTCTAGGTAATATTTAGCACGTTGTGTTCTGCAGAAAAATAAGACTCTGAAATGTACAATAACCAAGTAAGTATGACTTGAAAAAAAATTCAGAAACCATACATAAATGCACACATACATAAGGCAATGAATTACCAAACTGTCAGCAGAATCACACAAAAAGAAGCTGAACTATAGAGTTAAAAAGAAAAATATAAAGCTGCTCAAAAAAGAACAAATTACAAATAAATATTAGCAAACTGGGACTGCGTGGAATATTTTTCTAGAATTCCAAGAATCAAGAAGGAGGACATATTGGTGCTGAAACTGGAAAAGGATGACAAACCAGGAACTGTACCAAATGAAACATACAAAATATCTGTTATCAAACATGAGAATGGCTGATAGTTGCAATCAAGCTCTCCTTTATTAATGGATTTCCTTCAAAAATTAATTTCTTTCAAAAACATATTCATCGGGTGTTACACTATTGGCATGTTGATGAAGTGAAATCTTTCCAACTGGCTCTCATCTTTGGCTTTTTTTCTTTTAGATAACTGTCAGTGGCCCCACATAAATAACTAGCTATTACAAACTCATCTATAAAATAAAAGAAACCCGTCATAGAAATTATCAAAGGAGCAAGTAGTGTCTGAATCTTCAATGACATGTTTTCATAGTGCTATTTTTGAAATCTGGGAATTTACAATTGCGCCTATGCTTACATAAAAAGGCTAAACACAGAGCTACATTTTTAAAATATGTTGGAATTTCTGCAGTTTCCATTCATTTTTTAGGACTGAGTACTTCAGCAAATCAGTATATTACACTTATGAAACTCAGGTGTGGGCAGGCCTATTTAAATTTAGTTTTTACTGTAAGCCCAATTGAATTTTAAAGCTAAGAATTACAGCCTGTAGCCAAACTACATGTAAAACCCTCCAAACTACTAGTTCACTATGTCATATAAAATGTTATAAACAAACCTGCTATTTGAAACCAGCACTTTCATACCTTCAGCTACTCTTCATTTACTGAACAAACTGTCAAACTGAACAAACTGTTTAATGAGAGTCACTGAAAATTCCTATCTGTCAAGAGGATTAATCTTATGAGAAATTGTTACCAGATCTGGTTGGTTGCACTTCTGTCGTACAAGATGTTCTGGATCCTGAAGAAACAGGTTGTGTTTCCTCAAAGGCTGAAAAAAGAATCTGAGCTTAAAATGCTGAGACCTGTGACTTAATAGATTAAGATCAAGTAGCTTAGTGAAGGCTGTCCAACTTCAGATGATGCTAATGCAAAGCTAAGCAAAATGGCAGATGGCCCGAGACACAAGACAATTGTGTCATGACAAAAAGACATGACGGCTTGCAATACAGACTTCAGGCCCTGAAATTTGACTTCCACATGCCTGAAGGAATTCTTATCAGCAAGGAATTTTATCTTATTAAATTTTCTGTGATCAGTTGCAGCTATACAAAAAGAAATAAGCTAACAGTGAGATATGACAACACTGTCTTTAAAGCTGTTCTTAAACCTCTAACAAATATGTTTTTCAGCTGTTTACACAGACACAAGAATGGTGAATAAGCAGCTCTATGTGAGTGTTGGTAGTCAAGATTCTAAAGCAGATCTCAAAATTACCATTTGCAGATCTACGTGATGCTAAGAAAATTGAGAAAAAGTCACGGAACTAATCTGCTGATTACCCATCTCCATCTCTCTGGTTTCTGAAGAAGGTAGAGATACGGATTTCAAGGCTGGACTCTGAGTAGCTAAGAGCAAACACGAAAAAAAATAATAATTATCATGATACCAATACATACACTCTTCTTGCAGGTGGTACAAAAATCTTACTTTAACTGTAATAAGCAATTTTTTGTTTGGTTTGAAGGTCTTTTTTCTACTAATTTTTACCCTAATCAAGCTTTGGCATTCATTATCTAATAAAGCTGAATCCATATTACTTAAGAGGTTTCTCTTCACAGAGGAACAGCTCCAACCCAAACACTCCAATCAAAACACATTTGATCTTCACAACAGTCAGAGGTCTGTATAAACTTTACTATTATACTATGTATAACTATTTTAAAAGGAGGTGTAATAGGAGAAGATAAAAATAGAGAGTACAATGAAGTCAGTGAAACAATCATGAAAGTAAACACCATCCTTTACCTGTTATATTGTAATGACGACTATTACAAAGACCTTACGGTTATTTCAGGTTGAAGTATGGATAACCTGAAGTATGCTTTAACGAAAACAATGAATCAAGGTAGAATTGGGCATTCTTATCTAAAGACTATCATGAATGTGCTTCCACCATGTGCCAGTTTTGCACTACTGTCCTGCTTCTAAGAAACAGATCCTATTCAAATGTGTGTACAGGCCAGTAAGTACCATTATTTCCCATAAACTTATCCACACCAGTCACTTATGGTTATTTAGGTTATGATATATTTGAAAGAGAAAATTTCCATCTTTGTTTTTAGTAGATCTTTATCAAGATGAGTTTTTCTGAAAAGCAGTTATACCAGAATTTTAAAAATAAACTTCTCTGAATGCTTGGGATTGAGAAAAACATTCTCAACTACATGTAGGGTTCATTTCTAACACAGGCAATATAAATACAACCCAAAACATGAACAGACTTTTACTTCATATATTGGATCTGCTTTCCTATTTACTTTCAATCCAGCTTATCACATTAACAAATATGATCCCAGTTTACTACCCTGATATAGCTGGACTCAGCAGTTGGACCAGATGATCATTGTAGGTCCTTCCAACCGAAACTAATCTTTTCCGTATTTATAGGAAAAAAAAACCAACCTACCAACTAAAGCTGTATGATTCACAGCTTTTGGCAAAAGCTTCCATTGATGCATTTATATCCAGTAAGAACTATGAAAGATCTCCCAAAGACATTAGAGCATTAAAGGCATGTTAGCAAAGCTATCTTTTCAAAAAGGACTGAATTCAAAATACACCGACCACACAGACAGTTTATAAAACAAAGGAGATGTCTTCCGCTGGTACAATCAAGACAGGAAAATAGAGAAAAAAAGCCATGAGGGAACTAGGGCAGAATACAGGTCACACACACTTAAACTTCAGAAATTAAATCTTGCTTTCTTTCCTGATTTTATGACAGCCGGTCATCAAGACGTGAAGAGGCAGAGCGCAGAGAAATCTAATCCATATGAACCCCACCTTCGCTCTCACAAAATATCTTTGACTTCAGTACTGAGTTCACAGATAGCACAGATGCTCCAGCTGACCTAATGGCAGGACCCAGCTTCACATAATTAAATAACACTTTTGCTATGTGAAACAACTTGGCAAAAATGGAAGACATGAAAACAAAACCAGAATAAATACTTGAATGAAACATGTACTGTGACTCAACTGTTAGTATTTTACCTTTATCACTGAGACAAACACAGATTAGGTTATTATGCCCCAGTAGAAAGCAAAAATACTTCTCATCCCTAATAATCTTCAGGTTTTCAGCCACATTATAGCAAATAGGTTCTTAAATCATCATATCTCTCTCTCTCCAGTGCTGCCTCTAACTGGATTTGACCAAACTTCTTTCACCACAGTGAAAACAAATATGTATCCCCATCCCCTCAAACATATCTGGAAAAGACCTGTTAAAAAATGTACTAAATAAAAAAAAATAGTTAAAAGAATTTTCACATTCTTGAGATTTGGTTCAAATACTCATTTCAAGAAGTAAGGGAAGTAAGGGTTCCTGGAAATTATTTTAAAATTTGGCAGACTGCAGTAAGTAAAAGTATGCTGCCTAAATAAACCAGCACTATTACATAATAACTTCTTGACTAATGTTGAATGAAATATAAAACTACACTGATTCAAGGTCACTCCAGTTAACTAGTGTAATAGCAGCAACACGCAGTTTCAGTAGAATGAGACATTTAGGACTAACACAAAGACTCAGTGTAGAGAAATAGAGGTCTGTTATGTAAGCACAGGTCTTGAGAAGGGGAGACATAGGAAACAGCAAAGAAGAGTACAGGCATGGGATAATAAGAGATGGGGAGTAGGAACTGGAGACCCGATGCCATAAACAACTCGGTGATGATCTATTATAAAAACTGCACACCAGAAGCTGGACAAAATTTACTTTGGGTTAACAACAAGAACAGCGAAGTATCATCTAACATACACAAAGGGCACCATATATGCTAAAATCAGATGTAAGTTGTCTCTCAGCAGAGGGGAGAGAGAGGGAGAAATCATCAAATGCCATATTCCTGCCAGCACAGGACTCCAGATGCTTATAACTTGCTGAAATATCACCACTCATCACCGACGCAAGCATGAATGAGCATGAATGCACCAAGCCTAGGACCCAGAGGTGTAGTGGGAGACTGAGCAAAACACCAGGAAAAAGGGTAGAAGCTAAGAAGGTTTTGTGTTACTGTTTTAATTTTGTTACTGCTATTATTGAGGCTTTCTGTATGGAAGTACTCCACCTGCATTAATATTCTTTGTTTGACTCTAAGAATCAAATCTAAACTAATGATGATTGTTGAACTATATAGTCCATTAAGGTGTGTTCCCTCTTTGCCCATAAGAAGATTTTGATCCTAACATTTTGACTCTAATGCAGGTAAAACTATTTTGAAAATGTGAGCAGTTCCATGCTTTCTCAAACAGCAGGCCTTTCCAAAGTGTTCTGAAGTTCATCACCAAACAACTGACAAATCGAGAAATAAGCAGATTTATGCATATTTAAACAGCAACATCATCTACAAATTATGGCACTATTTAAAGAGAATATACAAGTATTTGGCAAACTACATGAATACCCAGAGAACTCATGTTCACTGCAACAATACTCCAACTGTGAAACACAGTCTCAGAAGCTCATGATGTAGGGTACTTCTAAGAACATTACAAAACTAAGAGTACAGATTTTAGCTAAGTATAAATTGCCGTCATCATACTGTAGATAAAAGTTATCCCATATTCTCATAAGTTTTGTTTGTTTGGTTGGTTTTTAAAAATGAAGCATTAATCTGGACTATCCTGTCACAAAAATAAAGCAAAACCAGGCTTATAATGAAAGAAGAAATCTGCAAATTCTGTGAAGAAAAAGCTAAAGCCTACCACATTTTATAGACAGAATATTATTGCAGCTGAAGAACTAAAACCTACTAACCACAGAAACAAAAGAATTAGATAATTTTCTGCTGAAGTTTACAAAGAAAGCAATTACCGAGCTCTGTCAGTGGACTTTTTGGAGCATCAGAGATTCTGGACCCAGAAGGAAGAGGCTGTATTTCATTAGAAGCTATAATAAAAGAAATAATCAAGACTTTACTTGATTAAGAACATTACAAGGCACAGCATGGGTCTATACTTTGGCTTATAGACCAATCACTCCTGAAACCAATGATATTAAATAAAAAAGAAAAAAAAGTAGTTCCAACCTAGGAAAAAAAAATCCACATAACTTTCTCATTTAAAAGGATGTGTTGAATTATGGAAAGAAATCACCTTTTCCCTAATAGTAATATTAAGATCCATCAATCACAGGGATTTGGTAATGAACATCCATCACAAACTATGATCACTTAGTTTGAAATTAATCAGTGACCCATCTTGATTAAACTTTGTATTTTAATCTTTAAAAGCATGGCAGAAAAACAAGCAAGGTACATTATCCTTAAAAAAAAATTGATCAAAGTTAGAAAATGTGATTGACAGATGACTGAGCTTCAGGAATTACTGAAAATCCACTTGCGACTGTAAAGGAAAAAAACAAGAGAATACATAATTAACATGAATAAATAGGATTAAGTAAAAATACATTTATTGAGAAGCATTAGCAGTCCTCTTCGTGGGAAGATCTGTATTTCAGTCCTGCAAATGCTGATGACCTATTCCTTTATCATATATCATCCTGTGTGTATGCCATCTGGGCCTTAAAGAAATCTAAACAAAGTTAAAAAAAAATAAAAATACAACCTCAAGTTTACATTTGTGTTCATAATTTTGCATCATTTGGGGGTTAAAATACAGGCAACAAAACCAACATTGAGAATTTAGAATTCTGAATGCAAGAAGTAAATAGATGCTGGTTCAAATCCCAGAACTAACAATACTACGATTTTGATCAGAAATCTCTCATTCTGAGACACTGAAAAAAATCAGTAAAGCTCTTTTTTCCTCCAGGAACAAATACAATTGTATCATGTCACATGCAATACAAAACTTTACTTTTGCATCACTGTTGATGCTACCTAAATGAATCTGTCAACAGAACAAAAACAAGGAGGTAATTTCTTTTGGAGCAATAAAAAGGGGGTGTAGCAAGTAGCAGAAAAAGTGTGCTGAAGGGGAAAAACACACTTAATACACAAACAAGGTAAAAAGCAGCAAAATTAGTTACCCAGTATGTTTTGAGTTTGCACCAATTTCGGTTTAGGCGTTGATTTAAATTCCTCAGGTCCGTGTTTTTTCTCAGTCTGAGCTAAAAGAAAGAAGTTCTATTTACTTTAGAATCCCTTAAAACTTTTCTTTACCTACTGGGGACCAGCATCAATATAGCAAAATGTTTCAGTATGCATTCAGTTTAATAAAAGATCATTTTCATTTTGAAACACAACAGAGGAGAGTTTTGTTTTTTCCAGCATGGTCTCCATGCTTTTTCCACAATCTACTGAGCATGGTTGAAGCAAGAACTAATCTCATAGGTTCTTCTTGCATTTCCTAAAGAAAACATACTATTTTCCACATTCTGCATAGTTACATAAATGCTACTACAGCTACAAGTGTTACACTATTTTCTGCTTTTCAGTGCCACAAAAGCTGGAATCTCCACAGATGCTGCCTTGTTGGGATCAAATTCAGCTTCTACTACATCAGTTACAGTGCTGTTACTTCCACTGCAGTGGAAGGCATTTTTTGTTCTACTGTGAAGTTAAAACAGTTTAATCTTATGAAGCAGTGGAAGAAAATTCATCCAGAAAAGATCTACAAACAGTTAACATACCCATACCTCCAAAGTACCTCAGAAGTACTTCAAAAGCTAGCATTGCTTATTGGTGAAATGCAACCATTTAAAAGAAACAACACCCAAACAACAAAACAAAACAAAAACAGCAACAAAAACACCAAAAGCTAATACAGAAAGTTAGAACTCATTATTCTTTGGGTTCTTTTTAGAGGTCAGATGGCTTACACTCATATAAGGCATGTCTCTTGTCAGCTAAGTTTGCTGAGCAAGCTGAACAAAAAATAGCATGCCTACAATTGGGATAAAAGAAAGCAAGCTCTCCTGTGTTCTTCACATAACGTTGTAGGGATGAGATGAAATAACACCAGACATTTTTGTAAAAAGAAAGATACAAGAGACAGAAAGTTTAGGATTTAAAGGTAAAGAAAGAAATGGCTCTTTATTGTCACAGCATGGAATTCAGCAAGAATGCATTCTGCCAACATTTCTTAAACAATTTTTCCTCTAACTTCTCTTGACCTTCTCATTCATGTTCCTCTTTCCTCCACAACTAGAATTAAGGTATTCTGAGGGAAGCAATAATCTTACTCCTTCTCAGATCCCACATGAACACAAGGAGAAGCCTTCAGGAGCCAGAAGGACAATAGAATGAGCAGAACTTGGGAAACATGTCAACAAATAAATTATTGCCACTAAACATTAACTCTAGTTAACTTTTCATTTCAAGCCTATTTTCTATTTGACAAAGGTATTTTGATAAATTTCTGATATAATTCCTTACATAACAAAATAACTTGCTCTTTTATAATCTTTTTTATTTAAAATAGTTCTTCCATGTCCTAGACAACTGTGCTTTTATTTCTGTTATTTTACTTCAGTTTCCCTATGAAGTCAATGAAAAGGCTCACAATTCAACTGAGAGAAAAAAAAGTGGTGGTAGTTTGAGTTATATTAGACAGCATTTTAAAGATTGAAGGGGAGTGGAGGAGGGGAAGCATTTTGAATTTGTGCTGTTGTGTTAAGGATAAATTTGTCCTCAGTGGAAAATATTGTAACAAGCCTGGAAAAAACAAAGCATGAAAGAGCTCTCTAACCACTCTTTCCATGGAAGTGCATGCCAAGGGAGGGGAGGCCTGAAATTAAGAAAATGATGAGATGCCTGGCTGACAAATACACCAAAACCAGTTACTGAACTATGTCACATCATAAAACACTCCCTTTGACAAAGGCCCAGTGGAATACAAGAGTGGCCCAGCTCACTGAACATTTCAGCTTGTTGAAATAATTCAAGGTCCTTTCTTCCCTTCTTGCATAACTGATGACACAATGGCTGCTACAGCACATGGCTCCTTTTAAAGCAATGTTTTGTTGTCAGTTCTGGCACCAGTTCTTAAACCTTTCATAGCAAATAATTGCTATGCCTTAACTTTCAAATAGTGAAGCCTGGATGAAATATAATGAAGTAGATCCTATTGCTAAACTCAATTAACTGTGCCTATGTATTACCCTGTCTTTCAAATACAACCCTTGCAAAATGCTGGTGCTCAGATCTCTCGCTCAAAGTCTGGCTCAGACACTTAAGTATTCAAGCTATTTTTGCATATGCAATGACCAGACTGAAATTACGCTTAAAGAACTTACTTTGTCTTTTAAAGGATTTACTTTCACTTCTCTATTTCCTGCCCCCCCCTTTTTTTCTCATTAACTGAAATATTGTAACTACAATGACCACATTCTTTAACGTAAATAGTGTCATACTCTTACAGCAGCACGGTGATCAAGAAAGAATGACTGAAAGGAATGGTCACCACAGCAAAAGATATGGAAGTAAAAACACAGAGGAAGCATGGAGAGGAAGATGAAACTTATTCTAAACATTTCAGTAAACAAATAATGGGATGATAGCAATAAGAATATATTAAATTGCAACAAATGTTTCTATATTGCTTGGCACTAAAAAGACAGTGCTTGCTCAATTATCATGCATAATGAAACACACCAGCAACTTAATAAGTATATAATTCTGTGTTTATGGTTAGGAATACTGCATGCCAGGTACATAAACATCATTATAGAATACAAAGGAAATGGACTGATTCTCTCCTCCCCAGGTGATATATCACTTCTGGCATCACATTTCACACCATTTACCTGAGTAACCAGTAAATTCCAGCACAAGGAATTATGTATTTTGATTAGATGAATGCATGCCTGAGGATTGCAATTTTGCAGGAGAGCCAATTATAAATTATCTTTTGGTTCTCATTTTCACAAAATGGCAAATTCTGTGAAATGTATTGTAGATTGCAGTTACTCAGACAAGGCAATTAATTCAGTAAAATAACTGCAGAATCTAAGTCTACAAGAGACCACAAACTGTAAATAAAAAAAAAATTTGGAAAAAAAAATTAGTTTTTTAAAAATTTCAAATGTAAGGCAACCTGTTTGTTACACAAATGCTAAACTTGTAATGTTCAGAGCTCCCTTTGAGAATAAATACCTTTGGGAACATCTTTGTTTTCCTCTTAATAATTAGGATGAACAGAAAAGAGCTGTTCATATGAAGGTTCTGCAGCAAGTAATTGATGGTTAAAACTAGAATTTAGCAAACACGTATCTCCTGAATGAAAAATAAAATTCCACAAACATTTTCAGAGAAAAAAAAAAAGGATGGATTGTTTAGTCTAAAAGATGGTTGCCAATCATTACATGAGTTTGCTGCATTACTTCATCCCACACATCTTTTACTCCCAAATATTCTTTGGGAGGGTTTTTGTCTACTTGTTTGTTTGCTTTAATTAAAGACTGACTTGGTCTCATGGCATAAAGTATCGCATCTTTGATATACTTATGTAATAAAAAAATCCACAGTCATGTTTAAGGGCAGTATCTGTGTGAATTGTGTGATAGCAAAGGAATAATGTGCTACACAATTTCAACCAGCCAGGAAGTACTTTCTACATGGAATAGCGTAATGCCAGCAAGACAACATAATATGACTAAGCTAATCCAAAGCACACCACCACTAGTTTCCACAAATTCCTTTTTAATTTTGTCTTGCCACTGTTTAAGCCTCCTTTCTCCCTTTCAGAAAAGAAGTTGGCAGAAGTAAACTATTGTCTCTAATGACAACATAATCAGGACAGCAAGCATAATGAAGTCTCAGTTATAGGATAAAAATCAGACTATAAAAAATGAAGGTAGGAATATGACTACTCAAGCAATTCTAGAATGTGGGTTGATAAAGTAGATAGAGAGTCTCTCTTCGTCATTTGACGCAAAATAATCAAGTTCTGTCCAATCTTTTGCTCAGATCACAAATGTTAAGGCATAGGGCTATACTTGTCTTATGACTTGATAAAGTAGTCTATGTTGCACTAACTTGTTCCCTAAGCAAAGGGAGTCAGTAGATCATGTGAGTTTTAAAATATCACTTCATGTTTTTTAACAGTATAAGAAATTAGCATCTGAGTAAGTCCTTTTAAATAAATGATATTTTTTCAGCCACAAGTAGATGATAAAAAACTTCAGTCTTCAAAATATACAAGTTAGGATACATTTCACAGTCATATAACCTAGAATATGAGTCTAGGATCAAATTTTATATCCCTTTCCCATGTATGTGAACAGCTTCCATTTACATTAATAACATCAGTAAGTCCACAAAGACAGCGTGGTCTGTGTTCAAAACTGAACTTAAAAGCGTCTGAGCTTATTACTGTGATCATTCCATCTTAATGTCACGCATGCATTTTGCACAGTCATACTACCATCCCTAATTTGCTTCTTCACATATTTCATGGAAGTTAGAAGTTCAAGGCGCATCACCAGAAAGCTCATTTTGCCATGCTTCACAATTTCAAGGTATTCAGCACCCCACAAAGATACAGTTGTAAGTTTTTTTATAAACCTAACAACTTTCCCCTCAAATTCAGATTTTATTCAGATTTTTATCTACACCTGCCACTCATGGTTACTAATTCAGCCACATTAGCCTCCTGTTTTCCCATTACTGCCTTTAACTGCAGATTGAGCAACACAAAGATGAATTTAATTTTAGCTAATATATTTGGAAAAAAAATTCTACAATTTCTAAAAACAGAATTTTCATTACCTGGGAGGGACTCTGGAGAGATTTCTTGAGCTGTTGGTGTTTTGGATTCAGCAGGCCATACTCGAGTTTCATTCTTAGCTAAAGGGACAAAATGTAAGAGAGTAATTTCAAATCTGCTCTGTTCTTCTACACATTTATTTTTGTCCTACTTCAGCCTACCAAAGTAAAATTAAATGGACAAATGTGGAAAGCTGAATACCTTTAGGAATCAATGAACTTCCACTGTACAATCGGTACAAATATCTATCTAGGTATGTTAAACACATGCTTTTTTGAATTTGTTTTGTTCATTAAAAGCTTCCTTAAAAATAAAATTTACAACATGGAAATTAATACCTTATGAATCATTACTTTCATAGTGCAAAATAGTTCTCAGTGTTTTTCATTTTCTAGCATTTCAAGCACTAACACCAAACTGTTTTTCAAAATTCAAAGATGTAATATAGCTCTAAGCATTATAAAAGAATAGTCTAATAGATTTCCAAATACAATGGAAATTTCACACTAGTCATGTCCTTATTTTCCTTTACATTACTTCTAAAAATTCCAGCAGTATGACAATAGCCTTCTATTTCAACAGATAGCTATTCCAGCAGTGGACATAAGAAAATTAATTAATTTTGACTTGAATAATACACTTGTGTGTTTTTTTTTCTACTGAGGACTAAGGCAATACACTTTGTATAGTAAAATTTTTACTAGTTTTTATAGAAAAAATTACAATAAAACCTCAAATTTTAAGAATTCAATCAGTATGATATTCGTTGATGCATTATTTATTATAATACAGAATTAGAGTAGTTACTGTGTGTCAGCAAACTATAATTAGTCATAACTCCACACACAGATAACCCCTATTGCATTTTATTGTAAACATATATCATTTTCAGACATCAGGGAAAGGTATCTGTATAGATTCAGACAGTATGTCTTGTTGTCAATTATATTATACATTTAAACTGTTTCTCAGAGTACTTTACAAGCAATGATGCTTCCCTGTTTTACACTCCTTTGAAATCCAGTAGTTATTTGTGTGTATACCAATGTACTTCACATTCTCTATTAAGGAACACATAGTAAATAGAACAGAACAAAACATCATCTGTCTGCTCTGGTTATTTTCACAAAGGTGTCTGTGTAAACTACCATAAAAAGTAGCTCCAAATTGGCATTGCACCAGCTATTTTAGACATATCTGAGGATTCAAATTTAGAAGTCCAAGTTCTACAGTTAGCCTGCTGAAGAAGCTTGACATTGCTAGGTCAACTGAAGTTACCTTTGTCTTTTTTTCCTATCTTTTGCTCATTGTCACATTCTGCCATTTTTACTGTGCATACTTCTTATGATCTTACACCTTCTACCTTCTTACACCTTATGACCTATCTGAAAAAAAACAGTATTGTTTTCCTGCAAAATATTATTTCTACTTCTTACTCAAGCACATTCAGATATTTTCCTACTATCTAACTACCCTCACATGTACACTGTATCTTAACAGGAACAAGCACCGCTGTTCAATCACTGCAAGGCAAGCCAGCCTGAGAATGCACCATGGCCATCAATGGAGCAACAGAATAAACAAAGCAGAAACAAGAAAGGAAAAACCAAAAGAATAAAATCTGACTCAGTTGTTTGGAGTTCAAATCAAGTATTAAGCCAGGCCAAAAGTCACCAGCTCCAGAACTCTAGTCTATGAAAGATGTACTGGAGGCATTATTAAGGTTTGTGATGATAGTTGTATGCTAGTTTGCACACCTTAAACAAATGCCTCAGTTAACCTTGTTCCTGTGGTTTTCAGGCATATTCAAAAGATCCACATTAAGCCTGTACTGGAATGTTCTAATTTCTGGTTACCATTTTTCACTGATTTAATTACAGATAATGAATAAGAGTCTCTTCATGAAACAATTTATCACATATACTCAAGCCAGGACTCATATAATTAAAATTCACTGAAAATCTGGTCTTTCAAATGGACACACAGACTTTCATTTTTAAACACCCATATCGAAAGATATAAACTAGGAAAAAAAAAAAGAAAAGGATACACTGTAAAACAAAACAAACCCCCTGAAGTCCATACAAATAACTACATTCCTCCTCTTCTCCATGGATCAAAGCTACTTCAAATGGCTGTGAAATACCTTAAAACCACATTGAGATGTTTTAAAATAAGTAGATTTCTATAAATTTTTATAGGTGCAAGCTAATAATTAATTAGACAAATAGAAAAAAATAAAGGAGGAAAAAGAAGGACTTTTCTTTTTGCACATATGATCTCACTTTATCACACTTCTGATACTGCTCATGAACAACAAAAGCTTAGTTCATTTCTGCTTACCCATTTTTTTTGTGGATGCTTGAGGTATGTCATCTATTGGCAGGAGAGGGGGAAGTTTTTGCTGAGTTTCATTGAGACCCGGAACAATAAGATGCACTACACAGAAAGATGAGTGTCGTTAATTACAGAAGGGATGAAAAATACAGTCTACCCTCTGAGATAGGTGAGCAAGTACTACTGAACCACTGGGAGTTTAGTCTGAGTATCTGTGACATTAGTCAGTCTTACTCAGTAATTATCAATCCTATTTGGTGCTATTTCCCCTTTATGTCACTCACTATATTACCATTTCACAATTAATCAGAATTGAAAATATTCAATCCTGGAGTACACAACCCTGGAGTTCTGCTGTAAAACAAATGCTTGGACATTCTGTCTGGTGGGCCTGGAAGATGCAACACCAAACATGGTTAGTGAGTACCTGAGACATAGAAATATGTTAAAACTCTCACAAAGCAAACTTAAGCCAAAGTTATGCAGCTCTATAAAGTACGCCCATATATATAAAGGACTAAACACCTTCCTGAATCCAGGAATAAATTGGTCATGAGGAACATGATGCTGTGACCCTTTCCTATCTACTTCAGGCAGACCAGTAGTTCACCACACTAAGCACTATGATAGTCCTTTCCCTATGATAGTCTTTTCCCTATTTTTATCCTGGTTTTCCCTATCTGTTCTTATAGGTCAAACACAAACAGAAAGCACGAAAATGAATACCTTCATAGAAACAGTTATGGCCAAGATCTAAGATTAAGCTCTAGTTACAAGGAAAGTTACAATACACACAACTATAGCCTAATATATCAGAAGTTTGTCTGTATGCTATCATACTACATTAAAACAAAAAAGAAATAAAAAGAAGAACCAATCATCTCAGTAAGATCTTTGCCACAGAACTTTACTGAATATGAAATAAGTTCTTGGCTTAATCAATAATATCTTGTTGTATATACTATGACAATAACATGATTCTATTTCCTAGGCTACATCATCCTTGAACCATCTGTACTGCCATAAGATAAAAAATACTGTCTGAACCAGCTGCAAAATACCCTTTGATATGCAAGAAAAGAACTATCAAGATCAAGAAAATGGAAAGTATTTACACAGTTCTAATTTTCAGCCAAAGATGAGCAAAATAATAAAAACATCTTCTACTCACCTAATATTGCTCCTGGGAGAGAAGAGCTATCTGAAGTCTTTGACTGCGTCTGATTTTGAATAACTGTGGAGACAACATCGGGATATTAGAAGATAAATATAAAAAACTAAAAAACAAGAAACAAAACCATACATGAGACAAGCTTCAGCATTCCAAAAATCTTCCTTCAACGTAATAATGAGATGAGGACACCATCCTAATCTTGTCTGTATTTACACTGATTTTAAGGGACTTCGAACTGCTTTTCCTCTATGTCACCTCTTAACTGTGCATCTCTCTCTCCCCTAGCGTATCAGGTTTATATCCTTGCTGAAAAATGACATTCTATGCTTATATGAATATAGGGCCAGCTCCAGGCCATCTCATTACCCTGCCATTCAAAAGTCTTCAAAAAAAGATGTATGTATGCCAATACAGTCGTATTTTAGTGGTAATACTGTATTTTGCTTTCACTCCACCCTCCAGTGTTTTCCTTTTCCTGAACTGTCAACTACCTCCAAAGACAATTTGCTTAATTTTACTAGTTAAAATTATTCTCTGTACAGTTTCTGTTACCAAGCCTTAATTGCAGTTTAGTTTCTACCAGCTATATTTCAGTACTTAATTTTCAAAGATTACTACTATGCTACCTCTCCCTACTAGAGAAACAAGCATTTCTAAAGGACAATATGTGTAAGTCTACTGTAGATATCTCCACTGACCAGGGAAAGGGGAAGAAGGGAGTCTAAGTCGATGACTTAGCTGAAGATACCCACAAAAAAGTTGGCAGCATGAATCTTATCCATACTGCTGCCCTTCACACCTATCAAGTTATGCATATCTGGGAGATCAACATACCTGGACAATCCAGTTGAAAAATCAGCACTGATCTGTATCCTTTTAATGACTCAATTAAGTCATTGTTTATAATGCAATGTAGTAGCTTACTTTATTAACACAGTTAGGTAACAGCTTAACAGTACTTGTAATTAAAAGGTATGGTAGTTTGTAATGTTCCACCTATTCTAGAAGGAAACTTTCATGACATTCACATCCAAGTCAGAGGTTCGGAGGTTTGTTTTGTATTTTAATGTTAAGTTACTCTTGCACAACATAAGAATCAAATAAATAAAAAAAATCCGCACAAATTTACCTTGTTTGATTATTGTGACAGGGACCAACCTCTTATTATCACGCAGTTTAAGCTGAGAGAAGAGGAAAGAAAAAAAAATGCCTTGGGATAACTGCCAGAATTGAACTTTCTTAGTAATAAAAGCAGAGGGCTCCAATCCAATACCATGCCTGCCCCAAGTTAACACTGGATATGGCTCTCTCCCTGGCCACTATTGCTTCAATTCCCACTGGCTAGTATAGTAATACAGCATTTTTATCTCTTTCTTTTTCAGCTTGAGACATTTTGCTTCACAAAACCACAGTGTTTGACAGCTTAGGAATCCTTTTCTCTTTTAAGAATTTCTTGAGCACTCACTGGGGAATAGACCAGAAGACTTTGAAATGCTGAAATTTTAACTACAACAAAACACCTGAAGCATACATATATACAAATTTGGTCACAGGATATATATATTCTCAGTAATATATATTTAGAACACGAACTATTCCAGAAACAGGTGCACATTTGGGTGCTCTAAAGGAGATTAACTCAAAGTAATTTTATTTGGTGAAATTATTTCCAAAGCATAATTGACCAGCCACCCATATTCTCACATTTTTATGTTAAATGGACTTTTCTGCTGCTCACTTGCCTTTTACCCAGATTACTTTTTGCCTAAATGTGGATCTTTTCCAGCATTTAATACCACAAACATAAGAAATACATGAATGGACCCCACATTTATTAAAAGGAAGAAAACAGCTGATCCCAAAGATTATATATCACTATTCACTACCACACACAGACACTGGGAACAGCTTCTGAAAGCTTAATAAAACACTTGGGCAATGAGAATGGGCAGCCTGTAATGACAGCAATACAAAACTGATAAATACAATTAAAGTGGATTTTTTTTTTTTCCCCAGTTCTAGCTGAGTTACAAGAATGAAACGATCTCAGACAATTACCCTTCTGTGTTAAACGCACATGCTAATGGCTGAATCAGTTAATGTTCATTTTGGATTTCATGACATCTGGTCTACTTCATGTGAGAGAACACTTCCATGAAAATTAAGCATTTGAAATCAAAGCTTTGATTATTTACCTAATGTACACAACTTTTGCTCTATTCTAAATATATATTTTTATATATATATATACAAGCTTTAAAAGCAATGGCTGGGTACACATCAGACACATTGCAAAGTCTAAGAAGCTGGAAGAAAGCAAATCTCAACAAGTAGGATGGCCCTTTCCTCAGGGAAATGGAGTGAGGCTGCTTATTCTGTGGAAGGCATTAGTCTCTGCTGCCTAGTAATGGTTTCACATTTGCATGAGCATGATATGAAATTAACTGGAGGTTTCAATCATTTACATTCATGAAGGATAAAAAATAATCTTCCTTTTATATTAGTTACTTTCCCTTTATTTCTTAACCTTTGTTTATTAACCTTGTTTATATTTCTATTGTGCCTTTAAATTTAAAAAAGTGTGCTGCAGATTATCAGCTTTAGAAGTAACCCTGCTTTTCATACAACTGAGAAGAGGGATGAAATGCATTTATCAGAAGGAGGTGTTCATTTTACTGTATTTATCATCAGAAGCCCTACAACCTACAAATCAAATCAAATAAACAGCTCTCAAGCGGTAGTGACATGAAATCCATTTCCACAGCTGATACTGTTACACTGCTCATTTGCAGGAATCTGAAAGTGTTGTTTTTGAAATCTACCAATGTTTCATCAATCCTCTCCTTTCAGTCTGCAAAAAGTGCCTATTTTAGATATTTCTATGTCGAATAAAATCTACCACTTGGACAAACAATTTCAGAAACATCAGCATGTCATAGAATCATAGAAACATAGAATGGTTAGGGTTGGAAAGGACCTTAAGATCACCAAGTTCCAAGCCCTCTGCCATGGGCAGGGACACCTCGCTCTAAACCATATCACCCAAGGCCTCGTCACACCTGGACTTGAACACGGCCAGGGATGGACCATTCACAACCTCCTTGGGCAACCCATTCCAGTGCCTCACCACCCTAACAGGAAAGAATTTCCTCCTTATATCCAATCTAAACTTCCCCTCTTTAAGTTTTAACCCATTACCCCTTGTCCTATCACTACAGTCCCTAATGAAGAGTCAATCCCCAGCATCCCTATATGCCCACTTCAGATACTGGAAGGCTGCTATGAGGTCTCCATGCAGCCTTCTCTTCTCCAGACTGAACAGTCCCAACTTTCTTAGCCAATCTTCATATGCGAGGTGCTCCAGTCCCCTGATCATTCTCGTGGCCCTCCTCTGGACTTGTTCCAACAGATCCATGTCCTTGTTATGTTGAGGACACCAGAACTGCACACAATACTGCAAGTGAGGTCTCACGAGAGCAGAGTAGAAGGGCAGGATCACCTCCTTTGACCTGCTGATCACACTCCTTTTGATGCAGCCCAGGATACGGTTGACTTTCTGGGCTGCAAGTGCACACTGCTGGCTCATGTTCATTTTCTCATCGACCAGCACCCCAAAGCCTTTCTCTGCAGGGCTGCTCTGAATCTCTTCTCTGCCCAGCCTGTAGCTGTGTCTGGGATTGCCCCGACCCAGGTGTAGGACCTTGCACTTGGCATGGTTAAACTTCATGAGGTTGGCATCAGCCCACCTCACAAGCGTGTCAAGGTCCCTCTGGATGGCATTCCTTCCCTCCAGCGTATCAACCGAACCACTCCGCTTGGTGTCATCGGCAAACTTGCTGAGGACGCACTCAACCCCACTGTCCATGTCAGCGACGAAGTAGGAATAACACTATTATATGTTATACAATTACATTATTTTCCAAACAGACAACATAAAGCATATAGGTATTAGGAACAGTAATTATTAAAATTAGTGTGGCATCTCCATGAATGAAGAAAGATGGTAAGTAAGGTATTTATTAATTTCAGAGGAAAATTAGGGATGTAAATTATACCATAAATCAGGCATCTTAACTTTTGACCATAATCCTATGGTATAATATAAAGGACTGAAGTTCTCAGACATACTCTCAAATGGCATATGGCAGCATCACTTTAAGAGTTACTTGTTCTTTCTGCCTTTCATATCCAAATATTCACAAATAACTGGGATACACATAAGAGAATCCTCAAGGAAGCATTACGATCAACCTGGATTGATTAAGTTTTTGAAGGGCAGGCACGTTTTCTTCTAGAGTTTTACAACTGATAGAAGCCATGAGTCCTGCTTTTTGACTAGGGAAAAAAATAAATAAATATATCCAAGAGGACTCCACCTTTCAAACTGACATTGTGAAGTTCCAGAAACCTAATCAGACAGAAGAGGAAATAAATTTCTACTGCATTCTCCCCACCCTACCACCACCCATTATTTATGGGAAAAAGAATGACCAACTATAGAAGTCTCCTTTTCTTCCCTCCTCTCACTTGTTGTTGTAGCTTACACAGCCCCATGAGCTTAGTCAAACTTAAAGGATGAACCTGCCAAAAGAAACACAAACTGATATGCAACCGATGTTGAACGGGCAGAATGACTAGATAGATCTGTAATGTTGCTTTACTAAACACCCTTTAAAAATGTCTCTTCACAGAGAAGAGTTCGGACCGTGCTGATAGGAGCCAGTTGTGTCTCTGGAGCAAAATAAGGTACAAACAAAGCTTGGCCTAAATAACACTCCTGCTGACTATGCACTTATGATGTGATTGCACCCCTGAAACATACCCCACCTAATACCTTGGAAACTGAAATAATAACATAACTTAAGAGCTGGCCAGTATCTGCTTTCCAGCCTCAGTTTTGTGGCTTTTTGTACCACTAAAGTGAGAAGGATAAGAGAATTTTTAGAATAATCTATGAAATGTTTTCATGTTTCTGTGAATGGCAATAAAGCAGTACTGCTCTGGAGCTAAGCCCTGTGAAGCTAACTAGAAAGACTAGATATTGGCTCTAGTCCTCCTTCATGCTTGAGCCATGCAAATATTTGGAAAACTGTTTTAGCTTCCTTTCTCAGGACTTCTCTTGCATAAATAGAATCCCTACTTCCACAGAAGCAGCATAACAGAGTCACTATCCTTGACACAGGGTTTGCTAAGAAGAATAAGAGTACTCAGCTTGTGCTCTGTATGTCAGAATGAATTTACCTGGCCCCGGGATGTTGTGTGTAACTTTAAATATGCTAATGGAACTGATGGGAAGAACAGTAAAGTTGATTTTTTCACCAACATAATGAGATGAGCACCTTCTTGAGTAAATAATCAATTGGTTTCATATTACTTACAGATAAAAGAGGTTGTCTTGAACGTGAGACACAACTGTGCTTCCAATAACCTAAGCATTATGCTGCTCTCTGTATGTTATGCTATAGTCAAAGTATTACTGTCCTAAATGAATACCTAATTATTTCTACAAGAAAACGCATGTAATGGGCTGAAGGAATTACAGGTTTGATAATTAAAGATCATTTACAATATTGTAAAATATGAAGAAAGAACAGTGAGAAACCATAGAATCATAGAATAGATAGGGTTGGAAAGGACCTTAAGATCATCAAGTTCCAAGCCCCCTGCCATGGGCAGGGACACCTCGCTCTAAACCATATCACCCAAGGCCTCGTCCAACCTGTCCTTGAACACTGCCAGGGATGGAGCATTCACAACCTACCTGGGCAACCTATTTCAGTGCCTCACCACCCTAACAGGAAAGAATTTCCTCCTGACATCCAATCTAAACTTCCCCATTGCCTACCAAGAATATATTTGGAAAATTAGGCAGAAGAGAATTGTGAAGAACGGATTGTTCCCTCATAACAATCATTACTCATGAGTCAACCCTTTAAAATGCCTGAAGTAACAAGGATTTCTAAAACTTTCCTCAGGAAGTTATCCCATAGTCTAGTCAGGGACAGTACCTTAAAAACAAAGGAAAACAACAACAAATAAACAAAACAAAGCAAAACACAGAAGATTAGTTGCTGAAATTTGCACTCTGATGAAAAATTAAGGAAAGGAAATAAGAAATTTTAACCTCATAGTAGAGGTGTAACACTCAAAAGTTATGAATAAAATGTCTCTTTTTCACCATATTAAAACTAGTCCACAAACAAGTTCAGCTGACATACAGATGCTACGTTTCTGCTTCAGCTCTTGGAAACAAAAAGTATCTGTGCGTGTGAATCCGCAAACATATGAAAACCCACTCATGATTGCTTGACAGCTGTTCTGGCAAATGCCAGATTGGGGGGGGGAGCAAACTGAAAAGGCAGAAATTAATAAATATTGATATTTATGCATTTATTTACAATAATCTTGGAGTGATTTCATGAAACAGCTAAAAATTCTACTTTGCCACTTGCAAGGATTTAATGAATTGTCTACCAGTTTTGGTAAGCACATTAAATTGCCCCTTCCAGATTCCTATGGTTCTATAGTTTCTTCACATGTAAGAACCACTAGTGAATTCAGTAGGATGACTAAGGATTTCAGAAAATCTGCGTATTCACAAGATTATTCTATGAAATAAAAGCACTATCTTATCACAAAATGAACTGACCACCACAAATACCAAAGGTTAAACCTGACTAGCACAAAAGGATAAGCAAATTTTTATGTTTAGAATTTACACACAGAACACCATCAGTTCCATGTTTGTTAAACTGGAATCAATATACATCATCATCTCAGCTGAAGTTCCCAATCATGGAATCAATTCATACATATAAACACTTCTTCAGGGAGTTACCTAGTTTTAGATTTAATAGGTTTGGTTTTTTTTAATATTGGCAATCTGTGGCCAAAATGTCTTTCTCACTTTAACAGAGAAGCAAACATTTCACCATACAAAATATATACATGTTATAAAATAAAAAGACTGTTTTTCATACCTGTGTCTGGGAATTAGGTACCAACTTGTACACATTCTGGAGCTGTCCGTTTACCTTTTTGCCTGATTTGATAGAAAGATAATTACACAGAATTATTTTTGTTTTGTCCAAAGCAAAGCAAACCAAATGTATTCACCTTTTTCAATAGCTAAGAAAGTTAGGAGGCTTAAATACAATGTATAAAAACACACTGTGTAACAGTTTTGTTTGGTCCCATTTCTCTAGATTAATTAAATCACCTGCAAAACCTCCTTTAAACATTTGACAGAGAGAAAATTAAATGTATTCTTCTTATTCTACAGCAGGAAGTAGAAGAACTGAAGTAGTCATTGGGCCCTACTAAAAAGAACTCAGAGGTGCCTTCTTGAATAAATTTAATGCAACCACAACACTAATATGCAAGGAAGAAACTTGAAAGGGGAATTTATGCATCCCATCTCTCATGCTGGTATTAGGACTGGCTAAAAGCAGCATGTTTTAAAGTCTCAAATAGCCTTGTGCTCTTTAAGTGCTTTTCTAAAAGAAATACAGATTTATCACTGGCAGTACCGCACAAGCGTTATCACTTCTCTTGGGTCTGACATGATTTCCTTTATCTCAGGATATAAACAAAGTGAGCCAGGGATTTTATACCTGAAATTTTTCTCTTATGCTTCTACTCCTAGCTTCTTAGTATTAGAAACTTCTTGTAATGCAGATGCAGGAGAAACAGGACCTCCCAGCACCTCTTATATTCTAACATGATACTTCACACTTCATCTGCATCTTCCAACTTTACACCTTACTGCTCCTTTTGTGAAGAGGCATGTAAAGAAGAGTCAAGTTAAACATTACTATGTTTCTTCATAATTCCATTCAAAACAGATAAACATTAGGAAAAAATCAACTATAAAGAAATATCAATTGAAACACATTTAAGTTGGCAAGCTATCCTGAAAAAGCAATCTTTCAAAGTGCTTGATACTTCTCAGGAACTATTTGCTTAACCACAAGGGAAAGCTGACGAAAGTTTCACACTGATTTAATGAGAAAATCATGCTAAGATGGTCAGAAATAAGACACTTTCATCTCCTTTAATAATTTTTGGTTAACTAAATGTTGAACCTTTGCCATGCCTTTTATGTCTTCCTTGAATAATGAATTAAACCCAGATTCTCCTCCCAATTCCTCCCGACATGTTTAGTATATAACAAAATCTGGCCTATGGAGTCAATAAATACAAGAACATACAAGAGGAATTTCAGTTTATAATCATTTATATATTCCACAGTAAGGCAAGAAAATCTATAGTGATGGATGTGTGGTTTAGATTGAAATGCTTCTTAATATATAAAAAGAAACTTGAATTCCTACATGACAGTAGTTAAAACAGGTTAAAAAATTTACATTTTTGCTGACTGGTAAGGTCTTATGCAGAAAGATGGCTACAAATACGTAATAAATGTTCACTCTTTGTTTATTGCCTGCAGCTTCTTTATCTACCTACTACATACTGACAATATGAAAGGTTTGAATCTGAAAGCTGCTTACAACTTTCTGATTAGAAGGTAATTTACCAGTAGAACAGAATGCAGACAATACAGGGTAATAGTAAGCTCCTTGGATTTAGTTGCTTCAGAAGCATCCAACAGATACAAGTCTACATTCTAGTAAAAAATAACTCACCTCATAGAATATGACCTCTTACCAGAATGTATCTTTCAACCAAACCCTATGTGTCTCCATAACTTACAAGAACCATTCTTCTAGCTTACTAAAAATGTCTGGTCTGTAAAAAATAGCATTTAGAAATACATTCTATACAAACAGAAGGTCTGTTGATGACAGTGGACATTTCAATTATTCTTGAACACTGTATTAAACTATAAACTCAGTGCACTCTTCACTGCCTCCTGCTCAAATATAGTCTAGCACTTGATGTACAGATTACTTTAAAATGTTTAAATGTAGGAAAACAAGCCATTTAGTAAGCCCTCTTTAGAGCTATACAGCAGAGTTCCTTCTTGTGAGGCAGTTATGGGAAAAGACTACCATGCTTCTCCACATTAAGTTCATGGTTTAACAATAGCATTATTCTGGACTGCAAAAATGACTCTATGAGTACTGAGCAGGTACTTCAAAGTTACAGCTTTCTAATTTATGAAGAAGGCCTGAAAAGTTCTTTATTAGGGAGTATGAGGGCTCTTATCCCTTCTTCTCAAGTATATTGAGCTGTGTAACTTGCCTACAACTTGAAAATGAAAACTTCATATGCATAACGGTCTCATGAGAATTCCCATTTTTCATATTTTGAGTAAGCTAGAAGTACCAAGCACAGGTGTTTGCAGCATCTTCTGACCAAGATCCTGCTCATAAATACCTTTAGGTAAATGCCTGAAGAAAATAAATGAAATCAGACAGCGTCTGTTAAGACACCTCTTCCTCTAGTTAAAAGGGGGAAGCTGCCTATTTCCTTCAGCAGTACATGATGTTTCAAGGGTTAATTTGGTGTCAGTTTGCCTGCATTGTCTCTGGACTTTGGAGAAAAAGCTTAAAATATGACTGAGAGAACAGCCAGAGATGATGTACACAGCTTCTATGAAAACCCAAATAAGAACATGCATGTCAATGCATGTTTGAAACTCAATTTATGTAATTCTCTGACTGAAAATTAGCTTCAAATACAACTTTCCAGCAAAGCAATAAAGGGCCCAATCTGCTGCAGATAGTTTACTATTTGCAATGAGAAGAGAACAACTCTTTGAAGAGTAGCTGGCAGTTTTTCAAACACAAAATATTTCTAGTTATACCAATTCCTAAAGAATTTATTAGGGACATAAGGAATAGCATTTAAACCGATCAGTAGCTTACTATACTGCAGCAGAGGAAAAAGTACTGTCAAACTTGAGTAGCTGTTTGATTAATTAACATCAAATACTTACTAGACAGAGCTGTCTTATGATTGAAAGTCTTGCTCCAAATACTCTCTTCTAGATTGTCTTTAACTCCAAATTCATAAAGTGTGTTTGGTTTCAGATTGTCCACCACTGTCTCTGTAACTGGGCAAAGCTGAAAAACCCATTTCTTGTCTTTACCCTTTTCTCTGTAGCGAACTGTATAGAACCTGCTCAACAGAAAAATAAAATAAAAAATAGTATTCTGCACAAAGAAATGTATTACAACCATTTTTGTTAGGAATTACTAAAACAGTTTTTACCCACCATTGTTCTTTCTGAACCCTTATGGTTATCAAATATCAGAAAAGCCAACATACCTTCCCTGCAAAAGCAGTACCAGCCCAGTCATCTTCTAGATATATGTATGTTCCCCATGATACAGGCCCCAACATTATGACTGTTATACAAAAAGCAAAAGAACAGTCTCCTTATTCAGAGACAACCATGTGTGTGAGGTTCTGACCACAAACTGCAAGCTCATTTTGCAAGTAGGTCCTTTGATTCTGACATAATGCAGAACTACTCAACCAAATCATGAGTCAAGTTAAGGACAGTAAGGAAGCCTCAACCAAGTTCTCAAAATCTTCTATATGCACCCAGGGGAAAGTGTTCCCCTCAGAATTAGTCCAAAAATATACTAAAGGGAAAGCCAGTAATAGTTGGCATTTATATTATAAATGTGATCTCATTCTGTGATTCTGTTATGTACTGACCACACTTCAAACAAGAAAGTAAACCACATTACTTTCAGCAGTTTAAATTAGTAACATGATGAATTGCTAACAGATTATGAAAATAAAAATATTTTTACAGAAATTTCACAATTCAGTCAAGCAGCACCTCTCTTAAAAAGTATGACTGCAATGTTAACCAGTGAATAACAACATGACATAAATGGTGACAGTTAATGGCACAAGAGCTCCACTGCTTGCTAGCATCTCACTTTCCATATATGTGTTGAATCACTGCCAGAGTGGGACAGAAAAAAACCTCAGAGAGTTTTGGCAACTTTTTAATCCAAGTATTACTGAAATTTTTTACACATAACTTTAATAAAGCTTTGTCCATATCCATATCCATCTTACATTTACATCAGCTAAAAAAAGAATGAATTCCATCCAATTGCATTTTTCCACACATCAATAGAGCAAATTAAGGCCATAAATCAAACACAACTCTAAACCACCAGATACATGCCCAATAATTGTTCAGGAGCAAAAAGAAGAAGAAATCTGGCTTGTGAGATTTAAGTCATATATTAGACAGGAAAATATATGTAGGGAAAGGGAGGCACCTTAAGAGAACAACAAAAATGTCCTGTAATCAACACAAAAGGTATCAAAGGTCCAGATTAAAATGACTTTATGGACCAAACATAATACTGCCAACACATAAAGCTGCTTTTGCCAAAGCTACAGAAATGCACCTCCAGAGTAGCGCATATGTGAAAAATGGCTATCGAGGACACAGAAATTCCTCCTTCATTATTAAAATGCAACATAAGACAAGTACCAATCATGGAAAACAATTTCATACACAAAGTTTCACGTTGTTTACATATTTTATCTCATAATAGTCAAATTTGTTTTCTTGGCACCAAAAATACAGGTTTGCCTGGTTTAGTTGCTGCAACTCAGCTCATTCAGGTATTTTACCAGGTTATGAAATTAATATTTCTCTTGGCTTACATAACACTTTTCATCAGCTCTACTACTTTGCATTCAAAACAAGCCATAGTCAAACCCAAAACTTGGAAAGGAAAGAAATATGACAAGTAGCGACTATCCTCTCTCATCTTATTAATTCCTGGTCTACCAAGTAGCATTTTGCATCCTTCAAGTGGGCTGTGATCTATTCACATTTCAGATGCCTCTCCATCAGTTGGACTGACAAAGAATCTTTAACAAGAAATTATGAGTAGCATCAAAAGGAAAATTTCTTCTCCCTTATCCTCTTAATCTGTTCATACATAATCACACAGACATTGACAAGAACTTACTTGAAATCTCTGTCACTATCTTGCAAAGGATGTAACATTAATAAGCAAATCCATCTGCAACATAAATGCATCTTGCTGGACCTCATACAGTCTCTTGGTAAGGGGTTTAGAATAGGTAGACAGATCTATGATGAAAATGTGAATCACGAGTAGAAAAAGCTTCCTTCTCGGCATGCCCAAAAGAGGAAATTTTGTTTTAATTTTCGCCCTTAGATTTTCCTACCTGCTCTAGTTGAATGCAATAGAAATAAAGTGATTGTATGTGATGGAAAGAAACCAGTGTACTTAACCAATTTGGTTATTGAACAGTGTAAACTAATGGGCACATCTGAAATTATGAGGAAAAAAACCTGACCAAAAACTTGCCCATAATGAATAGGCTTTTATGTGGCTGCTCCCACTTGCTTGAAAATATATTTCACTGTCTCCACACCTGCAGCCTCCTTCTCCCTGTTTGTTTGCTGGGTTTTGTTTTTTTTGTTTGAATTAAATAACTGAATTTAATTAATGAATTAAAATATGGAGAACACCTGCATTTCAAAAAGTATCTTTCATTGCAATCCAAAACTATTAAAAATCTGACAAGATGTGCCACAGTATGCCATTAGAAATAGAAACATATAGCATAGAAGAAATGTGCTCTCAACTCCAAGATTTCCAAGCCCATAAAAACTTCACCAAGGGTGTAGTTATTTTAGTGGAAGCTTGTCACCAATACTAAAAACACTGACTGTGATGACAGAATTTCCTCAACAATTTCAATAAAAGCAACCAAAATGCAGTTCCATTTACCAACTTGTAAGTCACAATTGTTTGAGTATTAATAATATTTAAATTGTAAACAACATGCACTTTTGGGGAAATGCAGTCATTTGTTTATAGAGTATGAATACAGAAATGCCAAGTTTTGTCATCAAAGAATAACAATTCCTTGTTAAACCTGACCAACAAGCTGCCAAATAAAGCTCAATTTCAGTGCCTGCCTGAGAACATTCTGGTGATTAAATTCTGTTATCATTTTAATTTCTTCCTTTTTCAAACCTTCCTTTCAGAAAAAGATACAATATTAACCAATCAATATATATAACTGAAAACATGAGAAAGTAATAAAATCCAGTTAGTGCTCACATATTGCTACTAAGAGAAGCAAAATTGTATGATGAATAAGCAAAACATTAAGTTTTCATGACACTGCCTTAATAAGAATTCCACCGCAATTTTTCCAATTTCACCAAATCTCTTGGCCAGATTCCCAGAAAATGCTTGTACAGGCAAATATTTGGGCACAAAAATTAGATACTGGAAATCTTATAAGGCAGGTGGTTTTATGAGGTTTCCAGAGTAGTTCAGTTTGTATAAATATAATGGGTTTATTTGGAACCATATCCAAACCAAAACTCCAAACAATTTAATCATGACTATTTTAGTCACACGTAACAGTAAACAAACAATTAAGCCTTGGAGATAAAAGAACATTGCTGTTCTGTGTTGTTGTCATAGATAAAAGATTATAAAACTTCTTTCACTTTAGTGCAGAGGAATGTAATCAGGCATACACACATACATATTTATTTCTTTATGGTTAGACTTCATTAGCAGCACAGTATCCATTTAGTGTTAGAAAGTACTAAAAGAAATTGTTCCAACTATGATTCTTCATATACTGAGTGTTTTGCAAATTGGCATACCATTTCCTTTTTATTGTCAAATTTACTTTAAAGTAACGTATAAACAGATGGAAAGAATTACATCACTGATGGCTGCCACTTAAGTCTCTACAGCACTAATTTAGTTTTCACTGTTACATGATCTCTAACATTCACTTTTTTTCACTTCTACTTTTTAATAGAACAACTGAAATGAATAGTTAGAGGTTATGAAGAATAAGATGCTGGCCACCAACAAATCTTTCCGTGTTTAAACAAACTTTTAGCATGTACTCCCACAGCAGTAATTCAAAAGCATGTGAAACTCAGTTATCTGCTGCAGTAGGTTTTCCTTAAGGAATTCTGATCTGTTTAAAGTACCTTTTCTATGACTTTTGCAACAGATATTGTGAGTAATTTGGCAGCTGCACAGTGACAAAGATTTGCAGACAGGCACAAAAGATGCATGTACATACCTTTCTGAATTTAGGGTTTAAAAAGCCCTACTTGTGTGCTGTGCAACATAAAGACTAAATATGCATTATTCTGTCTTCCCTCTCTTTTTTCTTACTTTTTTTTTTTTTTAAAGCCTCAGGTATAAATTAAGTAAAACACAAAATCTGTACTCCTTGCAGATACTAGGACATGAGGACATTTAATTGGTGACCTTATTAGTGTATATAAATATATAAAGGGGGAGTGTCACGAGGATGGAGCCAGGCTCTTCTCAGTGGCAAACAATGAAAGGACAAGGGGTAATGGATACAAATTGGAGCACAAGAGGTTCCACTTAAACCTGAGAAGAAACTTCTTCTCAGTGAGGGTGACGGAACACTGGAACAGGCTGCCCAGGGAGGTTGTGGAATCTCCTTCTTTGGAGACATTCAAGACCCGCCTGGACACGTTCCTGTGTAACCTTATCTAGGTGTTCCTGCTCCGGCAGGGGGATTGGACTAGATGATCTTTTGAGGTCCCTTCCAATCTCTAACCTACTGTGATACTGTGTGATACTGTGAAATCATGGGCAAACAAATTTAAACAATATAAATGCAAATTTGTCAAAGTTCTTAACTGAGATGTATTTCATGAAAAAACAAACCTTCTGGTTTTAAATTTCTATTTCATATTTATTTAGAAGCATGTTTTTTTCTTCTACAATCCATTTGATAGAGTAAAATACAGTCTTCTCTCAACAAACCCTCGTTTTTTTTCTTCATGGAAAAAATATCTTGTGCTCCTTCCCCCAACTCTCCCTCCTAAAGAACTGAAAGTCTGCTTCTGCAACACCCTGCTCTGTTTTGGGATCTGTAGAATTACTCTAACCTAAGCAAAGCCCCCAGAAGCTTATGCAGCAGTCTATATTCTCTTTTTCAGACCTAAATTGACAGTAAGCAGCCACAGTATGTTTATTATGAAAGCTCTGTCCACTACTGGCTAAACATTGAAAGAAAGAGAAGAAAGAATTGTACCTACTGCCCCGGAAATAAAAAAAAAAAAAGAAGAATGTGACTGTGCAGCAGGTTATTCACTACCTCATACTGGCATCAGAAAATAGAAGACACGGAGAAAGCTAACTCCACATTGGTGGAGTCTTTCTGGTATTACATAATTTTCATCAGCTACATAAAACTAACTGCTTGAGGTTTTCTGTTGGTCTTTTTATTTTGTTCTGTGTTCTGGCGCTCTGGCCAGGGATTATAGCTACTTCAAGAAGGCTTTAAAATTTCACACAAATATCAGTGATTATCTTTGCTTCCACAAAGAATTAGGGTTTGGAGTTATTTTCAGCAAATACATAGCACTCTACTGGCTTATGCCCTTAATCTCTAGAAGAGTTTGAGCAACCAAAGAACGGTTTGTCAGAAAATGGGATGGGAAATTTTTCTTCATAGGAGTTTTCCCTAAAGTACTTCGTAGGTACAGAATAATACAGAAATTATGTGTTACTTACTTATCCAATAATTAAGCAATAATTTGACTGAAGCAATAAAAGATACCATTGCTTTTTGAGAACATGTCACCTTTTATTAAAAACTTATTTCCTCACAAAACCAGATCTTCTGAGGAATACCCATCTGAGGTCAGATTCTCACTAGACAAAATCTTGGCCAGCATATTCATGCTGTTCCATGTGGTTTTAATCATCTGAGTCAGCAACATATTCAACTAACTTACATTATGCAAGATCTGTACAGAAGCCTAATATCCTTCCAGAGATGGTAGAATCTGAGGCTGAGAACTCCATTTCAGGTCCTGTAGAGTTACAAATCTAAAATTTGGTGGGATGTTAACTGAAATAAGTGGTCATATATGCCACATACTGCCAATGTAAAAGATTACATGTCATGGCTATGCAACAGTCTTAAGGATGATTAACAGTACATTTCAACAGGTCACAATAAGGAGAACATGCCAGACGAAAAAGGATCAAGTGGACTGCCTCTGCAATAGATACAAATGTTGATGAATCTGTTATCTGACTTCAAGTCTTGTACTTTTCTTACCATAATCTACATTTGACATTGAGTTTAATGGTATCAATGGGAGTTTCATTATAAATACTAAAGTAAGCAGATTTATGTCTAAATTAGACAGATAGAAATTAGGAAAAAAATTTAGAAAGATGGCCAAAAAAAAATGTTCTGAAGAATGCAAAGATACATTAGAAAAATAAAAGATGACAGTTGCAAACCAGATGTAGATGCATCCCAAACACGGGTGCACAAAGTTTCTTGGTTTTACAATACACTGCCGAGTTGAATGGAGCTTCACATAACATAAATGAAGGAAAAAAAAATCTCTTCTGTCATAAAAGGAAGAATACAAAGAACAGCAAATGACAGAGCAGGGAAACATCTGTATTAACAATTTCAATAATGTCAGCAGATGAATTTGACTCATCTGCCAAGAATTGTAATGGTGTGCTGAGAAGCTACCCAGCACTATGACTTCTCTTGAAATTGCTACTTGGTGAGTCTTCCTGAGTTTCACACCTATTGTACCTCTCATTAAATAAATTACAGCAACACAAAAAATATTATAGTAGAAGAGATCTTCTTATAATTAAAATAGAAAATTAATGAAAACTGTACTGTATCAGCACCAGGAAAGCAGTGTAGTGATAAGACCAAACACAGGAAACAAAAGTCAAATAGCATTAAAACAAGGCATAGTACAACAAAAGACTTACTTTATTTCTACTTGGCCAACATTAAACCAATAAATTTCCTATGTCTTAACAAAGTTTCTTTCAATTGATTCAGACACAAACAAAGGTAGAGCCAAGTGTACTGGTTTAAGAAGAACAAAGGTCGAGTGTGAAATAGCAAGATTTGTACTTCAACATTGAGCTGTCTGAATAAATCGACACTCAAAACAAGGAAAAACTTGTGAAATTAATTTAAGTAAATGAGAAAACTTACTTCATGTTCAGAATATTGTTTTAAAACTTTTAATTTCCACTGTCAAACTTTTTTCAGCCACACCACATAAGTACACCGATTTAAATTATGATCATAATAAAAAAAGATTTTCAGTTATGTTACCTGTCACTAGCACAGTTAGTAGTTGCTGTCCAGTCATGCTGAGGGTTGACTAGGATGCCCCAGGAGAGAAATACGGAGGTTGGGGTGAGAGTGCCAACTATCAGCTGCAGAGGCTTTTGATTCTTGGTCCGACCTACATAAGAAACATATAGTTCCAACTAAAAGTTAGTTTCTTTCTCCTGCATTATGTAGGGTAAAGCTTTTGCAGTATGCTTATCGTAAGAAAAAGCTATATGCAGACTAATTTTGAAGCTCTGGCTGTCTTGCACTGCATCACAGAAAGCATTGCACAGAGTTTAGTGCATCAGGAAGTCTCTCTTTGAATCTGACAGAAATAGTAACTTCTTGGCAGGATTCTTAGTAGCACTGACATTACTTCCACAGATAAGTCATGCTTATTACAGCATTCTTCATCAACGGCTAAATTGAACCTACAAAAATTCTTTTCCTTTTAAGTCTAGGCAGATCTGAGTTAGTATCTGGATCTGAGGGCATTTTTTCTATTAGCCACCTACTACACTGAAAATGCTTAGCTTTTGCATGATACTTAACTTTACCTTTGCTTTGTATGAACTAGCACAACTCTCATACAGAGAAAGAACTTCCTTTAAAGAAAGTTTAAAAGCTAACATGTGGAAATGAAATTATCTAGAGCAACTATTCTGAACCTGTAGCTTGTGGACTGCTACAAGCCCAAGGAAAACCTTTGGTGTTTGGAAGATGATTAATTAAAAGAAATTCCTATATTCTTCACAACACATTACATATCTCAAAAATCTGAAGTATCTGTACCACCTCAAAATCTACAGGTGACCACAAATACCCAAAAGTTTATAAGCCACTGACCTAAGGGTTATATTTTTTACTGTTGTGAAACAGATCTGACTTTCTTTTCATGCCTTTTGAACCCTAGTAGCTTTTCATTTAACAAGCCCCAGTGAAAGTCTGATTTGTACTTTCAACCAATGTGTAAGTGTGCATTTAGAAATGTTAACCATGGGGATTTTTACTTCATATTGATGATGAGTATGTTGACTCCCCTCCCCAAACAAAACAAAAAAAAGCACTCTCTACCATTTGAAATACTGTAGAACATGTGATACTTCCAGAAGAGCAAATGCCTGAAGAATTTTCTTGTTTTCTTGACTAGTTCCTATACTGTTTCTCCATTTTTAAAGAAAAAGTAAAACCAAACAGCTTGGTCATTCAGCAAACTGTCTGATCCCTTTCTTGATCACTTGTTGATGGAGCATGGAAAATATGTGAAGTTTAAGGAAAATAAAACCCAAGCTCTCATATAACTTGAAATCATACTGGCTTTTGGAAGGACCTATATATGATTTTGATCATGACATTACGCCATTAGTTCCCACTTAGATACTGCAATGATTTATACACTGTAAAACCAGGAATTACCTTGGTGATCATCTATGCTGATCTGTATGAATACAAAACATACAACTGCTCTGTATTAATCACAGTATGAACTAGAGTGTCTCTTCCAGAAATGCAGCCAGTTTTCATTTGTAAATTTAAAATTGCAGCAACTCAGAACCTACCATTGCATTAAAGCAACAGATGTTCTTACATCTTTGTCTGCTGGACTGAAAAGTCAATTATCTGAATCCTGTTTCACAAATCAGTTTCTGTCAACTGTCAACAGTGGGGGGAGGGGGGGGAGGATAAGGGAAGATTTGTTTTGATTTGATTCACTTTTTTGTGTTGTTTTTTTTTTATATATGTGTATATATGTATTGGGTGATATGGTTTAGAGTGAGGTGTCCCTGCCCATGGCAGGGGGGTTGGAACTTGATGATCTTAAGGTCCTTTCCAACCCTAACTATTCTATGATTCTATGATTCGATGTATGTATACATATATGCACATGTATATGTATCTGTATATATACATATATATATGTTGCATCTGAAAACTAATTCACCTTTCAAAATCTTTCCAGACATACAGTTTTAAATCTGGCCAAGAGTAAGAAATTAATTCCAAGCAGTTATCGGGAATTATAAAAAGGTCATCTAGTCCAACCCTCATGCAATGAGCAGGGACATCTTCAACTAGATCAGATTACTCAGAGCCCTATCCAAACTGACCTTGAATGTTTCCAGGCCTGAGGCATTTACAGCCTCTGGGTAGCCTCTTCCAGTGTTTCACCATCCCCACAGTAAAAAAAACTTCCTTATATCTAGCCTGAATCTCCTCTCTTTAAGTTTAAAAGCATTACCCTCTTGTCCTACTAAAACAGGCCCTGTTAAATACTATAATCATATACACATACCAGTTTATTCTTCACAATAGTCCAGTGATCTTGAAAATCATCTCCATATTAAATTAAGGAATTAAAATCTAACAATATTAATGACATGATTGAGATAATACAGAAAGTCTTTGGAACAGATGAGAATCAAATCCAGATTTCTACTCTGCTATGTACAGTTTAAACTAGAAACATCCCACTTTCCTTAACTCAATGCGTCAGCAAATTTAGTAGTAATACTGACTTACAGATATATACATACATATATATATATATATATATATATATACAAACACACACACAGAGACACACACACGGTACCATTTTCCAATGAGAAACAAAGAGCATTAATATGTTCATGGATGAAGAAATCCTTACTGGTACCTTAGCAAGACTAGCTTCAGTACACCAGATCACTGTATGCAAAACTTACTTTTTTTCCATGCACTTGTGATCTCTTTAAACATCAGAAATTAATATTCTAAATTCAGTTTTCATTAGTAATAACTTTTGACAAGAACAACCTCTAGGTACCTCTTCATATTCTGAACATCACATTTTTGACTAATTACTGACTAGGAAACACTGTCCTAACATTTTATCTTCCTGCTTATGGAATTTGTGCACCCCAGTCAAGCATCTACAGTTACTAATATCTTTTCAGAGAAACCCAATATAAGATTCTGGTTTTCTTCAACTACTTTAAGAAAGATATGCAGTAATGGTAAAATACCTGAACAAGATTTCTTGTTACTTGAAACACGTGCTGGTCTTACTGAAACCAAATACCGTGGCTCAGCATCTGTAAATGAAGAAAGCATCAATTAGTACAGATGTGCTATTTATTTAAGAAAGGGATTAACCTATAATTAATAAGTCCAATATTCAGTCAATGTTTGACACATATCCAATCTTTGTGATTTCCAGGCATGTTTGCTTTAAGCTTATTGGCCAATGATTCAGAAATACTCTAGCATTAGGAAAAATAATACACCCATGCACAAAAGATTTGGCAATTCTTTTTGACTGGAACACAACAAACAGGTGAACATGGCAGGACATACATGTAACACTTAACTCAAACATTACATGGAAAGTGAATGGGAATGAAAACCCATATGAAGAAGAAGGCATTACAGAATCAGAACGGTTTGGGTTGGAAAGGACCTTAAGATCATCTAGTTCCAATCCTCTGCCCTGGGCAGGGACACCTCACCCTAGACCATGTTGCCCAAGGCTCTGTCCAGCCTGGCCTTCAACACTGTCAGGGATGAAGCATTTACCATTTCTTTGAGCAACCTGTTTCAGTGCCTCACCACCATCACAGTAAAATGATACCAAAATAGAAAAGCAAAACATGTAAAGTAATAAGAGGGCAAAACCTAAAGAGTACAACCAGAGATATCTACTCTCCTGACAGGAGCTGGAGAAATTTCTCCTACAGTATTTTCTATACTCTGTTTTAAGCCATACACCTTAGGTTTCCTGTTGTAAGGTTGCAAGTAAGCAGACTCTCATAAAGAGCTGCATGATTGTAAAAAGAATACACAATATTTTAGGTATGCATACACCAATAGACCAATACTAAATAATTCGAGATTCGCATGATAGTCTGGTCGCAGGAAACAATGTCATATAAGTTTAACACAGTCTCCAAATCAGTTACTGGCTTATTTTATCATTAGGTTTACATACTTCTTCCAGGGTCAATTTAGGAGATTAATTAGACTATCATTTGCTTTGACAGTTTTGAATACTCTTTATGAAGGCAAAATTATTACTAACATTTAAGAGCAAGGGACTCATATTTGTGTAAAACCCGCAAAGGTCTGTGACTTTTGCTGAAATTTCTGTGTACTGTTATACTAGAAATAATGATGCATGCAATAGGACTGCAACAATTTAAGTGATTTTCTTATTCAATAAATTAATCTCAGAGACAAATTGCATTTTTCAGACTTTCTGATATTTACACTTCTTTTAATTTTATCCCCTATTCGTTTTCTTCCAGGAAAAACGAACCTTTGTGAAATTGTTTTAAAATTAATTAAAATAATAACTTAAATTATTATATTTATCTTAACTCCTGTCCAAATGTATTTGTGCCACTTCCCATAAGACGTTCAATTGCTTCACTTCAAAAAGCTAACAGAAATGACTGCATTACACAGCAGGAAAAAAAAATAAAATTCCAAAACAAAACCAGCCCTACAAAAGAAGAATTTTTGCATTTAAATTCATTCCCATGGAAATGGCCTCAGTTTCTTTAAAAGTACACAAGAACTGCAGCCATTCTATAGGATGCAGAGTCATCGCTATCTGGGTGTCAGTGTGAATCAGCTTGAAACATTTCTGGCAATACCAGTCTTCATAGGAAATAATGAAATTAAGTAAACCGAGTTTTACATGAACTCTTAATACATTTCAGACACACTGAATGCAGTTTGGATAACTCGAGCACATTGTGGTAAGAGGCCACAACCTCAGATGCATTCCTGTTTCTGGCAATGAAAGGCACATAATTTCACCCTGCAGCTTAAAATAAGAAATATTTTGATTAAAACAATGTTGAGATGTTGATTTTAGTTTGGAGAACTCATCTTTAGAAAAATCTTATGCTTGACATCAGATGTCAGAGATTTTTGCCCTTCTGAACTATTTAAAACCCAGCTCTATTCTCACTGAAGAAAGAGCAACACTAAAAGCTGTAAGAGCTTCCAAAGATATATCCATGGGCAGAATTTGGCTCACCATATATTCATCAAAACTAATTTAGCTACATTTTTTTTCTAAGATTACTCTGTGTAAAATTCCTATATCTAGTTTAGGCACATGCATTTTCATCTGTATCTATGGATGAGATACTGGATTTCCTGTCTATCTCAGTGTAACAGATACCTTGAAGTCTAGCAATTAAACAGAACCACTGAGAAATCATTCAACTTTTTTATTAAATTGAGAAGCCCACTGAGTTTTCACACTGTTTGGTCCTCTTGCTAAGAAATATATGTATTGATCATCACCACAAAATGGAAATCACTGGATGCTACCACAACTCAGTTAATTTTCAGGGGCTTAAAACATTGCCTTACCCATGTATTAAACTTTATCAAGCTGCAAGAAATATTTTCCTGTGTTCCTTTATGATGCCTATATATATGCGTAATCCTCTCTATGGATCCATGTCTATAAGAAGCAGAAATCTTGGGGAGAGGTAATATAGAAGGAGAAAAAGGAAATGCTGTTAAATACTGAAACCTAAATAAAATCATAATTTAGCTTGTGCTACTTCATCTTAAGGGATAAATTAAACTGACTGCTGAAATAAAAGATAGGCAACAAAAATGTGAGCATTCTGACCCATAAAAATATGAGGTTCTGATTGTGTTCATTATGATTTATAGAATATACCAACTATTTTACACTGAAATATATTTAGAGAAGTGTATTTCTTAAATAAAATTATGACCTAAGTAAAAGCAGATCAAACCACAGAGTACAGACAATGCTATTTACAGCTGAGTATTTCCTATTTTGTATAAATAGCATTCAGGAAGAAAATGATAATTACATAATTACGGTTAACATTCAAATACTGCAAATTCAGATTCTGCTCCCTAAAATCATTTTAACATACGTCAGTATAAAACAGAGATACATGATATAGATGCAAGATACAGATATTTTTCTCATATTTAAGGATCTAGAATTTCATAAAGGATCCTTACAGAACAATAAAAACTGTAACAAGTTGAGTTTGAAATACATTTGCAAATTGGCTTTGAAAATCTTAGCTATTCCTTGCTCCTTAGCACAGTCTGGAAGGCCTGCTAATGTAAGACTAACCTGCTACTGCCTCATCCCTTTATTAAGGCTGGATTGACAAATGTAATGGATAAGAACTCATTCAGCTGGCACACAACTATTGCTTTATAAACCCACTGAAGCTGCAGATCAGAAATAAGGACCAAATAGTGACAACCTCCAATTCTTTAGCCACGAAATACTACAGGAAAATGTCCAAATTTACCAGAAAAGTGCTAGTCTACAAATCCATGACTAATTCTTAGTGCTATAATTCCTCAAACATAGGGATTTTTGACAATTCAATGAGAGGTGCCAATACAACATGGGTATTGCTTTTCCAAGTTTAAATACCCGCAGCTGACTAAAGCAATGCCACTTTGGACCAAAGAACAACACTCCTGCAGGCACACAGGCCTAACCAAATGATCTTGGAAGCAGAGGGGAAGACTAGTCACACCCTGAGGCACTGGTAATCGCAATGCAATAGTATTTCTATAGCAGTTGATAAATGCAGCAAACACATGCATTGTGCTGCAATGCAATGTGCAGACACTGCTGCATTCAGTATATATTCTTACACCCTTTCCACACACTTCTCAAAAATATTAGAAGCATTTAGTCATCTTGTTTTAGCTTTTAAACATCAAGGCTACTACAGCTCAATGAACTGTCACCAATTAGCTAAAATATTTTTCTGAACTCCTTCAATACTCAGTGTTTTTTTCACCTGGACAGAGTAAAACACACACTACGTGTTCACACATGTATGTCTACAACTTAACCACAGAAGAAACATTCCAACTGCAAAGTTGCATAGAAGTAAGCCAGTATTTTGGTGTCATTATAAAAGAAGACTAAGATTCTGTAATGTTAATTATAAAAACTTATTAAAAAAACTTTTATTACCCACCTTAACAGCTTCAGGTGGCAACCAGAAGAAATCAAAAATACGTATCATTGATACATCAACCTAATACAGGAGAACTTACTTCCATAGGTAATGAACTAGGCTATCAAATCAGCAGCAGAAGGCAACTAATGTGTACTGCAAAATGCTAGCAATTTCTGCTTATATTCAACCATACTATTTTAATTCAGTTAATTTCGTTCAGCTAACAGAGAAATGCACTTGAAAGCAAAAGCACAATGAACTAATGAAATTAGAATACATTTTAAAGGAAGGTGTTTTCTCCTTCCTTTAGACTTCAATAGGCCATCAGATTCAGAAATCAAAACAAAGGATTTTTTTATCTTCAGGCTACAGTTCCCTAATCTGAATTTAGTATTGCTAAAGACTTACTGCAGGATGCTGTTAAGGGCAAAGGCCAATGGTGGAGAAAGTGAAGTATCAGAATTATTGTACTGTAACAAGCATGGGAAAAGATACAGAAGGAGGACATAAGGGGCTGTTGTGAGTTAACATGCTGCTGGTCAGTACACTTAGCTAGCTGAAAGTGCAGCTGCTGACCTCCTCCAGATCCTCCAGTCCACCAGGCTCAACTAACATTAGCAATATGAATCTGGTTTTTGGTAAGTTATTAGGAAACAAAATATTTCTGAATTAATGTTCACATTATTTGGCATCTTGAAAACCATGCATTTAGTACACCTGCACATTTCTGGTAATTGGTTTGATATAAGAAACTGCACAGCAAGGTGTTTTAGCTAAGCACTGCTCTAGAACACATCCCTAAAATACACTTTTGAAAACATTTTCAGGGTGGCACTAGAATTCTCGCATATATGTATATACACACAGATATATATATATATGCAAAATTCACCCATCACATATTATGGTTATTATAAAGCAGGATTGCCAATACATTCTATTCTTACACTGTACAATCTGGTTCAGGTAAAGGAAAGGCAAAAGCATGGTCAGACTCTGAACTGGTTTTAGAAACAGAAAAGGAAATTAGTTTTATTCACTCTGCTACCCTATTGTTGTTCATTCTTACAAAATTTTCCCTTCTACACCCAACTTTTGGGATTTCTTCAACAGTATCAATAAATTCAAGGAGGCTGACTTGCAATCTTCCTAACCAAGCTAGAAAAAAATAGCAGAAATTTGTCAAGGAAATACTCCATGAGTCATGCAGACTGAACAGATTCAGATAAAGGTTTACATCAAGCTCACAGTTTTGGATGGGTTTATTCACTTTATTTGTTACTACATCAGAATTTACACTTTGATACATTTTGATACAATCTGAGTACCTCCTGCAATCAATAATAATGTTGCTTACCATCATATAAAGTCATAAAGTACATTAAACAAGACACATCTTGTATCCTGATAGAGGCATACTTCTTTGAACCAAACTTTGATCTGCTTCATAATTGTCATTTACCCTTCGCTGTGATTTGAATTCATCTATCTAGCAATGCACGAAGCTGTTCAAGACTCTGTTGCCAGCATGAGCTCATTACAAGTTCAGGAAATCCAACAGAATCCTTTTCTGTTTGTCCGTGCCCTCTACAGACAGTTCCCAATTCACAGATAATGTTACACAATTGCTGGCTCAGTTATTCTGTTATTTGCAAAAGAAACTTAAAAAACAAACAAACAAAAAAAAAGAAAAAAACCCCAAACCAAATATTTAAGATAAGAATCACTGCAGTGAGGTGCTGAACATTTTAATGGATGAAACGTAGCCAGATGTCACACTTTCTACAAAGCCACATATCTCTGCTGGAAATCCTAGAAAATATCACTTCCTTATTAATTTATTTTGAAAAATTTGCCCATATACACATGTAGTGTCATAAATTCATAAATCTGCCTCCAAGTTTATTGTTAACAAGGTCATAAGAGGTGTGTGACCCAGCAGAAAAATGTGACAATGAATTTAATCTTAATCAACAGTGACAGCGTTGGGAATATGAAAATTATGGGCTTTAGATATATCTGGTTTTGTGTATATTATGTCATCTATTAAAAAACATAAGTTAGGCATTGCTTCATTCCCCATACTTCTGTTCCAACTGGGGAGAGTTATCTCAAACAGAATACCGATTATGCTGCTCCATTAACAAAACCAGGCATGCAGAGCTAAATCAAGCAAACGTCTGCAATGCACTTCATTCTGCTATGTGAATCTATGCTGTCTGTTAGAAAGGACATAGGACATTTTAAAGGATTGGTGCATTTTAGGGAAGGAATCATGACTTACATGCAAAGTCTGTATTTTTTCTTACATTGGCTAACTACTAAATTATTACCGAAATAATGTTTTTTCTTTGAGTAGGTTCTACAGTTGACTGTGTATCTGTACCATTTTCACTTACAAATCTTCATGGAATAGACAATTTTAATCCTAACAAGGGATCCACTTTTGTCAAGATACAGAGATTCTCCTGAATCGAGTCACTCCCTTATGAGGTTATAGTCTAAAGCAACGTTTCTTGGGAAAACATACCTTTTAGTAACAAACAAATGTTAAATCCTAAAAATTGGATAAGCCAAAGCATGAGAGGATCAAGGAGCTCTCAGGGTGAATGTGAGTATTTCTGTATAAATCTAGCTGATCTGATTGTGGAAAAATGTGTGGAACCCACTGAAGACCTTTTGCAAAGTGATCATTGGTAATTGAATCACTAGAATATCTGTAACATGGAATACACAATTTTTAGTGTGAAATTTCAAAAATACATTGGTTTAATATAAGGATATCACAGTAGGCCAACCTTATAACTTATGAAATGGTCTCAGAGTACAAAGATAATGCAAGATTTTTCAGCAATAGAGTCTAGGGGTTTTGTATCTTTGGAAAGAATCTTGAGAGCATTTCTATTGTTCCTCTACAATACCTTGTTTTTCTAACATCCTCATGAAATATATGCTGAGTCAAGTTCTCTGGCAGCCAGAATAAAACCTAACCATTGTTCCTTAAACTACAAACCCTCCTGCAATTCCTCCAGTCAGTCGCTGAAACCGGGGTGTGTGGGGGGGGGGAAGCTAGCAGTCACCACTACCTTCACCTCTACCACCGAAGTCGCTCTAAAACAGAGCCAAAAGCAAACAGATGTTCTTGGTTTAGCTCATATTCTTTATACACCTGGCAGGTACAGTAAAAGCTGCATTTTAATGTGGTGTTTAATATTAATGAAATGGGAAAGATGATGCACTCTTTGTTAAATAAACACAAAGAAACCCTGAGCAACAAGTCAATAAAAACAAGAATTAAGAAACCCAAAGGTTTATATCCTTACTCTCACTCTGTAAGTCATGACGACAATAGCATGCAAAGCAAATATGGCTTACCAAGTTCTGTTACGTAGTTTTTTCCTTCTGAAGGTAAAGGAATGTACTGATTAGAAAAGAAACTGCTTCCATAACCCAGGACAAAACCTTCTAGTCTGGTGTTTTGACTTGCTCGAAGATACCTCATGCAAATGGTGTCATCTGTGGCATTGATCTGAACTTTTAGACCATGTCTTTTCACTGCAGAAGAAGTAAAAAAAAAAGAGAAGATCAGAATGTATTATCTTGTAATTATATAATCAGTAATGGACTATGACAATATAACAATATAACAATATAGGGCTGTTATGCTGTTTACGTTACCAAGAAACCTTTTTTCTTAGAACAACAAAGAATGACTTCATAACAGACTAATCCATTTTTTTTAGGCTACTAGAAGCTGTTATGTCTTATCTTGGTGGGGTGAGGGAGGATGGGATTTCCCTTCCTTGTACATACAATTTTAATATTACCTTGTCTCCTGGTTTTGGCAGTTGGCACTGTTAGGCTTATCATATTTTCAGAATATGATAAACTGTTAAACACCAATGATTAAAAAAAGAAGTAGACTTTCCCCAAATTTATGACACTAGCGCTAGAATTATATATTTTGGGTTATTATTTCCCTTCACATTCTCAAAATACAGATTTTTATTCCCAACAGATTTTCAGGCATCTCTCCAATCATGAGTGCTGAAATTTTCAGAAAAAAAAATCCAGAAATTTGCACAAACTCATTTTATTTCAGGAGCTAAATCCTGAAGAAGAACAATGAGATGTATGATCTGTCATTACTTAACAAGGGAGGGTGATGCTGAACTTCTTTGTCGTTCCTGCCCCTCACTTTAAACCCTTCTTTCCTTTTTTTTTCTCTCTCTGTAATTGTATACTGATGTTCAAAATTTCTCTAGACAAGTACATATTCACTGTCTGGTATCACCCCATACCCTCTCTTGTTTTCTTTTGGAGAAATTCTAATGACCAGAGTTGCCAAGAGGCCACAATCTCCAGTTTGTGAAAATGATTTAGTAGTACTAAATTTAGTAGTTGAGCACCTGCAGTTGTCTGCATGATAAATATAAAGACCCAAGCCAAACATTTTATGCCTCTTCCCTTTACAGAAAGAAGAATACAATTAAAACCGATGGAAAAGATGTGCCTCCAAGGAGATCCTTCTTTTATCTAAAGACTGATCAAGCAAAAGCACTCAGCCAGGAAACAGTCACAGTTTTCCAAAGGCAACTCTGCCAGGTTCCAGAAGACTGCAAGACTTCTATAAAACTCAACTCTCTGACATTTTCAGCAATACAATACCATCACAGGGAAAGGCGTGACAGTTGCCTCATTATCTGGGAGACATCCTCACTTCTTTTATATTCAGTATATGAAGCTGCTGTGGGTATGCAACTTTGGATATCAAGAAGGTTCCAAAGAGCAAAAACCAGGAAGAAAGCCCAAGACTTCAAAACCCTTTAATATACTTCATAAAGATGCCTAGTAAAAAGTGTTGCATGACAAAAAAGTTTGATATTATCCCTGATCGACAGTGAACTAGATCTGTTAAAATTACATAGTCTGCAAAACTCCAACCTAACTTTGGAGAGCTGAGCATAAATGAAAAGATGGTCTTGTGGTTCCACTGAATATACATGTCTAAGAACACAGCAAGACTTACAATACTCAATTCAAATATAATTCTATTCCTGTATTAAAACTCTTAAAACTGGATTTTTTAAAAAATATTCAAATTTAGAAAAAATTCAAGAGTTTGTTTTTGTTTTGTTTGGGTTTTTTTAACACAATTGTTGCTATATACCTCAGTTGTACTTTAAATTAATTTGAAGACTTAATTCTAATTCAAGATTGAATTCAGCTGGGTTTGATTCCAATTAGATTGATACTGTGTTTTATTCATAAGTAGTCAATTCAAATGACAAGATGTCTTGATGTTTTTTAAGCCTAAAAGCTCTCAGTGAAATTTAAAAAAACAGAAATAGGATCTAAATGGGATACCAAGACAGCAACAGCTTTGAAGTAGGATACTTTAGACCTTTTCTTTGTAGCTAGTGTACCAAAACCACCAAGACAGCTTTTAAACTTGAAGCCAGTTCTAGCAGAACATAAATGGGAATAATGTATTTTTTAAAATAGAGAATAAGGCAAAAGAAAAGGAGATTAACTTAAAATATAAAACATAAATCCTTGTCCTCCCTACCTTGTCTTGACATGGCAGGTTTTTTTCCTCTAGTTCACTGTTAAGTACAGGATGCTTTCTCTGGATTTGTGGCCTGGATGGCAGGGGGGTTGGAACTAGATGATCTTAAGGTCCTTTCCAACCCTAACTATTCTATGATTCCATGAATTAGTGGGATGGTGCTAACTAAAGCAACACAAAGCTTCCAAAAACAGCAGCAAGGATGGGGGGGGGGGGGGGGGGGGGGAATTAATTACAACTAAATAAAGTCATCAATTTTATCCAGTGCTGATTCTAATAAGGAAGGTTCTGCAGTAATTTTGGGCATGGATATCTCCAACTTGGTATATCTCGAGCTGGTGAGCATTGGTGTTATAGTGGTTAGCATAGGCACCTGCGGCCACACACCCTGCCACTCATGACTGTCCAGCCTTGGGGAAAAATCTCTTGGTCCTCCTATATTGTCGTCTAACGTTTTTTACTTTCAGCCTGGGAACAATGCTGATAACACTGATGTTTTTAGTTCCTGCTCTGTAATGTTTACTCTGACCAAAGACTTTTCTGAGTCTCATGCTCTGCCAGGGAGAGGGGGAAGCCATAAGGAAGCAGAGCCAGGACACTTGATCAAAACTAACCAAAGAGGTATTCCATACCACAGCATGTCATACCCACTGTATAAAATGGGGGCAGTTACCTGGAAGGGATAGATCACTGCTTGGGTTGGGCTGGGTATCGGTCAGTGGGTGGTGAGCGGTTGTATTCTCTTCCCTTCTTATTTCCCTTATCATTATTATTATTGGTGGTAGCAGTAGTGATTTGTGTTATACTTTAGTTACTGGACTGCTCTTATCTCAACCCCTGGGAGTTACATTCTCTCAAATCTCCGCCCCATCCCTCCAGGAGTGGGGAAGGAGGAAGTGGGGGAGGAGTGAGAGAGCAGCTGTGTGGTTCTGGGTTGCCAGCTGGGCTTAAACCATGACACCAAGGTAGGAGAAGCCGCTATGCTGAATCACCTACTCTCTTCTACCACTAGTGCTAAAACAAAGGTTCTCTGTTGAAGTTAAAAGAACCCAAGTTTACTGGGAATCATAGCTGTTGAGTGAGAGCACTTGGGATCCAGAGAGTGAAAGGCTACATAGGAGACAAAACCAAAGAACCATGAGGACAGAAGGAAGCCAGCAAGTACAGAAAGTGTTGTCTGTTGTGGCAGAACCACCACTGCATAGTAGTGGACTCTTTGTAGGGAACACAAAATGTCTATGGATTGTTTGTATGGAATAACATCTCTCCCCAAATCAGGTCAGTGTGCTACATAGTCACGAATCCAGATCTTCTTCCTGTCAAAAGATCGGTACTCCAACATCTTCCCAGAAGCCCTTGCACTCTTACAGCACCCCACTTTTGTGCCCAACTACACACAGTATACTTCTTAGTAACACTCTATAAAAATACAAACGCAAAAGGATGTGAATCAACCCTCTTTTTTTTTTTTTTATAGAGTACATTGTAAATAAATTGTTCTTAAAAAAATAAAAAAAAAACAGTCAAAATGTTCCATACTCAAAGAGGTCACATGATCACATGGGTTCAAAGGAGACCTGGACCCTTATCAACAAATTCAAACATTTCCCAGGTCTAAAAGGAAAAGGCAGTTTTGTGCAGGAGACTGTAACTCCACTATGTTGGTCTGAATTAAAAACAAACAAAAAGCCTCCCATGAAAACATAAGAAATTGCAACTCATGTTAAGACCTATGTGGAAGGCCCACATGGTCTCTTGTAATTGCCGGAGCAGTCAAGAGGAGTACACAGTAGTAGAGGGGCCTATGCAGCCAGACGAGGAGACCTCCACCCTGTGTGTTCCGAAGACACTCCCAGTTTAGTCAAGACAGGGCCAGCCTAAAGCAGTACAAATGTAAAGGACTTTGCATTAGTTTGGTGAATGGGGACTGCTCTCAGAAACACATTGGCAAAACACATTTTGCTTGCGTTCTGAACAACTAACAGGAAAAGAAGGTATTCCCATTCTGAGTAATATCTCTATCTTGGCCACCATTCAGATAAACATTCATTAAATATGATTGAAAGGGCAAGGGAAGTCACAGGAATTTAACTGCTATTATTCTGTGATAAGAATGCATCTGATTTCAAGAAAATAACTTTGTCATATTATCATTTTATGAAAGAGTTGAATGATAAACTAAGCACCTAATTCCAACATAAAGAGATTCTGAAAATACCTTACAAACAGAAAAGAACAATTGCAAGCACAGAGCGAGGCAAGGGTAAACCTTCCTAATATTCACTTTTATTAGCTTTTGGCACATGTTACTGAAACTCTGGTCTTAAGTATTTGCATTTGTAGCATAATTCTTACACATTGAGACCGTCTCCAAATGCAAGTCTGGGACTTGTAGGTACCTTTGAAAAACAATCTTTCCCTTCATGCTTGCCAACAGAAATTCCACACTGATCTGCAAATATTCTCTTCAACAAAAGTCAGTTGATGGCCAAAACCAGCAGGACGAACAGCACACAACATACCTGAACTGAAAGCACTACACTGAGTTCATTAGATCACTTGCAGCATTAGAATCACTCTAAGGAAAGCACTCTTATAAGGGGAAAGCCTGTTAAAGACAGCTTAATGAATCAGCTGCATCATAATGGAACCAACCACCAATAACTCTTCAGAAAGAATAGCTACAGATAGACTGAAGAATCCAGTTTGACACTTGTTCAAGCTTTGGATCCACCATGGATTATGTGAAGTACCTTCTTTTTCTTATCACTTTAATCATGGAGTAACAGAGGAAGAGAAAGGAGAATTCATAAGCACTGCTACCATCTCTGATTCTTACTAGCTACTTCTAAGCGATGATTCATATTTAGCCACAAGGCAGAGAAGTCCAGTTTTTAATTTCTACTTTCACACTGAAAGTTCAGTCAAAGCCCTTTGGCTTAGGTCTAACATCCCCTAAGAAATCACCATTCCAAAGCAGACCGAAGAGGCAAAACTAATTACTAAGAAGAGATTTATATTATTCCTTTGATACTTAATAAGTGAAAATAACTAAGGAGATGAAAAGAAATGGTTCACTGGGCTAGTTGCATTAAAGCATTATTTGTTCCATAATTCATTGTTGGGGACAGCAGTATTTCCAACCTATGCAATCAAATAAATCCATCTGAAAGTTCACGTCCCCAAAGAACAAATAACAGAATTTTGCATCAATAATAGAGATTTAAAGTCTTTGACATTGTGTCCAGTGTGCCACTATATCATTACAGCATTGTTGGTAATTATAGATGTAGAGTTAAAATGGCCAGCTGTTGCAGAATGGCTCCAGGAGCAAGGACATGGATCCTTGGAGGCCTTGTGCGAGCAAAGCAAAGTGTAGGTCTCACATGTACATGACTTAAGCTGAAGGGCACACTGTCCTTGACCTCTGGGGAAAGTCCCTAGGGGCGGAGCTGTGGTTGAAGACCCTTGTAAACAGGGACCGTACATGGGAGGGGAATGTAAACGAAACCGTTCAGAACTGGCCAATGCTGTTATGTCTGGTAGGCATAATTAACACTATGAGGATATAAGCCATGTACAACACGAATAAAGCAGAAGCTTGTTTATCACTCATATTGGGTTGTTGTGTCTGGCTTCTCCTCGCTGTTGGCAGCTAGCTGATTTGATTTTCCTCTGTTTCAAAGAACATGAGAGAACTTGGGTGATGAAGTGACTGGAATGTGGATTAACTGTCTCTTTTCTGTTTCTAACCAAACCCCAAAATGTATCTTGGCCCTGTCAAATGAAGTATCATCAGCTGAAGAGCACTCAGTTCCTGTCTTCAGAAGATATGTCAACAGCTGATAATGTATCAGCTAGTAATTATCACATTCAGTAGCAACCCTGAGGTGTTGATATAGCAACAAATTTAAAGAATGAAGCACAAATGAAAAAGTCGCCATGTTTTGTTCTGTAATAAATTCATCTTGGCAACTTAAATTTAGAGCAATCTCCTCATATATTTCACTGAAGGCTCAGCAAAACCAATACTGGGACATACTGTAAAGATGTAGTTGCCAGCAATTCTATGTATCTACCGAAAGCAACATACAAAAAAGTATTCATTACTTTGATGTCATCTCTCTCATCTGTTTTCACATCATTCAAGCACTTCTTTCTGTGTTCTACTTCCATCCTTTTCACTCTCTTTCTCTCAAGGCTCCTTCCACATGTTGGCCTATTTTTTTTTTTTTTAATTATTTATTGGACTAAGTACAGTAGCTATCTATTTTTAGGATACAAAGCTGAAAATTTTTACATCTTTAAACTCAGCATCCCGCTTCAGTGATCCAAGCACCATTTCCAGCTTTAATTCTGCAGCTCATTTCCTGTCATTTATTAAAATACAGAACAAAATTGAAAATAAGCAAGAAAACTGTTGTTTGAGAATAACCAAGTCTGCAGCTCTGATGGTAAAGAGAACAGGAGCTCTTTAGGCAGAATTTGAACAAACTGTCCCTGGCTGCTGTCATAAGATACTACTTTCTCTTTAATCTTGGAAAATTTCACTCCTTTCTTTACTCAGTCATTTAACTGCTAAAATTTTAATTTAAATGAAGTCCAATTTAATGAATTTAAATAAAATTCAACATTGAGCAACATTTTTGAAGGATAGAGACAGAACAAAGCCTATCCATTATTTTTAATCCATAACAGCCCCTGAAACTCCTTCAAGTTGAAATATTTTTTATAGATAGTCCTTTTCAAATCAATAGCACCCAAACAAACAAAAAAAAAAAACAACAAAAAAAAAGGGGGGGGGCATTATTTTTCCATGAAAAAGAAATCTTATTAATAAAAGGAACCTCAACCCCTTATTTTAATTTAAATTATGGCCAATTATTTGCATGAGGACAAAGCTTGATTATAATTACAATCTCCAGGGCATTGTTCCCTTGGCTTCGTTCTCAGAGCTAGTTGTTGCTGTTTTCTTCCAGGCTGGTCTGGAATGTCTTTTTTCTGGGCTGATGCAACTCTACCTGAATAGAGCTGATGACACAGTGACTGCAACTTGCCCAAAAGAGCAAGATTTAGTATTACAATAAACACACCCGTACCCATCTTGTGAGAACCACAGTTCAGTCTGTGGTTTAGTTCATACGTTCTCAGAAGATTGGATTAAAAGTATCTAAAATAACATATCCTTGAAGAGAAACAAGTATTTCTTCAGAAGGTAACATAATAATCTATTTCTTGCAGAAACATCTAGAAACAGAAAAAAACAATCTGCCCATCACATTGACACTGTATATACAGGCACCATGCCCATGGCAGCACAAGACATTTATCAGTTCTTAAATATACACAAGCTTATAAGGAAGTACTTAGTACCTTACTACTGCCTAATGGGATTTATTTTCTATTTATGAATCCCCCATTACACTATGTATAGTTGAAATAATATACAACAAAAGATAAAAACCGAACAGGATCATCCCTTCTCCAAAGTCATGATGGTTTTTAACTTCCAACACTGTAATCATTTTATGATCACACAAAGTAGCCAAGTTCTCCGCTCAGAATCACCTTCCAACATCCAAGACAAACAGGACTTCAAATTGTGCAAAGGATCAATAGCTTTGGATGTGCACCTGGCAACTGTACTTGCAATATTCTGTGTTTTAACTTTGGAGTATGTTCCTCACTTTTCAGAGGCAGACAGCTGATAAAGCAATTAAATACCTGAAGCATACATAAGAATTCTTGGGTGTTGCTGTATATCATATGCTAAACTCAGAATAAGCAAACTTGATCAGTTAACAAAACCAGTAGTCACATATGAAATGCTGTTATGCTTTGGGAACTGCCATTTGGGCTTGTCAATGTATTTAAGTCTATCAATAAAGATTTTAACCAGCTTCTCTTATTTAGTTTAGAAAGCTATGGACACAAACAAAAAAAACCCAACCAACCAAGCAACCAACCAAACAAACAAAAAAAGAAGATAATTGCTTGGTGTTTCCAAAAGAATACTCAAAATAAAGTGGTTTTACCTACTTCTTGGTCTCCAAACTGAACATCCTCACATATGTCTATGACACTAGCTGGAAACAGACTAGTCCTATAAGGGCTGATTCCAGCTGCATATAGTTTTTTCCAGATGGAAAATGTATCTCATCTTGTACCATTATATGAGATGGATCTCAAGACTGATCACCTGGCTTATTAAGAAAAAAAACGTAACCAATTAAGAAATATCACAGGTGACCCTTTTCATCTTCTATAATGCCCCACATTGTGAACTTGAAGAAATCAAAGGGAAGCTTCCACAGTTCAAGCAAATGTCTGAAAAAAGAAGCAACATACTTTCAGTAAGTCTTCAATTAAAGAGTGTGAAAATAGAAACCACTAAGAAGATAAATACTTGACGATTTTTAGAAGCAATATCAAATTCCAAAATTTGGCAGAAATTCTTTGTTTCAGCACTGTGAACAACGTGTGAAGAAGAGGCATTGTTCACTTGTCTTCAGAAAGCTAAAAGATGAAATTGTTTTAAAACAATCAATTAGAGGAAATAAAGGGAAAAAATATATTTCTAGTAAGTATACAATATGTAAAATAATAGCTATGTGTATGATTAAGGGAGCACTAAGATCAATCACAAATACTTACTCTTGCTTCTAAAGAAGTTTTTCATCTGTTCTCTCATCTATTTCCTTCCTACCCAGGATATGGCTGGCAATATATAGTTCATGTTTTCTGAGTATATATCCAAATTCTATATCCATTACATCACCTGCTCCATTTCAGTACATTGCCTTTTATCTACAGAGATGAAAGCAAGCAGTGGGGAATAATCTCAATTTCTGACCCATCTTTTTATGTCCATATTTACTTTTTTAAGAATTCTCCATCCAATGTTTTATTAAAAGAAAACGAAAAATGCTAATAAAGAAAACTATCAGCTACATAAAAGTAAGGCTTATGTTAACTCTGCACCTATACACAGACCCATCGGCTAGGCAATTTGTGTACAACTGACTTCTCATTTTTACTTTTACTTCATTCAGGCATGTATTCAATTGTTCATGGAGAATTTATGGTATGTAGAAAGTTATGTTTGTCTCATCACTAATCTTGTAACTCAGTGTGCAGTGAGAAGATTAATTCCAAAGGAATGTTCTTTGACTTAAGAGCATACTAAGTACAACACTTCTGAACATGTTTACATTTTTAAATGAGATTGTCTTTCCCGTGTCAGTTTTGTTTGACAACTGACAAATGTTTTAACACTACAAAAGCAAATTACTGAGGAAAAACCAACAAACCAACAAAACCAAACCAAACCAAAACAAAAAAAAAAAAAAAAACAGCAACAACAACAACAACAAAACAACAAAAGCACCCCAAATAACCTAGGAAAGCCAGGTCATGGAAAAAAATCTTCACAATACCCAAGATTTCTACACTGAAATAGGGCATAAATAAGAATATCAATTTCCTTTCTATGGTGGAGCATCTGTAATTTTTCTTCAGCCTTAATACTATAAACAACCTTCCATTCCCTTCAAATGAATATACTGATAGCATCTGATGTTCATTGCTAATTTCTGTAAATACTTCCAAGAGGAATGGAACATAATAAACATCTGTTACATTATTGAGAAACTTCACTTTCCAATAATTCACTACTGCACATTAACAACATACTAACATTTCTACCAACTACTATTTGACCATGTCACTAGAACTGAGAGAGTACAGGGGGATTGATAAAAGCTTGGTAAGACTAAAACAAATAAATTACCAAAACTGAATCCCACATGTGATTTTTTTGTGCACATGCATGCCTCTGCGTACTAGACAGTCTTTAAGAAATTACTCTCATAACTTGCTTATTTGCGTGCAAGTTTAGCTTAAGTATAAATCTTTCATTGGAGCAAAAATCACAAAACCTGTCCAAATCCAAAACAAGTTCTTTAGCTTAAAAAGTTTATATAATTACCGTTTCCATCTTTTTAAAAAAATCTTATGATGTTTATACAAGACTTGATAAGCAGACAACATAGATTACCTACTACACCATCACCAACTGACTCACAGCAGATTTACCACCTACTAAGGAGCACTGAATAATCAACACTAACAGGGAAACATTTTTATTAGACTTGCCAGATTTTGCCTTCAATGTTACCTTCTGCTTTTTGTTTTAACTATGAGGAAAAGATGCTTGTCAGGATTTATGCTTGTCATAGCATTGCTAAAGCTGGTTTTACTCAGTGAGAGAGCAAATAACAGGCTATCAATGTGGAGCAAGTTCATAGTTGTGTTCATAACAGTAAACAGCTGTTAACAAGCTTTATGACAAAGGAAGGAGACCTACTGATTCAAGCTTAACGCACAACCCTCTCACTTTTACCTAAGACAGCTTTTCACCAAACTAAGAGAATTCACAGTTCTCAAAACTGAGTACAGCCATTTCTCTACCTATGAAGCTATGCTTCAACATACACTGCGCTATAAATAAAAACTCTGCCCTGCCATTTAATCCAGCCACTTCAGTGTTTGTGTGAGCCAGAGATAATGGAACTCAGCCGAAATTTCCAGGTCAGATAATAGTTTTCTTCCTATTATTTCTGTCCCAAAGCTCAATTTCTTACCACCTTTCATTTCTTCATTTTCAGCATATGTGTTTGGTACAGACAAGAAAAGTGATAAATGGTAAGGTCTGAAGTCCTGCATTTTCTTGTTGTACATTTTTTTGTTCATATGTAGGTTTGAACTGTAGTAATAGGGAATCAAGACTGCCAGAAAATACTTTCACTTCACAGAAAACAACCTTCTGGGACATTTCAAGTTTATATATTTTTATTTTTGAAACAAACACTGCTTTATGTGTTTTTAAATTACTCCAGAATTTTACATCATAGCAAGAAAAATTAAAATTAATAATTAATATAAAACAGAGGCAAGCAGCTGACAGAATGAAAAAAGGTTTTTCCCCATGCAAGTTTAAAAATTTTATCCCATATACCCTGCCAGTCCTTTAAAATTGGACAGGTTTCCAAAGCATTAATTATGTAAAGTCATATCAAACAGTCTGTGGCCATTTATAGATTCACAAACTAATGGCACAACTGCTGGTGGCAGGAAAGAATATTGCAATCTCTTACTGCTTTATTGAATCATGCTTTTCCTCAGCAGATTTCAAGAATAATGCAAAAAACTCAGATCTACACAAAAACACAGAAATAACCCTATTAAAGTAATTCCCTCACACTTTCAGAATCCATTTTGCCGTTGAATCTCCAGCTTGAATGACAGCACTGAATTACAACCCCTTATTAAGTACTGCAGTAACAGTCTAGTGTTAGCACACTACACAAATAAATATAAGTAAAATCACATGCAGAGGTTTAGGTACTTAATTATGTGGGTTTATTCACTTGGAGCCCTGCAGTCTTGACATATTTGTTGAAGGTAAACAGGATTTGTGCAAAAAAAATGTCTACCATTACCCTAAGAAAACATGGTAGATTCACTTGCCTCCTTTATTCTCCCTCCAGAAACACTCTAAATAATATTAAACCATTATGGAATAATGGATCTCAGCAACTTCAAAGTACTTTACAAAACAGAGGTTACATTTTGTCTACCAATCTCTGAAAAAGTACAAAAAATCCTCCCTCTAGAGTGGGAGAAAACTATCTGCCTACTAATAAAAAAGCATTCCCTACCTCCCTGCCTTTACATCTTTTATCTCCTGTAGTCAGTGTCTCAACTCTTTACCAGCATTTTATTCAGCAACTCTGAAGTGAAGATTCTGGGTTGATATATTTAATGTAACCATCCTTATGTAACCTTGCCTGGATATCTGCATATTCTGATGACATCACTTAGGTTAAGTGATGAATGCAAAATAATTTAATACTGGTGACCATAATTGCATTCACAACTTCATCAACAGTAGAAATTCACGTGGTGGTTCAAACCTTGACCTCTTTTTCCTTCACCTTAACATAACCAACACTGGTTTGCTCAAGTAGGGAGACTAAGGGTTGATTTGGCCAGACTATAGTGGCATATGATTGGTATGTTTTGAGGAACAGCTGTGCTGGGGAAGTTGGCCCAGCCCTTCCCTAAACAAAAGCCACACATTCATGATGCTGCCAGTTATCATTTTCAGTAACACTATCCTCACAACAAAATAAGACAAATATATTTCAAAAAGCAAGCTTGTATTACATATATGCCGGCCTTTATTGTAGAAAAGCCAGTTTTTAACTACGGGCATTTAAATTATGGCTGTCAGGTGAGTTCAGGTAGCGTCTAGCCTGCTTTCAGTTGCCCTTTTCCACTTGGGAGCAAACTACAGACTGGGCTGTTTTGCTAATGGCACCTATTTTAGATCACTGCCTTTCCAGAACACTAATACCCACCTCTCTTCACACCAAGATTGAATGTGACATTGATGCACAATCCATGCCAATGCATAAGTCTCGGATGACGTCCTGCAAAAGGCAGTAGTCAAGAACACAACAACAATCTCATACTGCTTACCAACAATTCAGGTCTGCACTTGAATTTCCTGAAAGAAAAGAAATCCACTAGGAGCTGTATGAACAGTTTTGACTATGGCAGGTCACTGCTAGCCATTTTTTCCCCTGGAGCACACAGAGCTTTCTGTTTGAACATGTAATGCACAGTACGCACCTGGTGAGTCCAAGCACTCCAAAGAAGCCTCAGATCCATTAATCATTCACAGTACCACCAGTCAATAGCTATACAGACTATACTATCCATGTGCAGTAGGTCTGGCCAAATAGTAGCAGCAGGATTTACCCTGTAGCTCTCCCCTCAGGTAAATTATGTAGCTTGGCTGTTGTAATGGCTAGGTACAAAAGATGATTATACAGGAGAAAACTGAAAATTTTCAGAGAGAAATACTTGGGAACATTAATATTAAAATGAAGAGGATTAAGGCTATACAGATTACCCAGCACTGAGATCATTTTAGAGGCGTTCGTACACTATGGAATGTAATTCTGGCAGAATCCACCATATGTATCATCACACTGTCACACCACTGCCTGTTCCAGTATAAAAATGGAATTCTGGTATTACAGATTATCTTTGAACTCTGAAGTCTGACACTCAATACTGAGTTTTGATACATTTTTGAGCAATCCTAGGACACAACTGTCTGTATGATAAATTAACTTTGATTAAATGAGCTCCTATAATGGCAACATTCTTATGAGTTGTTTTAATTTTCAGAGAGAATAAGCCAAATTTGCCATGATATATCTACAGACTGAAATCCTTTGCCTCTCTATTATACCAGCTAAAAGGATCCTTTTGACATTTCTCATAGGACTTTACTGTCATTTTTATGCCATTAAACATAAAAGAAGTATTTTGCACAAATCAAATTAATTCTGCACTTCTCTTTCCAGACACTAAAAAAAAAAAATGAACTTCAGTAACTGGACCTGCTTCATTAGAATATGTATTTTTAAAGGTTAATGCATTATGTAATTTGAAAAATAGTTCCCAGAAAGATGTTTCATAAACCATGGAGAAAATAACATATAAACCACATGTCATTTCACTCCTTTTGTGATATTTTTATATGCCAGCTTTATTCTATGTTAAAAAACTCTCCAACTTTCAGGACACTTTTCCCTGTCTTATGATTTCTACCCTGCTATTCTACAGCTACCAAAGAAATGCTTCTGGGGAGCTGGGGGAACAGCACACAAAAGTTTAAAGACTAAGGTTTGGCTGTTGCAGTATAGCAACTGAGATAGACTGAAATAACTCTATATTGTTTTAACTGCTCGACTCCAGTAAGTGAAAACACATGCTAAGTTTAACCTCTGCCTAGGAAGAAGTATTACATAACATAGCATAGCCAGCAAATTTAGCTGAGAATATTAGCCTATTCCTTTCACAAATGTCAACAAAAGTTTGGAAGTATACTGTAAATACAGCATTCACTCTCAAAGGAATGTCAGTTATAATTACCATAAATACAAATCTTAACTAGTAGTTACCTACAGTAGTTTCTAACATTCCTGTATACTTACCAAAGAAACCAAAAAACCTTATTATTTTTCCCACTTATCCCGACAGTTGACAACTATAGAAACAAGAAAGTTTGGATCTGGTTTCTCCTACATGAGTCTGTAAATCAGGCTCTTTCATGTGGTTCCGTAAGGAATGTTTTCCTATGAAGGCAGCTACTAGGAATAAGGTGAACTAAGCTTTCCTGAGCTCTTCCTGGAAAGCAGAACAGGACAGGCCTGAGTTCTGGAAAGTAGAACAAGGATGGACCCTAAATGCAATCCACCTGATGATTAATTCAAATAGTATAAAACTGGAGAAAGGGGGGGACTGGGGGGATGGGGATGGGAACGACACCAAAAAAGGAAAAAAAAAAAAAAAAGAAAAAAGAAAAGCATTCAGACTCTTAACTGCAAGTTTATAAGATTATATCAACCCCAAATTCTTCTCCACTCTAACAAAGAAAAACAGAACATGAAGATACACAAAAACTATCAGAAAGAGATTACAGTGAAAAAAGTGCATTTCTAGGTACATCTGGAAAGTCAAGTGGCAAAAGCAAAAACATGAAATGCTATTACCAAACACTAAGAATTTGTTCCACAACTGTTGCTTTCAACATTTGTATCAGGTCCAGCTGGAAAGATGCCAGTGAAATACAGTGTACAATTTAGTGGATTTTGTCTGACATCTATGCATTGCAATTGTTTCCACGCCTCATTAAAATATTTCAGGTTTAACAGTGCTGAACTGAAATATTATGTTGGATGGCACAAGCATAGTGGCATAATGGAAGAGACAAAAATAAGTACTACATGTCCAGGTCTCTCTCTCTTCTGATGAAAAAAAAAAAAAAAAGCTTTAGAAGCTGACATAGTCGAAGGGACAGTGGCTCAATTACTTGATAAAAGACCATCGCTAATCTTACCATCATCTCCTGCCTGTTCTTCTGCGACTCTTCACAGTCTCCATAGGCCCCAACTACTGAATTTTCTTAGCAGCTGATCCCTCAGAGACTCATGAAGCACAACATAATTGGAAAAAGGCACTGTCTCCACAGTAAAACAAAATACCCACCAAGCTCCCTTTCCAATTCCATTGCCTTTATTTGTATCTGTAAACTTCTAATGCAGAGAGTCAGAATTATGACACAGCTTGTAACTGCCTCAACACTTGTCATTTACTATAGTAAATTTGACAACTGCAAGAGAAAGGGTGTTCACCTGCATTTAGGGCACTACACTAGAACCAGATGTAAGTAAAGACCTATTTTCTATGCAAGCAAAATTATTATAATGCAGGATATACAGAAGCAGCAAAAAGTTCCCACTGGAAATTTTAACTGATATTTCCACGATTTTGACTCCTTGAGTCATGTTGATAGTGCTTCCAAATTATTCCAATAGTGCCCTAATTTTTGAAGTCAAAATTATTAAAGAATTGAATTTGTTAATAAAGAACACTCTTTTGAGAACACCAATAACATTTTCTTTGTCATTTCAGTCAAACACACACTTGTGGAAGTGAAAGTATAAAAATACACAGGAAAAGGGAAACCATGTGTCCTCCAGCCTCCTGAGCAGCATTATTTGCGCACAATCTCTCACACAGCTCTGGAAGTTACTGACATCCAAAGGGTGTGCTGGCTCTGTTCCTTTGCAGCTGCAGGAGGCAAGATGTCCTTTCCACCTTGGATCACTGAAAGGAAATCCCAGTCCACAAGACTAGCGATCAGTGTGTTTCACCTCCTGGAGAGAAGACTTGAGAGAACTCCAAAGTGCTAATAAGAAGAGTAAGATTTACATTGATAACCTGCACCACCTTAAAAATTTGGCTAGATTGTTCTCCCTCAAGTTATGAAATCTATTCCATGGTTCCCCTCAGAGAAGGAGTCACCCTCGAACCTTAGTTACATAGTTTATGACTTAAAGAGCACAGGAATTCACTAGAATTAAAGTTTGCTTAGCAGGGCAGAGTAGCCCTCTTAACAGAATACTACTGCTACATATCCTCATTTTAGAATTACTTTAAGATACAAATATGCTCTTTTGCTTATGAAAAACATCTGTACTACATTTCAAACAAGAGAGTGTTGACAGAAAGACAGTCCTCTGAACATTTCCAGGTAACAGCTAGGTACTAATATATTTGCTTTTTCAATGCAGACCAATGTAAATAATACTCTCAGAGACAATGACAAACAAAAGGATTAGACTGGTGTTTCAACAATGCAAAGTGGGAATCTTAAAAAAGCTATTTCACCAAAAACAAATGAATTTTCCACCTGCAGCTTTCTGTATTTGGCAAACAGAACTTCACTTCTGCAATGTTATTTTAGGACATGAAAAGATGCATCCCAGAGTTACTCCTGTACTGACTGCAGTGGATCAGTAACTTTGTCTGAATTTCACAGTTAACATAAATTTACAGCCACTATTCTATGGTAGACGAGCATTAGAGAAGTTCCTCCTTCAAAGTAGGCAATACATAGAATCATAGAACAGTTAGGGTTGGAAAGGACCTTAAGATCACCTAGTTCCAACCCCCCTGCCATGGGCAGGGACACCTCACACTAAACCATGTCACCCAAGGCTCTGTCCAACCTGGCCTTGAACACCGCCAGGGGTGGAACATTCACAGCTTCCCTGGGCAACCCATTCCAGTGCCTCACCACCCTTACAGGAAAGAACTTCTTCCTTATAACCAATCTAAACTTCCCCTGTTTAAGTTTTAACCCATTACCCTTGTCAGTCAACTTTCAGTTTATTTTTGTGCAAGGTTTCTCCCTGTCCTATGAAAACTGTTATAATAGTTTACTCACAGGCTGCTTTTTTTTTTTTTTTTTTTTTGGTAAAACTAAGGATTTACAGTCTGCTTGACTTGAAAAACTGTATATCTGACTACACATTGCCCCGCTATGAGCAGTATGCAGAAAACTCCACATTGGCTCAAGAAGAGGAGGTTAAAAGAAAGCCACCTCCAAAAGAATATCACCAGAGAGGTGAGAGGAGGGGGGGATGAAGAAAAAAGTAATCTTTAAAAAAAGTCTCTTGAGGAGGGGTGAGTGTTAAAAAAAATCACCTCTTCTCCTGAAAACACTTTTAGGTTCCACATCTATGAACCAGAATCTCCTAGGAAGCCCTTAAAGTAATGATTTCTTAATAAACATTCTCATAAGGAACTAAATCACAGCTCCCTTTCTAAATGTTACTAGTTTCAGGAGATCGCAGATATAAAATGCATTATTGTAAAATGCATTATAAAGCACAATGGAACCAGGCAAGCACTTCTACAAAGTGAGAGCAATGCGTGCAGTACAGAAACAATTGTGAAAGTGCTATTTTAATGCCAAAGTACTACAATCTAGATACACAAATATTCTTTTCATTTTAAGCTATGACTATTCTTCCAGCAGTAATAAAATACATATAAAATGTAAATGTGACATGGGTCACATTAGCAAGGAAAAGAACAGGTCCCTGCCAGCTTTGAAAATCTACTGTACTTCCAGACTCCAGCAGAAAGGAACAGTTAAAGAAATATTCACACAGGTTTGGAGGGTGGAAATTTCAATAAATGCATACAACCTGACCTACAAAAGTCAATTCCTACTGAATTGTTAAGGATGGATATAAAGGCAAAGCATGAAAGTTATTTCAAGACAGAACTGAAATTTTCCAACAATAACACAGGATGCTTCTAAGTCACATATTCTTTAAGATCTTAAACCACAAATCTGCACAATGCTATCTACATCCTTACAAAATCATTAAATACAGTTACTTTGTTTCATGGTAACTTCTCACTAAATTCACAAGATACCTGAAAACATTTGAACTTGTTTTATTAAAGGGCTTTAAAGTTACTCTCTTGTACCTGTACCTCACCCTGTTGACTGTTCTTTCATCTTTTCCATTATTTTTATCATTCTTAACATGCTGAAAGTAAACTTCCATGCAAAACACAAGCATTTAAAAAAAAAAAAAAAAAGCCCCAAACAGCAAAACAAACAAAACCCCGGGAAGTTGTCATAGCTACTTGCCTCTTCGCAATTTCTGAGCATTTCCCAGATTTAGTGCAATATATCCACAGAAAAGGAGAAAAACCAATCTTGACATCATGGTCACAAACCCAGACTTTCCCTGGGAATGATTCTGACAGGTAACACACAGAAGAAGTACTGCAGCTGCATTTAAGTGAACTGCTCTCTCTGTGGCAAGAGGCAGCAGCACTTTGACACGAGCTTAGTTTACACAGTGGGAGGAGACAGGATGACATCACTCACTCCCATTGGAAAAGGAAAATTAGCATTAAGAAAAAAAAAGGGGGGGGGGGGGAAGGATTATCAGGCTTCTCCTACAATAATCTTCTGTGGTTTCTTACAAGGTCCTTCCATCACTCAGGGTAAGAGATTATTGTTTTATGATTTAAATTTCATGCAAATAAAACCAGGAATATCAAAACTTCTATTAACTGAAAACTGATGTGAGAGACGTTTTCACTGTTTTGTCCAAGAAAGCTGGACTTGAAATACAAAACTAACACTTGCAGTACTCGGAAAACTGTTTGCTATATTGAACTCAGTATTTCTGCAATCTTGAGACTTTGCTTAAGGTTAGTTTGAGCTAGACATGGCTTTCATCCAGGCAAAACAATTAGTACTTCCACTTGACACAACATCATAAACATATAAATACGTGTTCATTAAAGGATCTGTGTTTATAAAAAAAAATGTAATTTTTTCACTTGTATCTGATTTGGTAATTTAAAAATATTTTATGTTTTCCCCTTTCATAAGAGTCTGGTGAGACAATGAGCACAGTGCCCATGTGAAAGCAAAAAGGCAATGCATCTCCTTTCACAGGCTAGATCCTCTCACCAGTTACATAACTGTAAATGAACAAGAAATTCCATTATTCCATTCAAAGCTGCTTCACTCGAATGAGTTGACCAAGCGCAGAATTTGGTCCTACCCACAACTGAGAAGGTGGGAATAAAGGGGTGAAGCAGAAGAAATAGTTTGCAATGGAATAAGGAAGAATTTAGACTTAGTATCTGGAAAACATTCCTAAAGAAATTACATCTATTCAGTGTGTACTCCCCAACAAACACCAAACCACCACAAAAAACATCAACAACCAAACCCAAACATATTCTCTGCTTGTAATATGCAAAGCTCTTCAGCATGCATGGTCTGTTCCCACTCCCCACTTGCCTGGGACCTGACATCATCCTACTTTCATACAGTGTTCTGTAAGCAGAGAGAAGTCACAGTATTAGTGCCTGCTCTGGGTAGAAACAAAGTAGTTTCAAATAAAAAGGCAATATATTAAAGCATACAGGAGTGTTTCTTAAAAAAACAGATTTGTACTTTATTTAAAAGACCCCATGTACTCTATACTTCAGAAAGAGCTTCAAAACAGAAGCTGAGCAATGGTCCTAGAAAAAACAACCAAGGAATTTCAAGCTCTTCTAATCAATATGGAGAGCACACAGCTATAACAAAACCATTTTGACAATGGAAATGTTTTCCAGCCTGATCACACCCTGTTAATTCTGACATAAGGGAACCTTTTTTTTGGTTCATTAACTGAAAGCTGGGAATAACAAGTTGGAAGTCAATGTTATTGATAGACCACAAAAAAAAAAAAAAAAAAAAAAAAAATCCCTGAACACTATTACCTCAAAGGTCTTTGGGAGGATTCACATCCTGAATGTGAACACTATGAACAGATACATGCAACAGGTACAATGTTTAAAAAACCATACAGTTGAACAGGAGTCTCCCAAAACACTGACCACACATGATGGCAAAAGAGTTTCAAATGAGAGAAAGCTCGCTGCACAGAGAAAATGTGACATTCTTCTTTTCATGGTGAAATAATGTTTTCAAAAATGCCCCAGAAAGCACACTCTATTTTTTCCTCTTCAAAATTAAAAACAAGAAATCAAGCATTTGAAGGAGCAGTCTCTCAGGAGAAGTAATGGAAAAAAATACTTCTTGGTTACACACAGCTGTCTGTATTACTATAAAGTGGACTCTTGGTTTGTCTTACAGCAAATTCACTCTCCTTTTAAAGATCACACAAAACCTTTCAACAAAAATATACAAAGGCCAACTTTATTCAGAAAAATCTCTGTGAAACATATTAATCATTTATTAAGAGATAGTAATATTCCCATTACTGCTTTCAGAACCACTTGCTTGTCTGCTGTCAGTTACACCTTTGCTCTCCCTCCTGTGCATTTTCCAAACACTTCTTTAGTACACCATAGAGACATTTAGCCTTCTCCTTGAAATCCTGGCAGACGATCCAGGTCCCTTTCCCTCTGAATATTCCTGTAGAAAACAGCTCTGCTCAGCCCAGTGTTCAAAAACCTACATCATGATGCATTTCACATTCTGTCTTATCAAGCATATGCTTCATCAGAGGCAATTATGGCTTGATAAGCAGATATAAGTGCAAAGACTCAAAAAAGTTTTAATATAAAATACTCTTATGCTTTTCCAGTATACTCTCAGCACAGAATCATAGAACCATAGAATAGTTAGGGTTGGAAAGGACCTTAAGATCATCTAACTCTGCATCATCTTTGCCATCAGTGATTTCATCCACTTACTTTCTTACAGCACTGACTTTTCCTAGGAAACCTGTTACACACACAAAAAAAGGAAAACAAACCAGCTTCTGCTTTTCTTCTTCCTAAAGCCTTCTGCTGTTCACTGGATACTGACTACTGCAAGCATGGGAAAAGAGGGAGCTTCTGGGACTTCAAGCACTATGCTGCACTACTGGATGCTTCTGTAATGCTGTTCAGGTTTTAGATTTCTCCTTTTGATGAAGGGCCGCTCCACAATCCCATTTAACTAGAGACAGCATTTGGTTTCAGTTCACAGAAATAAAATCTGTACATCACACTTCACAGCAGAAATTATCCAACCCAGAAGTTCCTCAGGTTTCTTTCATCCACTCAAAACTGGAATTATACTACCCATCTGTCGTAGTTTAAGCCCAGCTGTAAACCAGGCCATGCAGTCTCTGTCTCACTCCCCCCCCCTTCTCCCCCACCCAGCCCCCTCCCAGAGGGATAGGGAGGAGAATCGAAAGAATGTAAGTCCCACGGGTTGAGAAAAGAACAGTCCAGTAACTTAAGGTATAACACAAAACACTGCTGCTGCCTCCAATAATGATAATGATAAGGGAAATAACAAGGAAAGAGAATACAACCACCTGCCAATACCCCACCTGACCCTGGCAGTGATCTGGCCCTTCTGGGTAACTGACCCCAGTTCTTATTCTGGGCATGACGTGCTGTGGTATGGAACACCTCTTTGGCTAGTTTGGGTCAGGTGTCCTGTCTCTGCTTCCTGCCGGCTTCTCCTCCTCTCTCGCAGAGCATGAGACTCCTTGGTCAGAGTAAACATGACTTAGCAACAACTAAAAACATTCGTGTTATCAGCGCTGTTTCCAGACAGAAAGTCAAAACCACAGCACTGCACCAGATACTAAGGAGAAAAACGACTGCTACTGCTGAACCCAGGACACCATCCTTTGTCCCATCACAGAAGGAAAAGATGAAACGAAGATTCAGTTAATGACAGTTTTGTGTTAGTATACTTTTACCTTAAAAGGCAAGAAAAATGGGGCAAGTGCAGTTATGAAAAATCTCAAACAGATAAAATTTGAAGGCAAAACCTTTCATACCCCTAAATCCTCCAATTCAGCACCAAATTAATGCTTAACTAACAAAGTCAAGTACTCAAAAGCTTACTTCCTTATCTCAACTTCGACAGAACCTTTCTGGGGTAGATCTCGAAAACAGAGGCTCCAAAAAGATGGTATCACAGCAAGTCTGGGAGCAGAACTGTGATTTTCTGCTTCTATTTTAATAATTATCAGGCCAAAAACTGCAGTGAAAACAAGAGTATGGGAAGGCAAATAAAATGTCAGAGGGGTGTGGGGGGAGAACAGCACAGAGGGGTTTACATTTTGTTTCCAAATATGCTTTTGTTGAGATCTGGGCTCAGTTTTAATTCACCTGTCATTCCTGATTATTTTGACAAGCAAAAGCCAAGGTGACTCAACTCCTAACTGTTCTAATTTAAAGCAGGAAGAATGCGCAAAGCATAATCTTAAAAATTAAAATCCTGTTTTCACTCTTAAAAGCATAAAAATGCTCTATGGTGCTCTAAGAGTAAGGATATACTTGCAGTACAATTGGTCTGCCTTTTTTCACAGCATTTCACCAGTGCTGCCGTTTATTTGAGAAATGCCTTTGTTTTAAAATGTAAATGTTAATAATAATTATCATTCTTTTGTGTGTGACTCAGTTATTGGACTCTTTTTCTCGTAAATGTCAAGGGATCTCCTCTAAAGGCCTTCAGGAAAAGGCAGATGCCAAAGAACATTCTTTCAGATGTGTTGCTTAAAAAAGGAAGAAAAAAGAAAATCTTAACCCTATTTTCTGAAAGTCTGCAATTGCTTCTTCTTTCCCACTCTTCCACTGTCAATTCAATAAGCAAACATTTGAACTCTCATGCTACCAAAACACAGGGTCGCATGCTAATCTCGTAGTCTGAAGGTAAGGCATATTTCATTTTATCCAATAAAAATGACAGACAATGTCAATGCATTCCAATATCCTGATCCCAAGCTGAGTTCCAGATCTCCAAATGAACAGGAACAGACACAAATTGAAAGAAAACAGTGAAATGGATGGTCAGAACAGCTTTTTTTTGGGGGGGGACATTTTGTTACATAGTTTGTCACACTCTTACAGTACTCACTCATTTGACACGTGTGATTTCAGACAGTGACATCTTTATTAACAGGCTGTACATCTCATCAAATTTCTCCTGACTGAACAAATATCATCGCTCAGACTGTCTTCACAGGGCAAGTGAAGACCACCTTGGTGGGCCTTCACTGGGCTTGCTCCAGTTCATTCACTTCTGTCCTGTATTTGGGGGTGGGGTGAGAGAACAATATTAGACACAACCTAAGCATGTGGTCCAGCAAGTGGCAAGTAGCATGGGACAACTACATCCTCCGCCCACTGGCCAAGCTCCTGTTTATATGGGACACTGCTGACCTGCCTCACTGCTAGGGCCCATTGCTGGCTCCTGTGCAGCCTTTTGTCCACCAAGATCCCCCAAGTTCTTTTCAGCAGAGCTGTTCCCCAGCCCATCAAACCCCTGCCTGTATCATTGCAGGGGTTATTCCCGCACAGATACAGGACTTTGTAGTTGTCCTTGTTGAATTTCAAGAGATTCCTGTCAGCCCATTCCTCCAGCCTGCCTTGGTCCCTCAAGAACAGCCCTGCCCTCAAGCATATCAAGTGATTACCTCAATTGTGTGTCACCTGAAAATTTAGAAGAGGCCACACTGTTACCTCCTCCTCCTACAGCAAAAACCTAGCCTGTCATTTGAAGCAATATGTAACTGCTCAATACTGAATACACTGCCATCTACAGAAAAATAACTTCATCTTTTCTATCATCAACACATCTGTGCCACATGAGATAATTAACACAGACTCCTATGACTAGATTACTCTGCAACATTCCTTCGAACATGTTCTGTCTATGCCTCCCCTGCCATCATACCTCTAAATACTTATCACTGTCTGTTTAAAGAGAATCTGATTAAGCTGAAATGCAGGCAGAGGCAATGAGTAAAACATAGCAAGGCATGTGACAGGAATGAGTCTCCAAGACAGTAATTATACAAATCAAAAATATCTTAGTATGTATCAGTTTTCCTGGGATTAGAATTAATTTAGGGTATCCTAAATTATTCTGGGTTAATTTAAGCACTGGTTCTATCTTAGACAGATTTCTTTGGAAGACAGGCTTCATAACCCATGCTGTACTAAGCCTCAGTCTTTCAATATTTCATTAGTCTTCCACTGGAGAAGTCTGACTACCCTGGTCTCTTTCAGTGTCTCTCCAGAGTATGCTCTGACTTGTGAAAATACTATAAAATCACAGTCCAGATTACAGAACTCAGATTTGAAGTCTGGAGTCTCTTACTACATGCTAGGATAGGATACAGAATGTTTGTTTTTACATTTAGAACATGAATCTTGACGTCAATGGTAATTTTACTGTGAAGAGGTGTCTGTCATTAGCACAGATCACCAGGAGTATCCATCTCGGAAGATAACAGTGAAGTATTACTGATTGACTGCTCTGATGTTTCTTAAGTACAAAGCCGATTTCTACATGAATGAATACATCTCTCTGTTACAGATTTAGTTTATTTCAAATTACTGCCACTCCAACACTACGCATCAGCGATTCCACTTTCCGGCACTAGGGTGCATCCTCGAGACAATTTTTAGCCACCCAAGCGCCTTCCACCCCTCTGCTAAGCCGAAACCACCCCTCTAATCAACACAATAATTAATTACACGAAAGTCTTTGAAGAGACCAAAGGTGAGTGGAAAAACAGTTCTCTCCGTGCCTGTCACCTCAAGTCGGCACAGAAAAAAACCAAAACAAACCAAAACATCAAACCAAAACATCACAGTTGAACTCAACGTTTTAAGTTTTGCCTCGCTACAGCTGGGGCACTGAATTAAATGCAGCTGCCCATTCCAGGGACAGTAGGTGCAGCCTTGAGCTGTGCTTATTTTCCTCTCCCCTACATCAATCATTCTGACAGAAAGCAAGGGGAAGTCCTAAAAGTAACTAGAGCAAATATTAAAAAGCAAAACTCTGTTAACTGTCATGAAGAGTAGTGAAGTCATTTCACAGTTAGGTGGAGGAAGACAATCACATTCTTAGTTTTATTAAAGGATACTTATTTTCTTGGCATAAGAAAATTATTTCTTTGGCTAGGATGTGGAGATCTGGTCAATGCATGCAAAGATAGGAGGGAAATAATTCATGTTTGTTCCCCTCTCCTTATGAGTCATTTTGGCCTAAAATACATCTTCCAGAAACTTTTTGGCTACATTTTGCTATGTTAGTCTAAAATCAACACCATCAGGCTTATCTATTTCAGAATACTGTGCATGACTTTGAAGTGTGACTGCTTGTAACAATTTAAACATGTAAAAGGCACTATAAACTCTTTACTTCATTTTAAGCTGATAAGGGCAGCTAATGATCAACCTAACTATATTGTTCTGAAGTACATAGCAAAATTGTTAAAAATAATTTATAATGTACATATTCATATCTTTAGTTATCCTAATTATCTCCTGTACACAGGGACAAAAAAAAGGTATATTATATGAATATTAAACAACTTATTTAAAGCTAGCTAAATCCAAGATTAAAGAATAAACTCTGCATGCAGACATTCTCCTTTAAAACCAATTTATTTGCATGCTGATCTTAGAGCAAATATTTTACAACTGTAAGTCTAATCAAAGCAACTCTAAAACATTGCAACCTACATAATGACAAAGCGTATTATCTGCAGAAGAAAGGGATTACATTTCATAGAATCATAGAATAGTTAGGGTTGGAAAGGGCCTTAAGATCATCAAGTTCCAACCCCCCTGCCATGGGCAGGGACACCTCGCTCTAAACCATATCACCCAAGGCCTCGTCCAACCTGGACTTGAACACTGCCAGGGATGGAGCATTCACAGCCTCCCTGGGCAACCTATTCCAGTGCCTCACCACCCTAACAGGAAAGAATTTCCTCCTTATATCCAATCTAAACTTCCCCTGTTTAAGTTTTAACCCATTACCCCTTGTCCTATCACTACAGTCCCTAATGAAGAGTTAATCCCCAGCATCCCTATATGTCCCCTTCAGATATTGGAAGGCTGCTATGAGGTCTCCACGCAGCCTTCTCTTCTCAAGGCTCAACAGCCCAAACTTTCTTAGCCTATCTTCATATGGGAGGTGCTCCAGTCCCCTGATCATTCTTGTGGCCCTCCTCTGGACTTGCTCCAACAGTTCCATGTCCTTTTTGCGTAGAGGACACCAGAACTGCACACAGTACTCGAAGTGAGGTCTCACGAGAGCAGAGTAGAAGGGCAGGATCACCTCCTTTGACCTGCTGGTCATGCTCCTTTTGATGCAGCCCAGGATATGGTTGGCTTTCTGGGCTGCAAGCACACACTGCCAGCTCATGTTCATTTTCTCAAATTTCACTTCACAGCTGAACAGCAACTGCACAGGTAGTTTCCTGTTTCCAGCAGGTAGCTCTCAAATGTCTGAAGATTTATTTTTTTTTTTAATGTCATAGAATCATAGAATAGTTAGGGTTGGAAAGGATCTTAAAATCATCTAGTTCCAATCCCCCTGCCATGTGCAGGGACACCTCACACCAGACCATGTCACTCAAGACTCCATCCCACCTTGCCTTGAACACTGTCAGGGATGGAGCTTTTAAAAATATTTAATGTCAGGAACAGAAGAAAAGATGCATCATACATAACATTCTTGCTTCAGGTTATTTCAGGAGAGAAGGGAAATTACATAATACTAGTCTTAACCTGGTCCCATGGACCAAATGGCCACTAGTGGCTACAGTAGGTTTACATACACATGTGGACCTTACCTTCCAATTCAGTTCTATCTGAAAATAGTTCAGGTTGTGCTATCCAGGACATCCCCATGACATCAACAAAAATATAAGTGGGGGTGATCAGGAGATTCAAGACATTGTCCTGATCTCAATAAGGTAATGAATGTACATATGTAAAAAAGAAACCAGACTTAATGTGAAAAGTAAATATCGTTCTAGAGGACAGTCCTTCCATAATTCATTAATCTAAAATACTATTAACAGCTAAAGAAAACTCCCTTCCAATGAATGAAAAAGTACCACATTAGACTGTACAATGCAAGATAGTTATAACATCACACATTCTAGAAGAGACCCCATTTGCTCACTGTGTAACACTGTTTAATACTTTGTTATGCAATGATTTCACCCCAAATATGCTATTATTGTCAGATGTAATGTAAAAATCCATATGCCAGGAAAAAGGGTACCTAATTCATCTCTTAGCATCAGTTAACTCACCAAGTTTAAACTTAACACTTTTTGCTTGACTTTGAATACCGATGAACTGAATTTACCAGTTTTCCTTCAAAAATTCTTAGTGCTCTGGAGACAGAGTTTGGGAACTGTCTCATAATGCAGAGTGCATGGAAACTGAACTCTGAACTGTTTGATTTTATAAAAAGCTTGTAAGATTATTTTATTTCCCCATATAAGACTGTATTCTGTTTTGTGAAGTAAGGTATGTAGAATGTCTTGTGCCTCAGCATCTTGAAAAACTATCAAGGAACATAAATAGGTATCCAAAGTGCAGGTAGTGCAAAGTTCAAGAGCTCAGAGAGTCTGTAAAAGCTGAGAACTGAGACAGATACATGGACACAATCTGGAGTACAGGCAGGGGTAATATTACGTCTTGAAAGTGTCTTTTTTTGTGCAGTTTGGGGTTTTTTTAAGAGCTGCTACTACTGTTCATCAAATACTATCAGCACCTATGTTTCTATTATGCCAAACACAGCCAAACACACAGAAACATGCACCCGAACTCAGAGCTCATTTCAGAACCGTTTCTCTCAAAATCACTCTTTCTGTATTTTCAAGAGAGAGGTCAACCAGACAGAGCAAAACAGTTTTGGAACACTCCCAAATTAAACACAAAGCGCCAAATGACCCTCAGTTATGAACTGCTGTTTAGTCACAAGACAAATACATTACTACTTCAATAACTAGTATTCTGCCACTTTGCATCAATCATAAAATGTAAGGATATTCTCCAAGACAAGAGACTTCTTCCAAACCATTAATCCTTGGTACCACAGCAGACAAGGTTAATGAGAGCTTGGAGCATCATGTATGTTTCAGTGTATGCTTGACACCTGTCTGCAGTTGCTATCAGTTCATCGCAGACATGTTTGCAGAGGACCCTGAGCTGCTCTCAAATTAAAACAAAGCACTGTAAAATCAAGTCTTCTGAATAAGATGACTTCTCATGAAAACCTCATTGCCAAGGTACAAAAAGCCACATAATCACTGCATATACAACTATTCCCTAACGAGAAAATGAGAAATTTGGAGCACTTCATAGATGCCCAATTCCATTTATTCCAAATAAAAAACAAGCAACTCAACAAATTTGCATTGATATAAAAAAACCCATACAAACTGGGTGTTGTTTGTTTTTTAAATAAGCTCTGTATGTGCTACACCAATGAAAGAGCACAAGTACTTAAGGATGAGAAATAGTAGTTGAAGACATATGGACTAAACATTAACATATGCCTATTCACCACTGCATTGATTTTCAATTTTTATCTTTTTATCTCATAAATAAGAGAGAACATGAAGCCAATTCTGGGGTTTGATTCATTCAAGTGCTATCTTTTCCATCCTACATTATGAAGAGCTTGCTGTACCCTGCCCAGTGGACCGGAAAAACATTCTCACTTTTTATTTTAGTTAAAAGCTACTTATTAGTATTCTGTGAGAAAATGAATCTCTGAATCCAAGCTATGAAGCTGCACATTCTACTTGCATATCAGGAGCAGAAATAGTCCTAAACCAGATCTACACCTCCCTTCATTCCCAGCAATATACCTATAAATCTGGAATAATATTTTGATATCTCATAACCCATTGTTACCTTCACAAGCAGACATTAAACATGATTTTGAAAAAAAGCCTTAAGAATAAGTAAAAATCTAGGAAGAGAGGACTTTTCGTACTTTGAATCTAACATAAGATGAACCATCAAAATTTAGGAACAAAAGAATATCACTTGGTAAGAAAACTCTTTGAGGACAGAAAAGGATTACAATACTTCTCTTAGCTTAATTGGACGAGAAAGAAACAAGACAGGTGTGTAAAATAATTGGTATTCACAGAAATATGGTTTGTTCAAAGCAAATGGATCCCATTCTCATCGTATTCCAAAATCACTTATCATAAAACCATGTATGTGCTTACTTATGGATGCAAGTTGCCCTAGCCAACTCAGAAAAGCACTCAAAACTTCAAATACTACTGGGGTGTGTCTAGCCTTTGGACAGTACCAGAAGAGAAAACAACTGAACAGGTTGTATAATTTGTATCAACTTTGGTAATATCAGGAGATTATGAAAAATTTGGAAAATAAAAGGCCATCAAAAACTGTCAGCAAAGAGAACTCCAGGAATGGTATAACATGCTACAGATCTAAATTAATATCAATTTTGCCACTGTACACAATTACCACCCAGTCTCAACGACAGGGATCATTTAGTCAACAGAAATAAACTTGTGATCTACTATACATGTACACAAGTACACCTTTTGTAACAGGCCTTTCCTGTAAGAGCTATTTTGTCATCTGTCACCTCCCCTAAAAAATTGCCTTCAATTTATAAAATGAGTCCAAGTATTTTCAGAGAAAACCCCACAGCACCAGTGGTATCATTAAACAATGTGTAAGCTGTACAAACACAGCGCTAATTTACTGAATCAACTCAATCACTCAATTCATTGGCACACCCACAGTGAACCAGTGACAAGGAAACATGTGCTTCAAGTGTAGCGTGGTCCCCCAAAAAAGGGAAAAATAGCAGAAAGGGAGAAAGGCAGTTTCTTGATACTATCAGTGTATGCAGAAACCAAAACTAGCTCAGTAGCTCAGTCCTGGTTTAGAAGCTTCTCTCTTACTTCTCTGCCCCACTCCCCTCTTTTCATTTTTTCTTCTGTAGAAGAACTGAGAAAATTCAAACATGACATGGACTTTAGTTTGCAGAAATTCCTCAGGCATTGGTTATACATTTCCACAGATGTTAGATGTTTTCACATGGAAATTACAGTGTCAGACATTATTTTCTCAGAAAAACAGTTTTAAGCTCCTTTGATCAGAAGAGATTTAGCTCAGTTTCATATGAGTCAGGGCAAACAGTTTCTAGATGGCCCTCTGGGAACAGCATTTGGATGTGAAAGACAAAAGCGCTTCAAGCAACATGACAATAGAAAAACTGGAGGTATCTCCTGTAGTAACGAAAGCAGGGGAAGGGAATGGTGGGAAGAAATGCATGAGGACTATAGGGGTTTTCCAGAAGAGCATGTGAGAAAGCAGCCAATAAAGTGACAAAGCATAAAACACCACTTACTTCCCAAACAGCATTTAGTCTCTATGGTACAAAAAGGAGTTTTCTAGCTTTCAAAACAACTAACAAAGCTGCCAACTGTTACTCAATGCATAATCAAGCTGGGGTGTGGGAGAGGAGAGAGACAGTGAAAGCTTTCATCTTCTACAGTACTGACAGCAAAGTTAAAAGTAAAGTTCTGTCCTGCAGGGCAGTGCATCGCTGGATAAGTATTAAAATCAGTACATAAAAATGTGCATGAAACAAGTGCCTTGAGATCTTGGTAGCACAGTCTTTCAAAGGAAAGATTATCAATGGGATAGAAAGCCAGGGAGTGTCTGTGTTTTAGCTTTCTAGTAACTGGACAAAAGAAACACAATATCTGACTGAATGATGTTATGCTCATACCAGCATACTTACATCAATGATGGAAGAAGTTTCTCAACAAATACATTTAAAGGAGGTGGACGGTTTGTTATTAACACTGGGCATGCCTGGTTTGGGTCAAATTATTATTCGTTATAAATTAGTTTCTGAATTAATCTGAAGAGAGAACTACCAAAAAGTATTTCTTGGATATTTTTAAATGCTACATATTTTTATACCATTTATTCTTTAAAGTCTTTGCGTACGGGATTACACCTTTACACATATAAAACCAGAAGTATGCCATTAAAAGCCGTAGGCAGCTTTTTACAAGAAAAAGTATGAATGATCAGATGGCTTATTAACTTAAAATGGAGAAAAACTATTTATAATAAGTAAATTATTCTGTCAAAGGTTAACTGATGTCCTTTCTCTCCTTTCACAGAAAGGCCTGGTACTATACAAGACCAAAGGAAACCGCATCATGAAGACCAAAACCGGGGATCAACTACTGCAGATCCCACACGAATACCGTTTCTTGCAACTCTTAGCTGATCATAACATCATACATTCAAAATTTCACTTAAACTCTACAAAGTTGAGAGCAGGCCAAAATAAATCTTCACATGCTTTTTGGCAAATCTGATTTGAACAGCACCATCACTTAGTGTCATTTAGCACTCATGTTATTTGCCACCACCCGGACTCTGATTTTGTACAAACTTTGTTGTTACGGTTCAGTATTCAGACTATCAGGGATCAGAAAAGACACAGTCCTGATCATTACCTTTGAAAAAATTTCCTTGTAAAGATACAAAGGACTTGAGGTTTTAAATAAGTCCAGTTATAATACAGGCTGCATAAACACAGCAATTGACAGATGTTCCTGCAAGCAGTTTACAGTCTGAAAGCTTCAGTATGTAGTCCCCTCCAGTTCTGCAGGAGGACCAGTAAAAAGGATGACAAAATCTTCCATAGCTAAGGATGTAGGTATTCAGTGTCTTGCAGCTTTTGAGGGATGAGCTTATTCTGCACTATCTTTTTTGCAACAACACGAAAACCATTGATAATGAGCATTTCACAAATAAAAAATGCAAAAGGTTCATCCACGTGGTTAGGTGATACCGCATTCATCTTTTTCATTCATCTTCTTTCCTTATCTAAAAGCAAAGGAAAAATTCCATTTAGACACCAGTGTATCCCCTACATGCTGTATTCACAGCATTAATTTTATGCTTGCTCTGCTTTATTGACATTATGGCAACAGCAGGTTTGTCCAGTTGTGAAATTTTTGCTACTTCCTTTTTAACAATATGATGAAAACAATTTTAAACGCTTTAGAATATTGACCTTGCAAGTTGCCGAACAAACTTCAGTAATGATTCTCCTGGTTTTGAATATAATGTTTAATTCCATCTGCCTTCATGCAATGAACAACTGTGTATACAACTATACTTCGAATCCTCTGTTCAGTTCTGGGCCCCTCTCTACAAGAGAGAAATTGAGGTGCTGGAGTGGGTCCATAGGAGGGCAACAAAGCTGGTGAAGGATCTGGAGCACATGTCTGATGGAGAACAGCTGAGGGAACTGGGGTGGTTTAGTCTGGAGAAGAGAAGACTTGGAGGAACCTTACTGCTCTCTACAACTATCTGACAAGAGGTTGTAGTAAGGTGTGTGTCAGTCTTCTTGTAAGTAACAAGTGATAGGACGAGGTAACGGCCTCAGGCTTTGCCAGGGAATGTTTAGACTGGCTATTAGGAAAAAATCCTTCACTAAAAGGATGATCAGGCATTGGAATAGGCTGCCCATGGAAGTGGAAAGTGTTCAAAAGTCATGTAGATGAGGCCCTCAGTGATGGATTTGGCAGTCCTGGGGTAACAGTTGGACTTGATGATCTTAAAGGTCTTTTCCCAACCTAGTTGATGCTATGACTCTGTTGATTCAAGGCCAGATGATAAAAATTCACAACAGTTCAGCCAGTTTTCAATTCACCTCACTATTCACTTATATAATCTTTGTGAGGTTGTCTATGAGGATTTCATGTGAGACAGTGTCAAAAGCCTTACTCAAGTTGAAGTAAGCATTCACTGGTCTTCCCTCATCTACCAAGCCGGTCACCTCATTATAGAAGGCTATCAGGTTGATTAAGCATGATTTCTCCTTTGTAAATCTACATTGCATACTCCTAATATTCTTCTTGTCCTTCACAGTCTGGAAATGATTTCCAAGATTACTTCCTCCATTATCTTCTTCTGGACTGAGAGGGGCCAACTAGACTTCTGCTCTCCAGATTGTCCTTCTTGCCCGTCTTTAAGACAGGAGTGTCACTTTCTTTCTTCTGATCATCAGGAACCTCTCCTGATCACAGCAGCCTTTCAAAGATATGCAAAGGTCTTGCATCTTCATCAGTCAGCTTGCTGGGTTCATTTTGTGATGCTCCACGGACTTACATACATTCAGTTTCAGTGTTCCCTAACCCCATTCTCTTCCACTGAGATTAAGTCTTCCTTAGAAAGAAGAAAAAAGACCACCATTTGGGATTCAAACAGTACCTGTACAGGACCTTGCCATTCAAAAAGCTTTCATTAAAGGCAATTTTAGAAAATTTAAATTATGATCCTAACATAATTTAACACAATTAGTATTGGTGTCCAGATCAGAAAGGTCACACAAGTTGTGCCACTGCTTTTGGCTTTTACTCAAAATTGAAAATGGCTTGCAATACACAAGAGGTAGGACTGCAGGATGAAACAGTCTCTTGTCTTAGAAACCATATGACTACATAACAATTGTGATATTGTTTATCCATTTTCTGCATAACACTCCTGAAATCCAGGATATATTGTGGCTAAGCTAGACAAATGCCAGAAATTCTTATATGAGATTATACGGACACATGACTCTTATGCGGGCCCCTTACAGGAATCAGAATGATGGGAAAATTTTAAAAACAAAAAATAAAAAACAGTAACCATCTTGAGGAAATCTGAAAACAAAGGCAGCAAGACAGGGATACTAGACTGTTTACCAGGAAAATTTATTTATTTATACACACCCATTATGACATCAGCTGTTGTGCTGCAAGTCACTATTGATGAGATTTGGTGGTTTTGTCATTGACTGAGATGATTCCAAGCTTTAAAACATCTTCCTAATGTTAAACTGGTACTCAGTAGCTCTAAAATCCACGCATAAGGAAAACGTCAATTGTAAGTCATGAACCTTACCAAGTTTACGGTGTGATTCAACCATCTGCAATTTTGTAAGGAAAACATTTTAAATACCAACACCTGCTTTTGTAGGCAGAAACTTGGTACTGCAGAGAAAGACTAGCAGCTATTCTAAGAAAGCATATATGAACAGCAAACATTATGCACTTGTAAAGCGACAACAAATTCTGTGGACAAACCTATCTAGCAGTTAAAAATAATCAGTAGAAAAAATAATCAGCAGAAAAATAACATGCTTCTTGGGATTAAATAGTTAGCACTTGTTTAGAAAGAAAACTAAGCTACAGATATACAGCAGGTATGGCTGTTAGCATTTTCTTCAGAGAATGTTTACATCCAAGTAACCATAGAGAAAGAATAAATGGCAAATATTCAAGACTTTTAAAAGACCTAGGCACTTACTAAAGGGGAGGCAGACAACTAAGTTCTTTGAAAACAAAGTACTACAATAGTTGGTTGTTTCAAAACACCAGCAAGAAAACTTATTTTTTACTTTAACAGCTGAAAAATCCCCAAATTAAGTGCATGATTGGGTAGTACAAGTTGCTCTAGCAATAGTCAAACACAGCACAATTGGCATCCTATATTCCATCTCACTGGCACGTCACTATCACTCTCATTTCCTGAAGTCTTCCTCTACCATAAAGTATCAAATTCATCCTTGCATCCTTTTTAACTTTTCAAATGAAGTTGGAGCTCTCACATTTGTGCTGTGAAAGGCACCACAGCTCTGTTGCTGTTGCCAAACTACGTGTGTGCTTACTGGCTGCCTTACTTCTAGGCATGCCAGGTATCTGCTCATCAGGCTAAGTAATATAGGTAATTGCTTAGTTCATGTTGATGCCTATTTTTTTGCAAAAGCACTAAATCAGAGTCTTTTCTTGCCTCAGTACCTGCTTACTTTCACATAAGCCACTTATTTAGAGACTATGAAATATTTTTATTTGTAAACAATAACTAGAAGTGGAAAATCATATATATGTAATGTATATGGCCAAATTACCCCTTGAATGAGCTTCTGATGCACAGACAGACTCCACAAATTGTTGGAGTTGCAAAGTAGATACGCTTTATTCAGTGCTGAGACGCATGGGGGATAGCTCCTCCAAAGGCATGCGCACCTCAGCGTTGTTTCCCTCTACATTTATTCTCTAAAGTTATACATATGCAAGAGGTTGCACAACATGCCTATACATATTCATGTCCTATCCCCACTTCGTATTATAATGAGCTAAAAGATCCTTTGTGCTTGAGCAGTGCCTCCTGGTGGTCGTGGCCAAGGGTCTCAAGATGAAGTAAACGAGTCTTCCTCGAGCCTGAACGTTTCACCTCTGGTCGATACGCATGCTCCCTGGAGGCTTGGTCATTGTCCAAACCGCAGAGCCAATTTCAGCCAGCTTGGGCGTCCAAAGGAGGGGAACCAACTCACGGTCCCTACCTCTTAACAATAGCCATGTCCTACATCTTGTTCTAGCATACACGGCGAGTACCATAAGTATGAACAAGCAGTTACATTGTCAGGCAAGCAGCTTAACCTACTCCCTTGTACACTGCAAGTACGATAAGCATGAACGAGCAGTAACATTATCAGGCAAGCAGTTTAACCTACCCCCCTGTACCTCGGTTAACCCTTCGCACCATTTCAAATCATTTTATCCTTCAGCACCAGTCTGGCTTTTAAGTAAATGAATCAACCCGAAATAAAATCCCACTGGGAATAGGAATATTTTATCAGTCTTAAATGATTGGTAACAGAGGTTTAAAAACATAATACAGAAAAATAGTCAGGAATTCCATTTGGGAAGTGGAGAAAAGGAAAAAAGAAAAAACGTTTTTTAAAAAATTGCACTAGCAGACATGGTGTATTAATTACTCCTGATAGAAGACAAGAAAAATGTTTCTTCCTTCACTTTTTTCTAATACATTATGAAACATCAGATCTAGTGCTATGGTTATTTTTTCCATCAAAACATCCCGATGCTCATCATCTGTGCATCCTTTCTTTTGAAGAAGTTATGCCAGTGACTAGCAGAAGCAAAAGCAAGGGGGTCAAAGGGCTTCTACATCTCCAGGGTGAGGCTGAAATCAGCTTTTCAAGCTTTTCTAACCTTATTCAGCAGGTTTAAGTGATAAACCCCCACACCCAATAATTTCTTGAACTAATTATCAGGGGAAAGAGTTACATAAAAGACAAAAAAGCTTCTTCAGCAAAATCAGCCAAAAAACACAAGCATACTCCTGAAATGGCTAAATCATGAACATCATTTATATATCATACAAGACAGCTCAACCAGTGGCAAACACTGAATTTCAAATTATTGTTGAAAAATATTATTGCTATAGTTCTGTATTTCATGGCTCATTACCAAATGCTTATAAAAGCTACTTCACAGGCCATTTATTTAACTTCCCTCATTAATTACATGCCTGCTTAGGATTTTTGATTGACACTGTTACTCACCCTGAGGCCATGCAATTGTGACAAAATAAGGTAATTATAAAATACAGGAAATCATGTCTAATCTATTGCCTCAGATGAAATGCATGCTTCTCCATAAAAAATTTCAAAGTATAGTAAGATCCCAGCACTATATTATGGGCAAATTAAATTTGGAAAGTGATAATACATAATATAAATGAAAATATTTTTTCATGCAACAACGTATGTATGCACAGTATAATTTCGTGTGTACACAGAGGTAATAACAGCACAATTCTCGGATAAATGGACAGGACACTAGACAGGAATTTTGCTACACAAAAAGGTAAATCACTTAGCACTAGCTTGCAAAGCCAAGAAATAAGTATCTAAGAGTTCTCAGCACCCTTTATCTGTCTAACTTGTATGATAGCCATGATTAGGTACTCCTCACAGGAGTCCTGCAAACAAGCTTAGGAGGAAGATGTAACTCCACAAATAGTACAAGATAGTACAAGACACATAGCAAAGCTTCCCAACTATTTTTAACCAAACTTCTGCAGAACAATCAGAAGTTGGTTCTCCCAGCTGTCAATGGGAGAGCCTGGCCTGTAAAAATGCTGTGCTAGACACAATAGCATGATGCCATTTCTATGATGTATAGTATTAACAGTTGGTAAAGAGTTTTCTAATGATTTTTGATAGATTTTATATTAGAAAATGTCATCAGTCCCACAAAAACACTCCCATGCCCCATCTCTCTGCTGTGCAAAATGTCAAAAAGGAGAAAACAGAGAAGATGGTTCTTACCATTTTAAGCCTTCCCTACAGGCTGCCAAAAAAATCAAAAACCTTTATTTAAAATCCTTCCAGAATTTTTCTGAAAACAGAGAAATGCTGTGGTTTTAACTGTCCACTACAGCTTCATCACTTTCTTCTTCCCTCAAATATATCAAAGATATACATATTTACAATGAGACATCTATTTTCTAAACAGCTTTAAAAATGCAACCTATATAGACAGAAAGGAAGCAGTGTCTTATTAGGCTGGAATTAAAGAAAGATTCTCTCTTCTTACAAGATACAAAAACAGCAGTCAGTCCTCCCCAGAAAAAAAATAGTCTCAATAAAAGAAAACAGCACCACCAGTAAAATCTTAAAATTATGCAGTCAGAAAGTGATGCCTGTCCAAGCTCATGAACATTTATTTCAGCATTATGTTATATAAAGTCTCTTAAAAAATAAATTATATTTTTTTCTACATTTCCAATGAATGCTGTATTACCACAAGAGAATTATTTTGTCAAGTCTGATAGTAAATTCCATTACCTTAGTTGTGATCATAAAGCCACAAGATGTTTTTTTAGATGGTCATTTCATTACATGTGCTCTTCTTTCTTATCTTAGGCTAAAGTCATTTGGCATTGCAACAGTAAAAGTCAGGGAATTTTAGCTTACTGGAAATTATTCTAACAATTCTATTTTTTATTAACATACTTAGGGCTAATCATCAGGCTTTTAGCTGTAAGCACAATCCTTTAACCTGTGGCTTACTCATGCGTAGTGCATATAATACAAGAGATTTACAACCACCATCATCCTGAAGTGGTACAACGAGAGTTGTCAAAAGCAAGGAAACTCATTTTAGAGCATCTGTTTATCTTCTTGACTCAAATGAATGTCTCAAATGGTTAATGCCTAAAAGATGAGAGGGTTTTTTTAAACAAACCAAACCACACACACACACAAAGAAAAAAAAAAAACAACAAAACACCACAAACTTCTACATTAGGCTGGGAATTTTTTTTAATCATTAATTCTTTTCTAGCAGATACCTCTGGCACACCTACCTCTTCTACAAAGCAGATGAAAACCAAGGGAAAAATACTGGATAATGTCCATCTTAATAAATCCTAAAAGAAGCAGCAACAGTAATTACATAGTTGGAGAAGCAACAAAAGTAATTACGTAGCTGGAAAGTCCAGCTATGCTTATCTGCTTGAAAGGTGCAGGCACTTCACAGATAACACTTTTTAAGTCTTAATACCAAAATAATCTTCATTGCACAGACTAAAATACTGCTGAAGCTTGATAGAAAAGCAGAGGATAAGAAAAGTCGCTTTGTTTTGCTGACATGACTGCTTGCTTATCTAACCAGACTGTCAACAAAACTTGTTTAGTCTAGCATCAAACTCATCTTCTTGCCAGCTTGTGCTCAAGCAGTTGACCCAGATGCAATCTAAGAATAGTATCCACTATTAGACATAACACTAAAAAAAAAAAGTATGCTGAAATCGAAAAAAAAAACCCAAACAAAAAACACATTTCAATAATTAACATCTGAGTAACATTCAAATAGTTTCCCACCCATATGAAAAAAAAAAAATAAAATCAAAGAATCTGTTCTGTGGAGGCAGCATTCTCATAGGAGAATGGATAATTGGTACATAAATTGTATATTGTATATACAAATTTGAATAATCCTGAAAGATACAGCAAGGCCATGAAAGCCCCAAGGAAGCTTAAGCAAGCAAGGTAAGAAGGTGGAATTCACCGAGTTATGAGAACTGTGGACTGTTGGCAAGCTTTCAAGGTCAAGTTCTCACACCTGTGCTTAACCAATTATGTGTTAGTCACTAAGGGTCTTCAAGACATGTATCCAATCATAATATGCCACATCACTGTAAGTGCCTGTAAGAAATGGTATATAAGGAGTTAAGGCTTTGTAATAAACAGCTTTTGTCTGATCACACTGATCTCTGACTGGGTCCATATATTCTGTGGCACTGTTCAAGCCTACAGAAAGCTGCACTCTTTAAATACTGAAAAGGAGCTAGTCATTGACAAGAGCCCACATTTTCACTACATTCTGTGGACTGCAGTTCTGGTGTGCTAAAGGACCGTAACCCATGTGAAGATTTGCACAGAGACTAGACTGGCAAAATAAGGAAGATGAAGTTATTTGACCTTACATAGAAGTGATCACTGAGTCTAGTGTTTCTGTCTCATAACCCTGGGCTCCTTTTGGGTGAGTGCAGATACGAAGGAGTTTTGCTTCTTTCAAAATTTACTTTCAGGGCTGGTAACTACAAACACTTCAGAAACACATAACCAGTAAGATACTGAGACAGCCTCTTCAGAAAATATGAAAAAAGATATTTATTTTCTGTTCAGTAACACTGCATGACAAATTTGGGAAACCTGTATTCATAGTATACTTTTAAAGTAAAGTGAGTAAATTTATCTTATCTCTGAGTAAAGCAGATTCACAGAAAACATTTTGTCTCCTTTTGCCCACCCACGTTAGGGATCTGTTGGTTTGGTTTTCATGCTGATAGTTAAGTTGAAAAAAACAACAATTCCACAGCTTTCATATCTCTCAAGCAATACGTATGACAGAAAAGAAACAGTTTATAGTAAATTAACAATTTTTATTATCTATTTACGTTTTTTTTGTAAGGTGGAAATGTATTTTGCTTTGGGAAACTTGCTAGTGTGGCTCATTTAAAGAGTGCATGATATTAGAAAAATTGCATTAAAAGTCCACAGCAGTGGAACTATATGCATCAGTTCAAAACACGACAACTTTTAGTCTGCCCTTTGCAGAGATAACAGCAGTTGTGTAAATCAGTGCGACTTCCACACTGAAACATTCATATCTTAGACAGCAGAGAGCAGGGGAACTATCTATCCTGACTAGACAAAATTTTCACACATAAAGTTATCTGTAGGAATAGTCTAAACAAATAAAAAGAAATGGTAAGCTTTTTGGCCCCAGTATTCAGTACAAAGTCAAAATGTTCAGGGAGAAATTAAACCATGGGGGGACCACATTTGCCAAAAGAAAGACGGGCACCACTTTACAGATTTTACATGCTTATTCAGAAAATTACATTTGTCTTCAAAGATACTGCGTGCAAGAATGACAATGTGTGTTTAAAAATTCCAAATAAATATACTAATTTGTCCATGCATATAAAATAAGGATGCCAATAACCACTTTCATATGTTGATTTCCCTCCAGCTCTAGGCTTGCATCAATAGGGCTTCTCTCCTTTTAGCTTGTCTCAACTTCCAGCAGTTTTGTCTGCAGTAACCACATGTAATAAACCACAGGCACACATATCTAGATATAAACCACAATTTGATGATTGGAATATTGTTTGAATTATTTAATTTGAATTATTAATGCTAATTGCATCTAACTGCACATGGCTATTCTTTCTTTAAATACAGGGTAGTAGGATCTCAGCTCTTTCCTCATCACTGCTGCAGCAACTGGCATGGCCTACAAATCACAGTGGAGAGTGCCCAGAAGTTTTTCACACCAGTGCTGTTAGTAGAAAGCTACAATCTTCATTAATATTTCCTGACAGTACCAACAGCTTCAGTCCTGAACTAATAAGGGTCAATTACTAGAATAACCTCACAATTCAGAAATTGTAACACTGACAACATAATTCCATTTCTATCCAACTTCCACATTGGAAAATAATTTTTTTGGCAAAGACCAAGTACTTTCCAGAGTAAAAGTCTCATCATTTACTTTCCCCCTTTCAACTCTATGCAGTTACCAAGCTATGCTTGGACAGTTGCCTGGTGGTTTACTCAGACTGAGGCAAGCAGAGGTGCTTCAGAGCTCGTTCAGATCAACTTGTGATACCACAGTCATTGTTCATTTTCTACATAATGCACAACTGCCTTTTTCTTCAGTTAATTATTTTAGGTTTTTATGCTTACTGAATCTTTGTCTTCCTTCAGATGTTCAACTAAAGGAGAATATATGAAAATCATTTTTTTTTCTGCTCTGGCAGACTCAGGTATAGTTCTTGTTCCAAAATGTCCTAATGTGGACAGCGCATTTACATGCAGAAGAATACAAGTTTATGTCACATTCTGCTGAATTAGACTGAGCAGTTTTTCAATGATTTATACTTCTTCCATTACTACAAGGTTTCAGCAGTCCTAAAGTTTTCCTAAGCCACCTGTCCTTTAAATAAATATGCCCTCAGCAGAAGAAAACAAGTCTGAAGTCAGGCCCAGATCCAGGGTAAAATGGACACCATTTAAATTCACTTCCTTAAAGAGATGTCAGGACAGAGCAAGTCTTTATTTAAGGGAATATGCTTATACCTCCATTTCTGCTTTCAGCTTTCTGTTACAATTATTTTATTTTGGGGGCATACAGGAATGATTTCCTCTCATAAGTTAAACATTTCCACATTACAAACATTGTACTTTTCACGCTCAAAAACTTTTCATTCCTGAATCATTTTAAGCGGATGAGTGTTACCAAATTAAAAAAAAAGTCAAGATGCTCCCCCCCGCCTTCTCCCATTATAATTCTCAAGGAAAAACATAGGTGTGAGTCTTTTGGTAGGTTTTTGCCTTTAAATAAAACAGTAACGAGTGCCGAAAACATCCATAATACACTTTTGTTTCTAAGCTGATAATGCATTTAAGTGATTTACAACAGCAAAAAGCAACTGGCAGATGTGTAAGTGGTTAATTTTTGGTAGTCAAAGCCTCTTTAACTGTTCTGTGAACTAGAGTGAAGTCTTCTAGCCACAGAGCAGGGAAGTTATCCTACTGGTGCAGTCTTGAGAGAATTACTAAAATCATAATATCATTATGTCAAATCTGAACATTCATATGTGTGGAGACAATGTTCTCACAGGAGAATGGATATCTGGTACATGAACTCTGAATAATTCCAAAAGATACAGCAAGGCCATGAGAGGCCTGAGGAAGCTTAAGCATGCAAAATAAGAAGAAGCTGGAATTCACTGAGTTATGAGAACTGTGGACTGCTGGCAAGCTTTCAGGGTCAAGTTCTCATAAATTTGCCTGACCAATTATATGTTAGTTACTAGGGGTCTTAAGGCCATATATCCAATCATGATGTGCCAAATCAGTGTGAGCAAATGTAAGCAACAGTATATAAAGAGTTGATGCTTTGTAATAAACGGCTGTAGTCTGATCACATTGATCTCTGACTGAGCCCATTCCGCAGCACATATGAATTAATTAAACTATTTATTAGGATTCTAGGAATATACAGGGCCCTTTCAACAAATGTGAACACATTTTGAGAAACACCATTCACATTTTTTCTTTAGAACAGATCACACAAAGCCAGCCGAGAACAACATCCCAATCATGCCCACCAGCCAAGTGTTGCTTTAACTCTGCAATCATGACTCTTCAGCCAGCAGCACCTTGGTTCACAGTCAGTGTTATGTGCAATTTCCCAAAGAACTACTACTACAAGCAGAAAAATCATGAATTCCCGGAGGCACACGCGATGTGCCTCTCAGACCACACCCTCACTGACAGAGTACACTGAGTTCACAACTTCTACAAACTATCTCCCCTCAGAGCGCACAGAAATACTAATCCCCAAATAGCCAACACCCACATGAACTTTTAAACTTTTTAAAAACAGCACATTTACTACTTTTTACCTTGCCTATTTCTAATGACTACAAAAAAATATATATATACTGAATTAAACCAGAATGCAAGAAACATGACAAATAGGAATTACACTAAATGGATTACTAATTTAAATATGTAAGGTAAAGCTGAACACTATTGATATCAAGTGAAAATATTTAATACTTCAATGTCTATTTTAACCTGTTTAGAGAATGTTACCTGTAGAAGTCTTTTTTCCCCAAGTTAAATACCCAGATATGTGTCTCTTCAAAGTAGGTTTTATTTTTTACGGGGAAAGAAAGTCATTAATTTACCATATGCATCTACCTGTCCTTCAGCTTGTATGGCTCAAAATACACATACGTCAGTTTGTGAAAAAAGTAAGCAAACAGCAATGCAATAAAGTGTGCTGATGACCTAGTTACACAAATCAACAACGAAAAAAGAGGGCTGAATGAGTCAAAATCATTATGAAAGAAAGAGTAAACAAAACAAAGAACACGACTGTGTTAATGTATAAAGCCAGCATGTAACTGACACAACTGTGCACACTTCCGATCCCTACATCACACCCCAAACTGAATAAAAGGGAGGTGGCAGAACATGCCAAAACTTTTCAGTATGAGAAACAGGCACTGAAGGTTCTTACACTAGACATATAAATCACTAGTGGAATAGAGGAAATGAATGGGAAGCAATTGTTTCCTATTTCCCGAAATGGAAGGCCGGAAAGCATTAAGTAAGAAAGGAAGAAACTGATCTTCCTCTCGAAATGCTTTTCAATAAACATGTGGGATTCAATCACATAGGATGTATACAGTACTTTCTCTCTGTCACTCCTTCCATCTTACTCTTTCCCTCTGCACCGGCACACATTCCAGCCTTGTCCTCCCCCCGCAGGGTTCCCTCCATTGCCTTGTTTTGCTGGTTTGGTTTTTTTTCCCCTCCCTCTCCTCTACCTGACTAGCATGCTCTGACCTTCTTTAAATAGGTTTTCCCAGAAGCACCCCACTGGTGGCCACGGGGTCCGGCCATGCGCCACAGTCAGTCACAGGAGCCAGCTGTGACCAGAGGGCACACCCTCCCCAAACCCCCTTTCCTCCCCGTTGCTATGCACAAGAGGCAAAATGCAGGCATGTCCCTGGCAGGGGGTTGCCTGCTCCCTAATGAAATGAGAGCTTCGGTTATGGAGTTTCCTTAAGATTGTGGCCTCAAATGATGGATTTCTTATACAATTTCTCTAGATAATTCATGCTACAGTCCTTCCATACATTTCTTTCTTCCACTCACATCTTCATTTTCAGGAATCTTACAGAAACTTAGTACTGCTGAAGCATGAACGAAAACCATTGATGGACAACACATAAGCAAAATACATGCTCATAACAGCTGCATTTCCTTATGAAGCTGTTATGATTATGAAATCATAACAAAAAAGTTACATTGGTACTCTGTTAGCTCAAGTGCTTCAGATTGGTTTTTCTCCACCTGCTGTTCCTCCATGCTCCCATCTGTTTTGAATTCAGGTGTACTATGGACTATGATGGTCTTGAATGCACTAAATACATTCTGCTCATATATCCATGCATTAAAACAAAAATATATGGCAAGGTGGGGGAGTCATGAGCAGATACGAGAAAATGTGTTTTTACACATTGTTCACACTTTAATGGCTCCATGTTACATGTCTGCAGTAAAAGAGATTCAGAAAAAAAATAGAGCCAACATACAGAAAGAAAATAGGATTGTGAGACACAAAGCTGTGAGTTAGAGGATCTGAACAAGAAGAGGGGGATTGTTTCCATACCCTGTAGAACTATACAAGGTGGGGTTTTACTTTTGTCCTTTGGGGATGAGAAGTGGAATGCAATCCAAAGAAAGCTGAAAAGAAAGTCCGAGGGTGTATCACTTACCTAAACTAGAAAACAATAAAAGGGACCATTTTAAGCAACAATACTGATGATTTCAGTATAAGTTACACTAGAAAACTGAAAAACATTGATAACTATTTGTTGAATACACGCATATGTCATTTTGAATTATTCCTTACATTTTTGAAGTTAAGGAATTAACTCTATCATCTCCCCTAAACACACTTTCAGTTTAACAAATGCACATTATTAATAGAAAAGGAAATTTTCAAATATTCCTGAGAAAGCTTGGATAAAAGATTAGAGCATTACATATCAAAGAAGGGTGTCCTGAGTTCAGCAGAAGCAGTCATTTTTCTCTTTATTAGTAGCTGGTCAGTGCTGTGGTTTTGACTTTTGGCCTGGGAACAGCGCTGGTAATACCGATGGTTTTAGCTCCTGCTCAGTAATGTTTCCTCTGACCAAGGACTTTCTGAGTCTCATGCTCTGTCAGGAAGGAGAGGAAGCTGGGAGGAAGCAGATAGGATACCTGACCCAAACTAACCAAAGAGGTATTCCATACCACAGAACGTATAAACTGTATAAACTGGGGGCAGTTACCCGGAAGGGCTAGATCACTGCTGGGTACTGGTCAGCGGGTGGTGAGCGGTTTTATTCTCTTCCCTTATTATTTCCCTTGTCATTATTATTATCGGTGGCAGCAGTAGTGGTTTGTGTTATACCTTAGTTACTGGACCGCTCTTATCTCTACCCGTGGGAATTATGTTCTTTCGATTCTCCCGCCCATCCCTCCGGGAGCGGGCAAGGGGGGGGGGGGGGATGGGGATTTGGGGAGTGAGAGAGCAGCTGTGTGGTTCTGAATTACCAGCTGGGCTTAAACCACGATAGTTCCTTTTGGCACCCAATGTGGGGCACGAAGGGTTGAGATAACGACACATCTGACCAGTGTGTTTAGTCGTATTTGTGATAAGCATTCACTGTTTCAGATTAATAGTCACTTGTCACAATGCTGATTTATTGGCTCTCAGTTGTTGCTCTTGATCTTGGAGTTTCAGTATGTCGTACCTTACTTACAGCCGGTATTTGCTGTCTTAGTGTTTATCGTCTGGGGGGCCTGGGCTAAGTTTCTTGTTTCACTGTACATTATGGTAATGACTTGTAATACAACAGACTCGTTGATCATGAAACCGATCTGGCTTGTGTTCTCAGTGAGGTCACCACCTCTATACTTTGGGAGGTATATAATAGAAGTGTATAGCAATTACACATCTTTTTCGCCTCCATTGGTGGTCAGCCTATGAGGGAGACATTCCCACACACCCTAGTGACAACTACAGCAGCTACTCAAACTCTGACTACAACAGATAACGTAGCTACTCCAACTCCAAGCACAGCAACTCCACCAACCCCTGCAACAAGTACAGCACTACTCAAACTCCAACTGCAGCAGACAGCGCAGCTACTCCAGCTCCACGCACAGCAGCTACACCAGCCCCAGTGACAAGTACACCAGCATCATTTGAGAGTTCTGAAGGTTTTGAATGACCTTTGGGTACACTTGAGACCTGCCTGCTGATTGTGATGGGGATCACCATGTTGGCACACATACAGAGTGTGTTTTACCCACGGCCATTTTGTCTGATCTCGAAAGTTAAGTGGAGTTGTGTTTGGGCTTTGCCTACAATTAGACAAAAATATAGGAGGACCAAGAGACTTTCCCCGAGGCTGGAGAGTCATGAGTGGCAGGGTGTGTGGGACAGTATGGGCAAGTACCTAGTCCACTGAGCGCTCCAGTGCTTTGGAAGCATTGGAGATGGAAGGCAGCTGTATGGAATCCCCAACAAGTTACAGAAATTGCTGAAGGGGAGGGTGAATTATTTTCAGCCTGGTGGGCCCATGACACCACAGGCCATCAGGGCAGAGATGCAACATATAGCTGGGACTTGTGATCGAGGGGTGGACTTAGCAATGGATGCTATAGCCCAGGTTATTCACAAGTGTGAAACGTGCTGCAATTAAGCAAGCCAAGTAGTTAAAGCCTCTTCGGTATCACAAAATCACAGAATCCCAAGGGTTAGAAGGACCTCAGAAGATCATCTAGTCCAACCCCCCTGCAAGGGCAGGGTAACCTAGAGTACATCACACAGGAATGGTATGGAGGACAATGGCTGAATCACAAACATGGGGAGGCCTGGCAAACTGACTACATCACACTCTCTCTCCTGCTCTGAAAGACTATTACAAGAGATGGAGCCCAACATCATGGAATGGATGGAAAAAGCAGCTTTATAGGGATTGGCCCATGCACTGAGGAATGATCTCTCTCTGTCTCTCTCTCTCTCTGTGGGTGGATGTGTATATATGTATATATATATGAGATAAGAGCGATGGCATATTGAAAATGTGGGATCTAAGCATGACATGAATGGTGTGGAATAAGGGGTGGATACTGTCCTAAGTTCAGCAGAAGCAGTCATTTTTCTCTTTCTTAGTAGCTGGTGCAGTGTTGTGGTTTTGACTTTTGGCCTAGGAACAGTGCTGGTAACACCGACGGTTTTAGTTCCTGCTCAGTAATGTTTCCTCTGACCAAGGACTTTCTGAGTCTCATGCTCTGTCAGGGAGGAGGGGAAGCCGGGAGGAAGCAGAGACAGGGCACCTGACCCAAACTGACCAAAGAGGTATTCCATACCACAGCACATCATGCCTGCTCTATAAACTGGGGGCAGTTACCTGGAAGGGTTAGATCACTACTCGGTTGGGCTGGGTATTGGTTGGCGGGTGGTGAGCAGTTGTATTCTCTTCCCTTGTTATTTCCCTTATCGTTATTATTATCGGTGGCAGCAGTAGTGGTTTGTGTTATACCTTAGTTACTGGACTGTTCTTATCTCAACCCATGGGAGTTACATTCTTTTGATTCTCCTCCCTATCCCTCTGGGAGTAGGGGTAGGGGAGGAAGCAGGGGGGGAGTGAGAGAGCAGTTGCATGGTTCTGAATTACTGGCTGGGCTTAAGCCACAAAAAAGGGATAGTAGAAAGTAATTTCAATAAAAGCAATACTTCACAGAAGAGATTCACAGAAAAGTAGTAACAGAAACTTAAATATAATGCAGAGCCTACTGTTACTTACACAGGAAGGTCTTTACAGAAGGGGAATATAAGCAAAGCAATTTTTTCATCCCAAAATGAAAAAAAACAAATCCTGTTCAATGACCAGAAAAACAATGTGCACCAGTAACAAAAGAGCAGGGTATACTACATGCTTGTTATAAATGGCAGAGACTTTTTACAAGACATCACTATTTCCTATTCACATGAATAGGAAAATCTTACTTGAGACTAGTGACAAGGACACTTTCCAGAAGTGGAACATAAATAGAAGTAATTTTTAATCAGACTGAGATTATGGGCTAATCAAAAATACCTCACTTTATAATTTTACTTCAAGGCATTAATTAGTCATGAAGTTTGCTCATCTATGCAGCAGACACTGAGTAGAATAAAAACTTGAAGGTGCCTACCACCGCTTCACACAGTATCTCCTTTCTAAACTTTTACATAAAAATCCTCTTAATTGCATAAAGGGAATTTGATTCTAAATAAGAATAGTCATCCACTACGGCGTTATTAACAAACATATTAGATTGATCAAACTACTAAGAACACACCAATTCTGTATGTAAATTACTGCTAAGTGGTGTTTCCTATTCATGACTTAGTTACAGTTTTATAGATAATCTATTTCGTGACAGCTGGAAGGATCAAGGGAAGAAAAAAACCTCACCTCCTGGAAAAAAAATAATCCACACAACAAAAAAAAAAAACAAAACCACCCAAACCAAAATGCAAACATATTAAAGAATCTAGGGGGCATTCATGAACTAGACAGGAGGCAGACCTCATAGCAATCCATTAAAAATAGAAGAGGAAATGGCAACAGTATATGATTGTAAAGAAATTTCACATGGAAAATTATCTCTGCTCTCTTCTATTAAACAGGATTTTTTAAATAACAAGGAAAAGAAGAAAAATGCACTACCCTGCTCCCCATCTGCAACACCCAGAAAAATAATATTTTTTAAATTACTGTTAGGATTTAATCATTAAAGCAATTTTGCACCTGACAAAAGCTGCCATATTGGTAGGACTTTTACAGTACATTCAGAGCCCTCAGACACAGAAGTCAAGTTGCATGGTAGGATTTTTACAAGAAGCTTGTAAGCATCCTTAGAGATTAACTGAATACATTATTTTGTAGATGAGTTTTGTGCCTAACAGTGTTAATTTATACACTCGATCTTCAAGTAATAACCCTAATAATCTAAAGGCCATATTGCTTCTAATGTCGAAGGTAGTTGGTACCTACAACAAAATGTAACCTGTGGCTCCTGATTCTTTCTCAGCATCTGGAAAACAGATGCTAACCTCAGAGAAGAATGCAGACAGAAAAGCAGTGCAGGTCATTTCACACTGGGAGATATATTTTAATAAAACATTAATTACTAGGGAGTCTGGAGACTCTTTCAATCTGACACCAGGACCAAAGACCCAAAAGACAAGTTCTTGGAGAACAACAAAGGTGTAAAATAGAGTAGACTATGTCAGACAGAGTGAAAGTATCTGAGGCTCATATCCACGTTTTAAAAGGAAATGAATTCTTGAAGACCTTTGCCATAAAATGAAGGGGGGAAAATATAGTAATCTAACTGCAAAGAATATCTACAAATGCTACAAATAATCATTGCATTTTTTTCTCACAAAATGTACAAATACTAATTCAATCTAAGCAATGAATCAATACCAGCTTTTACTTCAGAACATCTAAACTCAAAATAGATTTGTTGTCAATAAATAATGTTTCCAAACACGTGGCCTTACCACAGCAGACAGCACTATCCAAAAAAGCAAAAGTTGGAACTGACACATGAAGTAACAGAAAAACAGAACAAAAGCGAAGCCTTGCCCCAAAGAAAAATTAAGCATAAGAAAAACCGTGTTAATTTCAACCAAACCAGATACAGAAATTTCAGGATGATAAGAGGTACAAATGTGAAACTCAACAAGACACCAAAAATAATTATCAGCTGTTGTTTGTATCAGATAAGGAGAACACATCCACCCATCTCTCTTTATGAAATTAAGATAAAAACATTACGTAGTCAAAGAGCAAATCAACTAAGCAGAAATTCCCCAGGAAAAATTTAATTGTACCTTTCCATCAGAGTCTGTTTTGTATTCATACTTATAGTGACTGGTAAAAGTTGATACTCACAACAATCGGCTTAACCTAATCTGGAATTACAAACATATTATTGTTCTCATTATTGCATGGGGTTTGCATTATACAATCTGTACAAAGGAATAAGGCAGCTCAGAAAAGCTGTCTACTCGTAAGAAAAACATAGCTTTCAACTCTCACAGTTCTGCTATCCCGAAACATATTCTTCAATTCACTGATCCAGGATTTACACAGATTACATTCTTTCTTTCTACCTTCCTGGTAACACAAGCCTTTGGAAGGTAAAGAAGAAAATTTTCAGTTTGGTTTTATATGAAGAGACACTTTTAGGAATTCAAAAGTATGGATTGATATATGTAGTTTTCTACAGCTTTTTAATGAAGGATTATAGCCAATAGAAAACTAAGACGGCAACCTAAACATATTATCTTTTCTATTTTACTTTTTTTTTTTAAACTTTATAGGTGATGTTTATTATTGCTGTTTTAGCATAAAGACTAAAATTTGGTCTGCATACCAAAATATCGTAACAGCTTGCTGGCCCCCTCCTCAAAATCTGGGGTGGTGCAAAGGGACAATACATGGTCTTCTCAACTCGTGACTGAGATTTATCCGTTCAATGCACTGTAACTACGTAAGCTATCCTGAGCAGTACAAAAATAAACAAAATAACTATCAAAGAGGAGAGAAAAACATGGTCCCTGCCACCTGTCATTACAATCCACCAATGTTGATAAATCAGTTCACTTCTAAATTTAAACGTATTACACTTCCTACTTGGAACATAAACACTAGCTAAACAGTTTTTTCAACATGTAATTAGCTAAGTCTGCAAACAAAGTCAATATATTTTACAATAAAGATTTCACTACTGAATCAGAGAGATAAAATACCCTGGTTGACTCATATCTTTCTGCAGGAAAGTAAGTTGAAGTGAAGCATTCAAAAGTTTGGGGGTTTTTTGTTTGGTTTGGTTTGGTTTGGTTTTTTGTTTGGTTGGGGTTTTTTGTTGTTTGTGTTTGGTTTTTTTGTTTGGGTTTTTGGGTGGTTTTTTTGACAGCATTCCAGACTTTTAAAGTCTAGTTTAAAAAATACAAAAAAATAAAAAACCCTAAAGCACCAAAAACCAAATACCCCCTTCACTTTCCCCTACCCCCCAAAAAAAAAAAAACCCAAAAATCCCAAAGCCATCTCCACTGTGCCAAAAGAGATTCTAGACTTGCCAAAACCATCTCTTTTGCACTATTTCCCCCAGAATTTCTACACTGTCCTAATTCAGGATTAAAATAATTCTCAGAAGACAGAAAATGTGCTGTTTGGGCCATTTAAGAGCAGCTATAAAGCAATAAACAATATACTTTAATAGCTAAACTACAGACAGATCACACATAACCATGTTCCAGTCCTTGGCCATGCACTTCATTTAAAAGGTCTGTTGAATTATATTATACAGGACCGGTGGAATCTGTTGGAGTACATGGATTATCTTCTTTTCCCATTAATATGTTTTGCTGAATATGACATTTGCATGAAGATACATATGCATGAAGATGCACACTTGAGAAGATACAGCAGAGAAGCTGACACAGAAAAAATAAATGCAGCGTTAATAAAAGTACTTCCAGAATATCTCATCACAGCACTACCTGTTTAACAGGAGAGTCAAGTTTAAGGCCCAAACCAGTTCAGCTCTTGGTTACTTAGTAAAAGCCGCCAAGAAAGATGTCAGCACCATTAGAAGTAGTTATTTATGCAGTTTGAAAGATTGCTCTCTGGGAGTAGAAATGATGCACACAGATTATGAAATAACCATCAGGAGGCAGTTTTAGATATAGATTGGTATTTGTATGCAGTTACACGTATATTCATTGCTATTACAAGGCTGAATGGGATTTAAACACTCCAAGGTGTAGTAAAGCAAACATTAATAGTTTATGGAAGTTCACCATTATTTGGTGAACCAGTAACTGAGGAGGCTGAATTATTCCAATCTTTTAATTTATAGTGCTTAATTGCATGAACATTTCTGTATTCTCCAATAAATGTACTCTCCATATCTATTGATCACACCTCATTTGCTCTCATTAAAATAGATGTAGTTAACAATGCATGAATGAACTCGATTAAGTTATTTTAACATTGTCTCCAAATCAGTGCACAAGCACTTGTGCACAAACACAATACATCATGCAACTTTTACATGCGAATAGGGAAAAACTCCACTATTACTGCCCAAGTTAGCTTGTAGAAAGCTACAAGTCTCTCAAAGGTTAAAGTCATTGAGGTCTTCAAGAGTCAAGAAGTCTGACTATTGCTTTAAGCACATTACACTGTATCAGAAGAGTACAGTACAGCCCTATCTGTGATGTAAAGTAGCTACTATAAAGCCAGCAGAGTGAATGGAAGCTTGCCATTAGGTGGTGAGCTGACAAGTCTCAGTAGTCAGACATTCCACTTTGGACTGATCTCTCATCTTTCTCAAGGCTGCTACTTATTCTTTGAGGACTTTTTTCTATTAGTTCAGCATGTCAAGAGAACAAAGTTTAGAGCAGTAAGAAATGGCCATTAGGCCTTGGAACCTTGAGTCCTTCCCAAAAGAAACAAGACCTCTATGTTATTTTTTGATTGCTTTTATAATGAAATAACTATGCATCTTTAAAACAATACTCAAATATGTACCTTATAATTAAGAAAGCAAAACCAAAAAGAGTAAGTTCTTCATTAGTTCAATCAGTACTCTAAGGGACTGGCTGTGGTGACAAGGGCAGTGTCCAGAACCAGAAAGATACTCTATATGCATAAATCCCTCTCCCACCAATTCATTCTCCTACCCAGAATATCAGAGTATTTCCCAACCACTGTACACCACCATATCATAATTTAATAGGAAATCGATTTATTACCTAAAACTGAGCAAAATGGTTTTGAAGATACTGGAAAGCAAGTTGGAAAAACAGAAAAAGATGTCACGCCTTACTCTATTTAGAGCAGGACATTAAAAACTCCAATCTACAAAGCATGGCAAAAGTTATTACTCCAATGTGGCATTTTTTTTAGTGTCAACACCTATCATCTCCTTTGACACAGTTCAGCCCCAATTCTACTATTCATATATTACAGCCAAAAATATTACAACAGCCATGGTTTCATGGCTCTATGTCCTGAGGTTGAGTAAAGTATTCCAAAATTCACCCTCAAAATTACAGACTGAAATAATATAGAGAGTCCATAAAATACCAACTTTAAATAACAGCCAAAAGCTGTATTTAACTTTAAATACAGCCAAAAGGCAAAAAATATCTCTGCTTCTACCATTTTTTTTTCCTTCATTCTTCCTTGTAGTTCTAAACCCTGGACAGAAGTCATTCATTAACATGAACTTTCTTTACTTGCAGCTTCGTCAACATCTTGGTCAGATGACAGTAATATACTGCTTTACAGACTGTTTTGCTTGGTTATAAGGGAATCCAAATGTAGTCATAGCTTACATTTGGAGTAAATTTAACTCTGATTATTTAATAAGGAAAGAACGGAGAAAACCGAGTCCTTTCTCATCACAGTTTATGTATTACCCCAAGCATCATATGCCATCTGTAGGTGAGAAGTATAAATCCTGTCACATCTTTGATGTCCAAAAACTTTCTTGCAAGAGAAAGCAGTTGGTAAATTCAGCTTGAGTGTATTAAAGCCACGAGGTGCAGGATATTCTCAGAAGCAAGACAAAGCTCAGTAAATGCATTAAGAAGAATCTTAAGATGACTTGGCTCTTTTACTATCTTCTCTATCAACAACTGGGACACACCAAAGGCATTAGATTAATCATCTGTACTACATTTGTACAAAATGACTTCCCAGAGAACAGATGTTTTCTGTATTTGGCAAAAGCTTTCTCAGCTGAACTAGCCAGATTATGAGTCAACAGACAAGCTGAAAGTGTTGTTAGAACAGCATAGAAACAAGCAGCGTCTTTAGGTGTTCCTTACCTTTCCTGCTACTAATCCTTATAGGGTTTTTTAGCCTATTGTATTTTAAAAAGCAAAGTAACACAAGGCAAAAAAATAAACAAAACCCCAAACAATACAACAAAAACCCCCACCAAAAAAAAAAAAAAAAAAAGGTAAAAAAACCCAAACAAGTTAACTGGGCAAGATTTGTTTTCTCAGCAGTTCACAAAGGTAGTTTTCCCATCTCTACTGAGGGTACAAAGCAAAATGTAAATCATAACTCTCAATAGTCACTACAGTAACAGAAAATGATTTCCCCATCATCACGCAACAGCATGTCTCCACATCAAAATTTCATCATATCACAGGTATGCTATGTTGCATTCCTGTTGAAGTGCTTCCTGCAGACGCTTCTTATCAGTTACAAATTCTGGAAGCATGCTAAAGGCATTGAAAATCTATTCAAGGTGGTCAGAGGGATCTTGCTCTGTTCTGTCACTGTACCATACTCTTGAAGAAAGCATGTTATATCATAAAAGGGTAGCAACAGCTGCATTTGCACAGCTGTTCCCACGTTACTTCAGTTAATGAAGCAAGATGACAGAAAAAGTAAAGTCATGACCAACTTTTCAAAGATTTCCATTAGTTGAATGACTGCTGATGGCTCTGCCTCAAAGCATTGTGCCAAATGTAGAAAGTGACCTAGAAATTACTGTACCAAAAATATTGTAATGCTGCCCTTACAAAACCTCCCTGCAGTGTACAATAGATCAATTGTTCAATTTTAGGGTCATTTTAGGAACATTATAAAACAACTTCAGCACTTCAGCTCTTTAAACTAATCCATTATAATGTTGTCTTGAGTATTATTAAAAGAAAGCAGTCTGGCAGTTCTGTGGTCATTTTTAGATCCTTGCAATCACCTTCACTAATCTTATCATGTTGTTGCTAATAAATGTGATCATCTTTCAAATTTCATCCAAGAAAGAAACCACAAATCATTCCGGAACATCACTGATACAATAACTGAATAGACAAATACACCAGTAATATAATCCTATGCCATGCCAGTATCAAATATCCCTGTGTTCTGCCAGAATATATGAGCTAGAGTTAGCTCTTTTTGCTAAAAAGAATAAAGAAACTGAATACTGTTAGTTGGAGAGGATGAACTAAGTAAAGCAGTTACATCAGAGAAACACACACACACACAAAGCTGCAGACTGCCAATAGATTGGATAAAGGATGGAAAACAGATGATTAGAAAACACCAACGACAACATCAAATATTAAAACTGTCAACCAAGATACCACCTCCTTTCACAGAGTACCAGTCAAACCTGACTATTAACAAACATACCTCTCATGCCTCCTGCCAACTGGAAAACAAGGAATGATGGAGCACAACTTGAGTTGTTGCCCAATTAAGAAATTAATTTGCCTGGCACTTTATGAAAACCATTCCATTCACAAAGTTCCCTGGAGCAGCAAGCACATGCTCAGGAAAATCCTCAAAAGGTTAAAGATGCTGAATCCCACCCAACTACATAATTTTACAAATAACAAGATTTCTTCCTACTATATACCTACTCAAGATTACTACACTGTCACGAACAAGCACTTCATAGTAATTTGCCATGACCTGAGGAGGTCAGAAGAACACATCAGGCTTGATGAGTTTTGCTTGGCTTCAAACCCAGCACATTCACACACAAAGTACAATTTAACAAGATTCCCATTAGGTCAGGAGACACGTGCTATAAACAGATTTAATTAAGTTTTAATCACCTTAGAGCCTTTATTGTTCCTCAGTATTAAGAACAACGTTTATACAAATAGCTCTCACATCCCACTGGGAAAATACACATTTCACAGTATCACAGTATCACAGTAGGTTAGAGATTGGAAGGGACCTCAAAAGATCATCTAGTCCAATCCCCCTGCCGGAGCAGGAACACCTAGATAAGGTTACACAGGAACGTGTCCAGGCGGGTCTTGAATGTCTCCAAAGAAGGAGATTCCACAACCTCCCTGGGCAGCCTGTTCCAGTGTTCCGTCACCCTCACTGAGAAGAAGTTTCTTCTCAGGTTTAAGTGGAACCTCTTGTGCTCCAATTTGTACCCATTACCCCTTGTCCTTTCATTGTTTGCCACTGAGAAGAGCCTGGCTCCATCCTCGTGACACTCCCCCTTTATATATTTATATACACTAATAAGGTCACCCCTCAATCTCCTCTTCTCCAAACTATAGAGACCCAGCTCCCTCAGTCTTTCCTCATACGGGAGATGCTCCACTCCCTTGATCATCTTAGTTGCCCTGCGCTGGACTCTCTCCAGCAGGTCCCTGTCCTTTTTAAACTGAGGGGCCCAGAACTGGACACAATATTCCAGATGAGGTCTCACCAGGGCAGAGTAGAGGGGAAGGAGGACCTCTCTCGACCTACTAACCACCCCCCTTCTAATACACCCCAGGATGCCATTGGCCTTCTTGGCCACAAGGGCACAGTGTCGGCTCATGGTCACCCTGTCGTCCACCAGGACCCCCAGGTCCCTCTCCCCTACACTGCTCTCTAACAGGTCGTTCCCCAGCCTATACTGGAACCTGGGGTTGTTCCTGCCCAGATGCAGGACTCTACACTTTCCCTTGTTATATTTCATCAAGTTATTCCCCGCCCAGCTCTCCAGCCTGTCCAGGTCCCTCTGGATGGCAGCACAGCCTTCTGGCGTGTCGGCCACCCCTCCCAGCTTAGTGTCATCAGCAAACTTGCTGATAGTACACTCAATTCCCTCATCTAAATCGTTGATGAATATATTAAATAATACTGGTCCCAGTACCGACCCTTGAGGCACTCCACTAGATACAGGCCTCCAACTAGACTCCGCCCCATAGACTACAACTCTCTGGCTTCTCTCCTTCAGCCAGTTCACAGTCCACCTCACTACCCGATCATCCAGACCACACTTCCTCAATTTAGCCGCAAGGATGCTGTGGGAGACCGTGTCAAACGCTTTGCTGAAGTCGAGGTAGACCACATCCACCGCTCTACCATCATCCATCCACCGTGTTATTTCCTCATAAAAGGCTACAAGATTGGTCAAGCACGACTTCCCCTTGGTGAAGCCATGTTGACTGCCCCTCATAACCCTCTTATCCTTGATATGCCTTAAGATGGCACCAAGGATAAGGTGTTCCATCACTTTCCCAGGAACGGAGGTGAGGCTAACCGGTCTATAGTTACCCGGGTCCTCCTTCTTGCCCTTTTTGAAGACAGGAGTGACATTTGCTTTCCTCCAGTCCTCAGGCACCTCTCCCGTTTCCCAAGACTTGGTAAAGATGATGGAGAGCGGTCTAGCAATGACCTCAGCCAGTTCCCTCAGCACCCGCGGGTGCATCCCATCTGGACCCATGGATTTATGGATATCCAGATTGCTCAACTGGTCTTTAACCCATTCCTCATCAACTAAGGCAGACCGCTCCGTTGACCTATCTTCATCCGGGGTCTCAGCGGTACAGGGCTCTTCAGGACTGCCTCCAGCAGAGTAGACAGAGACAAAGAAGTCATTCAGTAACTCTGCCATCTCTGTATCTTCTGTCACCAGGGCACCCGTCCCGTTCATCAGCGGGCCTACATTGCCTCTGGTGTTAGTTTTACCTGCCATGTATTTGAAAAAGCTCTTTCTGTTGTCCTTGACCCCTCTCGCCAGCTTTAATTCCAAGGAGGCCTTAGCCATCCTAGCAGCTTTCCTACATCCTCTAGCAGCAGCCTTATATTCTTCCCAAGTGGCCAGCCCTTCTTTCCATGACCTGTAAACTCTCCTCTTCCACTTGAGCATACCGAGCAATTCCCTATTTAACCACGCAGGTCTCCTGACCCTCTTCCTCGACTTCCTACGTGTCGGGATGCTCCGATCTTGAGCTCGGAAAAAGCAGTCCTTGAACGTCAACCAACTATCTTGGGCCCCTTTCCCTTCAAGCAGCCTAGCCCACTGGATTTCCCCTAGCAATCGCTTGAAGAGGCCAAAGTTTGCCCTGCTAAAGTCCAGGGTTGCGATTCTACTTGCTATTCTACTGACCCTACCACACAAGATCCTGAATTCTACCTTCTCGTGGTCGCTGCAACCAAGGCAGCCCTCAACCTTCACTCCTTCAACCAGACCCTCCTTGTTCGTGAGGATGAGATCCAGCAGCGCACCTCTCCTGGTTGGCTCATCCACCATTTGCATGAGGAAGTTATCATCCATACACTGGAGGAACCTCCTGGACTGCGGCTGGGTTGCCGAGTAGTCCTTCCAGCAAACATCAGGGAAGTTAAAATCCCCCACGACGACCACGGCCTGTGACCGTGAGGCCGCTGTCAGCTGCCTGTAGAAGGCCTCGTCAACTTCCTCACCCTGATCCGGTGGCCTGTAACAGACCCCCACAACAGTATCGCCCCTGCCAGCCTGCCCCTTAATTCTCACCCACAGACTCTCGACTCGCTCATCATCTGTCCCCGGACAGAACTCAACGCATTGTAGCTGCTCTCGCACGTAAAGAGCAACCCCACCACCCCGCCTGGCTGGCCTGTCTTTCCTGAAAAGGACATAGCCCTCCATGACTATATTCCAGTCATGTGAGCTGTCCCACCACGTCTCTGTAATTGCCACCAGATCATAATCTCCCGACTTAACACAGGTTTCTAGCTCCTCCTGCTTATTTCCCATACTGCGCGCATTGGCGTACAGACAATTTTTATTTTATTTATATTTAGGGATATAACTCAGGGATTTCATCATTCTTTGTATAGAAAAATCTGCTGAAAAAAACAGCTGTAGAAATTACAAGAATCAGTCTATCCTGTGTGTGGAGAAGCAGCCCTTCAACAGCTGATTACCTTAAGGTAACCATTATTATGAAGCCCCAGTATTGTACTTCCTCCACCTGCAAAGGAATCTTGCTATTACAGTACCATATTACTTTCAGCTTAACTTTTTAAAATAGATTGGACTTCCTAGCAATGAAAGTTCATGCAATATTCCTGTTAAAGAACTTACAACAAGATGAAAACATTGTTGATCTTGGTTCTAAACCTGTTTTTTCAGAAAAAAGTTCAGGTTTAATTCTTTCTAGTGGTATTTGAAACATCAATAATCTCATTTCAAACCACAGTATATAAATTCAAGAAATTTTGCCTCTTGCAGAATCATTACAACTTATGATTTAGAGTGTATCTTAAAGATATTCCAGTCATATTTCCTATTTTGGCTTCCATATTTCACCCTCTTGTATTACAAGCTGTGCTGTAGGGATTTTCCTGTTTGTTTTTTTTTTTTCTTACTGAAGCTGAGCAAGAAATAGATTCCTTATGTAAAGATGGATAAAAATATTACGCAATCAATGTCATAGTTGCCTGAAATTGAGAGAAGAAAACAAAGGTCTAAGATGTCTTTTTTATTAAAACTGCGTTTTTATGTGATTAATACATGCTCAGAACATTAAGCCAGGAAATAGCCTGTATATACTGAATATTCTATCACTGTGCATTAATATTGATTATGTATATTCCAACCACATAATTATATCCTTACTTTTAATCCAATGTTTTCTATTTGTGCTTGCCACCTAAAAACTAACTGTGGTACCTTTCAGTTCCAAGAACCTTGTAAAGAACATATGGACCTCTATGTCCAGCAGCATATAGCTCCTCAGGATACTTCTCACCAACTGTCCCAGTTTCGAATTGGTGCTGGCATATCTATGTAAGTTATAAAGTACATCAGGACAAATTATGCATTTTCTTTCTCATTCACAATTATTAGGAGCTCCTTCTAAGCTCTATCACTGTCTTACAAGGAAAGTACTATTCATATCAGATTCTGGAACTGGGAAGAGAGCAGTGGGGCGGGGAGGCGGGAGGGGGGAACCCAGACCAACCAAAAAGAGGTTGAAGTACATTGCTGCTTTATAGCTTGGGAGCAATGGCACAATGGCACAAGCCTTAACTTCCTTAGATGAAGTTAGAAGATGTGAATTGAACCTTTCATGCCTTTAGCAAACCAGATATTCTGGATGCAAGAAAATCTCCCAGAAGACAACCTCCAAGAAGACAACCTCGTTCTCTTCCTTGTTCTAATGCAGAAACAGCCCAGAAGAGAAACCAACAGTCATTATTTTCATGGGAAACACAGGACATATCACTTTTTCCTGTCTAAAACAACAGAAAGCCTCTTCTCTAAAGTCCCAGTCATTCTGCCCCCACCCCCACAGAAAGTTCCTTTCAGGGATGATGAAAATGGCAAGATCTTAGTTTGAGCTTTTGAGCAGGGTTGAATCAGAATCCATACATGTAGAAAGAAAAAAAACCCCACGCTTCACCTAACATATATTAAACTTGCTGTATATAATATGTCTGTTGCACTTGCTCTCCTTTCTCTCTCATCAACCTTGTGGTCTTCTGTTATCAGGTACTATATAGCTACTGACCACCATTAAAATGTCCTAAGTATTAGAAGGCTGAAGCCTGGACACTAGACTCTTCCCTAAATTGAATGCTGTTCTCTACAATAGAACAATGCTAAAATTCTATGATTCTATGATTCGAAAATATAGAATGTGAAAAGTTATACAGATTAGGATTCTAGAAGGCCTCTTTTCTGTGTTTATACAAACTCTGTTCCATATACATGTCTCCTGGATTATTACTAACTGCCTCGGCAACATTTTACAGTATTTCTGTAAGAGGAAGCTACCACACAACCTATCTCGTCATGTCACTAGATATGGTCCTCAATAAACTAACCTCAAATTTAGCTGTATATGGGTGAGAGCTTGAATCAGATGGCTTCATCAAGGCCACTAGCATAGGTCCATCAAAGTCTAGCATAAATTATCATATGATTCAGCATCTACATGCAAAAGAGTCAGGAGGCAGCAGTGGCAATTTCAGAGTACAAATAGCAGTAATAAGTAGTATTATCAGCTGTTCAAGTAAAGCCTTGTTCAAACTAGCAATTGTTACTTGCATGCCTCCAGGAGGTAAGAGTATTTCTCATAGATTACATAGTCATACAAAATCACATAATTTTGTCAGTAAGTAGAAAAACAAGGCCTTGACAGTTTATTCATTAACTTTCTGCCCACTTTCACAACTGCTAACTATAATTAAATATTTGGACTCATTTTTCTGGAACAGGGAAGTGCGCTTAAGTGTACTGTATCTTTTTTCAGGATAAACATGTAATGCAATTTCAGACAAAAGTGAAATGTATCACTATTTACTGGCAATTAAATGGAATTTATCAAATGGTTTAGTGTCCCTTCAGATCTTTATCTACAATTAGCAATGCTTATAGTATTTGACCTTGTCCTGGGTTCAGCGGTACCAGTCATTTTTCTCCTTCTTGGTAGCTGGTGCAGTGCTGTGTTTTGACTTTTTAGCCTGGGAACAGAGATGATAACAATGATGTTTTGGTTTGGCCAAGGACTTTGTCAGCCTCATGCTCTGACAAGGAGGAAGGGAAGCCGAGAGGAAGCGAAGCCGAGAGGAAGCAGAAACAGCACACCTGACCCAAACTGACCAAAGAGGTATTCCATACCACAGCACGTCATGGCCAGGATGCAACGGAGACTTACCCGGAAGGACACAGGGTCTTTTGGGTCAGACTAATTTTTTGGCGGGTGGTATTGTACTCTTTTCCCTTGTTATTATCTCTTATCATTGTTGTCGTTGGTGGTAGCAGTGGTGATTTGTGTTGTACATTGGTTGCTGGACTGTTCTTATCTCAACCCGTGGGAGTTGCATCCTTTCAATTCTCCTCCCAATCCCTCCTGGAGCAGGAAGGGGGCGAGCCCCTGAGGGGGGGAGGTGGGCCTCAACTGCTTCCAGCCAGGCACCACTCACTGGGAGTGAGTGAGCAAGCTGTCTGGCTGGGTTTAAACCAAGACTGACCTTTATGACCCAAAGCTAAGAACTACCATGCAACATTTGTTTCAGCGCTTCTAGCAGCCCAATGTGGAAATGGCAGATATAACTCAGAATTAATTGCCCAACATTTAAAAGCTTTGATCAGTGACAATTTGTTAAAACCCAGCTGTTTCATCAATGTGTTTAGTAACTCAGCTGCCCAAACTGCCAAAGAGAAACACATTTATGGTGTTTGTTTTAAACATTCTTATGAAATATTTAAGGCAGAGGCTTAAGGATTTAGTCTACTTGCAAAGATTACCATGCTATAAAAAAATTAACATTTGTATCCAGCATGATTTCTTCAGCAGTTGATAGTCTAAGTCTGTTTTAGGAAGTATGTCTCCTCAAATTCAGTTGCACACTTTGCATTCATTATGGTTGTCCTAACATTCCCCAGAAATGAACACAAATAACAATACTGAAGTAAAGAGCAACCTAGATTTAATGGCATGAGTTCAAGTTTTCTTATTAACTAGATTTTGAGTGTTTTATTTAAACAGTCGTTTTATAGGAGTACGGTATATACTAGACAACTTTCATCACAGCTGTCAACTTTATTAGGTACACAAGGCTATTAAACAGTGAGTTCACCTCTGACTCTAAAACTGTGTTTTCCACATGACAAAATAACTTCTCAAGATTGACACAAAATGGATAAACAGAAAGAGGAGAAAACCAAACCCATACCAACTTCTTTATTAACAAAAGTGCTATGTGAACTTCTATAACTAAGTACAAAATTCTAAGTGAAAATAATGTGGATCATGTTCATTCAGTATCCTATTGTTAAAGAGTCAAAAGCACACTGGGAAAACCCAACATCCCTTAGGATGCTGACTCAAATGTAAAGACATGGATGGAGGAACAGATGAGTAGAATACATAGCAGTCACTAAACCAATAAACAGCAGCTGCTTTACAGGAAAGTAAAACTTTCATAAACCTAACACTAAATTGCAGCCATTCAGGCACGGCACTTACCCCACTTAGTCATCCCTTCTACATAAAGAGCACTTTCCAGACAACGGGCAGGGCAGTGACCCCTTCAGCTGTTCATACTGTAATGGAATAGAAGCTATGGGAGACTAACAAACCCAAGTAATTCTAGATGACATCTTTCAGAGATTCAAAAACAAAAATTTGCAAGCTGCTAGTTGTAGATACAGAAGCAGAAGCAGAAATAAACATGAGAAAAACAGAGGGTTGTACAGCCGTATAAACAAAACTGATGAGATGCTCAACTTCAGAAACCATACCTCAATTATTCAGTAAAGGAGACACAAAGCAGCTTAGGGATGTTACATGTTACAGACAATCCATTATCAAGATAAGCTGAATAAATGTTGGCATACTCTACCAAATGGAGAACACACACCACTGAGTTCAGCAGTCCTATCAAATTTAGTTGCAAGAACTGTATGTAAACAGGAAAGAACAGCACACTCTGCTTATTTCCTTCACCAGCCAGAATAGCAAAAACGTTCTCTTAGGACCACAATCTCTCACTTCTCATGCCAAATCCTTTCAATTCTTTTAAGCTCTGTCATACATTAATTTTATACTACTGCTCTTTTTTTCTATTATATTAGTTTTATTTCATACTCCGGGAAACACTTGTCTTGGGTCCTCACAGTATAGCATGATCAAGTTTTGTATTTATAGTTTAGTTTTACAAGTTTTGCCAGACAACCAATTTTTCAGGCCAAACACAGACACTAAAACAGCAATATCAGAGAAACTTTATAGACTCTTTACAAATACTGTTATCCCTACATGCAATCATTAATGAGTTTAATTCTCATTAGGTAAAATAGTAACCTGAAGCACAAGATGTATTAAATTAGAACCTAAAGATAAACTACAGTCAACATTAGGACTACCAACATGAACACTTAGGTAACTCTTCTGCTAAGAAAAGGATTCAGGAAATACATTTTTCTGAAAAACACTACTGTTTTGGTCTTCCCACACCCTTTGGTATCTGCATATTAGTAGTATTATATTCACAGTGTTCATTCAGAAAACAGTTTATTGGTACATGCAAAAGTAAAACCACTTAGGATTCCACATTCTGTGATGCGATCAGCGTCTTTAAAGCAATTAGTTTGTGATAGAAATATGTACATCAGGTCATACAGAAGTGGCATGAGGAAGACTGGATCTAAGAAAGCAGCATGATCATACAAGCTTTTATAAGCAAGCTTCTCTCAGAAACATCATGAAAATCTCAAAGAATAGCGAGGCACTCAGTTAATATTAAACGGCAGAAAATAATCTTGAATATTCAAATAATAATTTTCAAATAATTTAATAGGATGTTATCTACTGTTCCTTATATGGTGTGACAGCTGATGAATCATGTTAATCTCTGCTGAAGCAGACTCTCTAGAGTATGCAGTTCTGCACTGATGCTTTTCAGGTCACTCCCTCCAATTTATAATTTTTGCAGTTTTAAAAAGAAAGTCCAGCACATTCTAACAACCATCATAGCATTAGCAAGAATATTACAAGTCACTGCAGCTGAAGTGCCAGTCCTCCAATGTTCTCGTTTTCTCTTTCCCATCTCTCTGAATGACGTTTCCAGTAAAATCTCACACAGAGAGAAACGGAACTCATCAGACAAGTCATACCTGCCTCTTTCACAATTCTGAAATTGTTCTGTCTGTGACTAATGCAGAAAACACTAAATATGCATTACTGAAGTGATAAGGCAATTTTTCAGACTAAACTGAATATATGGTCTGTAGTACTTAGAAGATGCAGTCTGCAAAACAAAATCCAGACAAGTTTCCTTGGTGGAATTCATCTAAGGAACTACCTTCATGAAATATACTTGAAAGTAGCCTGTACCTGTAATAATTAAAGAGAGATCACATACCTATGTTTCAGTTATGGCAGGCATGATATCATTCTGGGAGAAAAAAAAAAGGAAAAATTTTAAATAGTTCTCATCAAGGCTTTCTCAACATTGCACTAACTAAAAAGAAGACTTATTCATATATAAATATTATTTTTGTTAGACTGTTAGTTACAAAACAAATGCCATCTTCAAGGCCTAACATTATCAAAAAAGTATCACATATTAAGTAAGGTCCTGTAACCACTATTAATTGATACTTCTTATTCTGAGTTGACTCAAATCAGTTTTAGCAATAGCATTACTTTTAAAAACCTCTGCTGCATGCAGAAAGACACACTAAATGGCAGCCTTCAAAAGCCACCATGGCTGTATTGTAACTGCACTTCTATTGGTAATTTTTTAGAGCTGTTGCCCCATGATATTTGAGTAATAAAATGATATATAGGCCTATGCAGTCTGCTAAAGGGAAAAGCTGGGGAGTTTTCTTATCTCTATTTTCTCTATATAATTAAGTATAGAAAGCCAGCCTACACTTCTGATTTAAGCCTTCTGCCACTTTATGGTATTTACATTGAAGAAAATAGTTTTACTGTGCTGCGTACTTTATCATGCCTCCACAAAAACCCTGCTAAGCACTTCTGCAGTCCCAAAATAACAAAAAGGATACAAAATTCCATTACATTATCGAATACAGATCCTCAACTGTTTTCCCCCTAAACTCAGTCCCTAATTCAGAAAGGCTTTAGATGTTTTGTAAAAACATATTTTATCCTCATTAACAAATGGCTCAAAAACTGTTTCTGGTCATTTTCAGGACTGGTTCTGGTCAGTGGAGGGTTGTTGTAATCAATAAATCAATTTTCACCTTTGAGCTGGAGACACTTTTCTACCACAGTGCAGCTCAGGCATCTGTATTTTAACTTATGCCACAACTACTCACATTCCAGCTCTTGGTTTATTTATTAAAACTATTTTCATGTATTCTATTCACAAAGCAGGATTACCTTTCCTCCAGATTCTAGCACAACTACTACACGACTAGGTGATTCTACCATCAATGGTCCATTTCACCATGGCATTAGTTTTATGTCACCTAGAAAATGATAACACCCAGGACAGAAGACTTCAATCTATTACACTTTTAACTTTAAATTTTTTTCACTGAAAATATTCACAGATCTTGAGGCCCGGGGTGTTTAGCCGCACACAGACCCAAATATAGGCTCCTATAACTCCTACCTCACACTTCGCTGGTCTATAATCACACTAGGATCGCTGGTATGCTAGTGACCCTTATTTTAAATAGTATTTCCAGCATAAAATGTGTAATATAAGTGTGTTATGTAACGTTAAATTAGGACAGTGAAGACTGAAAGTTCTCCCAGTACCTGATCTAAACCCCTGTGAAACACTACTCAGCTCTTTACCAGAGACTCAGGTATGGTCCCCCTGATATTTTCATTGAAGTGGTAATACACAAGCAACATCATCCAGGCAGTAGCCTTCAAGTGCCTTGTCTCCCTCAGAGTAGTTGAACCCAGAAGCTGGTCACTCCAGATAACTGTTTTTTCAGTTTTGTCATTGAAAATAAAATGAACAACATGACAGCAACAACTTGCCTTTCTTTTTCATTAAAACAACTCTGTACCAACATTAAAAAAACAACAACAACAACAACAACAACAACAAAAACAAGCCCACATAAAACTCACAGCTTTCTCACACTTAATATGTTGGTATGTGTGACATGAACCACAGACAAGATCAGTGGCTGCCCTCACGGCCCGAGACAGCACACAGCCACAAGGGCAATGTGTGCTCTGAGGGCAGGGGCGAGGGTGGGGTCCGTGGCTGTGGAGAGGCAGACGGGGCAGTCATTTCCCAGGCAAGCGGGAATGCCTGCATCGTGGCTGCAGCATACACTGCCGAAGGGAGTGGGTGCACTCTGTAGGGCCAGTTGCTTTCGTAAAATACGAAAATTATGCTATCAGTCTCAGTTCTGAAACAAGTTTTCCTCAGTCTGCCATAATTTTGTCTGAGCTTTTCTACATTAAGTGATCGCCCACTGCCCCACCGCCATCTTGCTCATCCGCAGGGAGCACCACTTCCCCTTCTGCCCTTGGCCTATGCCTGTGCCCATTCCTGATTCAGCTTTCCATCAGGCAGGCCTGAGCATTTTCTGTTCTCCCTGACGCTTTTGACAGACATCTTCCTTACAGCTTGAATAGGCTTGCGTGGGGTTAATAAATATGAGAATCAGGGTGAGCTTTTTAACACCTTGTGTAACTGATGTCCCTCAGCTCATAGTTGGCTGCTGGAAGGACTCCATCTGACAGCCTGCCTTTGTTTTGAGATGTGTATGTCTGTGAAGTGGCAACTATCATCACTGGTATTCTTTAGGCACCATAGGGAGAAGAAAGAGAAGCACTCACTCACCAGGTGGCAGGAAGTGGGTTTTTATGCAGTGATGCAAGATGGCTGCACCGGCGCATGCTGGGAAGAAGGTGGTCATGGTGCACAGGTGACTGCAGGGTATGCTGGTGCTGGTTTTTTGTCCTTAGCGGAGTAATATTTACTTTTCTGATTGGTACAATATTTTCCTGGTTTCAGGATTACCAAACTCTTCCCTAATCTCTCTCTTTTAGAAACAGGGGAGAGTGGACTCAGTTTGGAAAATGGATGAGGAGTTGCATTTTTTCTATGTTGTATATCGTGTTATACAGTATAACTATGGATGCCAGTTTCTGTTGATGTTATAATTCTAACAGAAAAATATTTTTAAGTATTGCATCAGTGCAATACGATTGCTTATGATATGCTTGGGAAATTCTGTACCTACTTGTTTTATTCCATATAGCTGAGTATTATTTATATTAAACTTTCTGAATTTCCCTTATTTGGAAATGCTTTTTTACTTTCTGCTTCAAGTGGTAAAAAAACCAAACTGTTTTTACTTCTTGTAGTTGCTGTTTCCTGCATTCTTTTAAGAGGAAAGGTAAATTCCATCCTTGTGGATGGAAACCAGGCTGAGTTTGAGATCTGAACATGTTGCTTAATAGCTGCTTGTGGTGGAGCAGAGCCTGGGGGTTTGAAAAACTCAACTATATTGTATGAGAGGTGAAGGGAGATGAAGGGAGAAAGAAAAACAAAAAGAAAGAATAAAAAACAGAGGTAGGGATAGAGGGAGACTTATACTGCTAGAGTGTGGTTTGGGGAAAGAGAAACAAAACTGAGACCAGGTATTGTAAACAGAGTTAAGTGACAAAACAGAAAGATGTGCCCTATCTGCCACCTCATAGGGGAGCTGCTTTCTCATCACCTACTTGAGAGGCCTCTTTTCTTTTTAAGGTGTATTTGCAAGCTGTATTTGAAATTTGGATACATACATGTGCTTTTATGGTTGAAATGTAAAGGCATATTCTCATTGTACATATAAAAAAGAAACTATATAGATTTTTTAAAACTTATTTTTCTTTTCCACCTGAATGCTACCATTTCTAATGCCTGCCTGTAAAATATTTATCCATTTTATAAAATGCAGGTCGAATAGAAATTTCTATGAGAGTCTTTGAAAATAGGCTGTTACTGTATGATATAGATTGCAAATCTCAGTTGGAAGACTAGTTCTTTGCTTGAATGCCTAAACAGGTAGTTTAAAAAAGTTGAATATACTGCTGTTTATATATCTCACAGTGTTTAGAGAGTCAGACTTCAGTCTTATGCAGGTCACTGGCATACCTGAGCTATTTTTTAAGAGTGATTGAGGGTTTAAGAATCTTTACAAAAGTGTAGAGAATAAAGAGCACATTATTCTTTTTCTAAATATTAGTAGTATATTTTATTCACACTCAAATTAGAGTATTTTATGTCTTCTGAAGTAGATAAATATCTAAAAAAATAACTTTTCTACAGATACTTTAACATAATGTATTTAAACTTTATATTAAAATCAGTTTTATTCTAGCAGCTTCTGTGGAGAGTTAATGGTCTAAAATTTTATGACAATTCACAATATGTAAAACCATTTCAATTTGATTTCTGTAATGGAAATTAAGATCATATGGAAGTAATAAAGATTTTATTTGGTTACTGTAGAGGTAAGGTGAAAGACTCGTGCTGTTCTATAAAGATAATTTCTAGTGCATTCAAAAGCTCCAGTGGCAATGTCTAACTTACAGGAAATTCTGCTCAGCATACCATGTGGTATGGCCTCTGCCAAAAGAACTCCAGGAACAAATCAATAATTATATTCTAGGATCAGTTTGGCATTTCCATGCCACCAGATTACTATATCAGTATTTTGCTTACAATTACTACCTTACCCAGTAAAAAGTAATGAATTTCCTGGCTTTATATTGCTACCCTGTTTTATTGTAACAAGATGCTTCTGACCACCGGCAAAGGAAGGTGCACGAAAGTTGCCATGCTGAGCTTAGCACTATGTCAGGAAAAAGTCCAGCTTGAATTCCTGAAAGCCAACCACACTTTCAGAGAAGTTAAAGCAAATCTGTGCTTTTAAGTATCAAAACACTTTTCTCTGCGGGTTTGGTGGGTTGTTTTTATTTGTTTGTTTCTTTTTGTTGGTTTGTTTGTTTGTTTCTTTGCTTTGGTTTTGTTTTTTGGTGGTTATTTTTTACTATTGTTTTGTTTTCTTACCTGAGCTGTAGATCACTTATATTTTTGAATATGTCTTTTCTTTTATGTATCTCTTTCTGCTATATATGTTCCCAACTAGCAAACCAATGACTGCATGGTGTCTGGTACAGTGTAAGGGCTTTTGCTCTTGCACATATTGAATTAAATTCTGAATATGCAGCTCTTTGAGACCCCAAACTCTTATGATGCAAACTTAATAACCTTTCTGCCTATATCACAACATTTATAATTAGCCTCATTGTGCTTAATGTACATAGTTTTGTCCACTGGGAATAACAGACATGGATGTCATTTGCAATCTTCAGAATAGGAGGAATACTTCATAAATGTATTTTGCCTGCCAAGTGTTAGAATTTTGCATATGCGTTATATTTTCACAGAAAAATACAGACTTGACTACAATACCATTATATCATTGCAATTTTGAAATGGCATTTAGTATTAATAAAAAAACTGTGCTTTATCGGAGGCTTCACAACTGCCTACATTGCCCAAATGTTAACACTTAAACTGGCAGGAGCATGCAATGCACAAATTTGCAAACTGCAGATGATTTATGGTGAATGAAATACATTTTTTAGCAGAACAGTTAATGAAATCTATGGTTTGGATTTGTTATGAGTGAACTTATAGCTATTTTGTTGGAAAGATGATTATAAAGCTTTTCAGCTGTGAATCACAGCTACAGGCGAACAACATAATGGAGCTTGCAGATGTCTGTAAATGCAGATGATTCATTGTGTATGGGCTGCAGATGATTCATTGTGTATGGGCTCAAGTAACCAGTTTTGTATTTCTTTGAACTTGCTCCTGTGCAGACTAAAAAGAATTCCCAAATGGGTGCAAGCAGTTAAAATGTCTCATAAGGAAAAATGGGCTATGTGGCTTAACAACTCCAGCAATTAAGCTAATGCCCTTATCTGCAATTCTGAGAAAATTTCAGGGCTGAGCATTTTCAGAAAGATACTTATGCAGTTTCAGAGAGATACGCATGCAGATGTATACATATGGCCTACATAGTTTGCATATATCTACCCACTATATGTCTGAGAGCTAGTTGGATGTTTGAGTGTGAAAGTTTGCTCATTACTTGTCAAACTTGATGGTAAAACTCTAAAGCAAGAGGAGATTCGAGACCAGTCTCACTTTGCTGTGACTTTCAACATGCTGCTAATCTGTTGGTTTTCCCCTATAACATGAGGGGAAAACCATCACCATTGTAAATGGACTCTGGCATATCTCTGGAGCCTCCTGCTGGATGCTTTTTCCTCCTACTTTATTGTATGGTGGATAAGCCTTTTCATTTGCATTGTGGTTTTCAACCAGTTTGTTACATGAGTTAGTTTGTATTGAAAACTACATGAGTAGTTTGTAGTGAAAACGAGTATCTTTGTTGCAAAACAGTAGGTAGGACAGCAAGTCTCTTGTGGTTTACAAAGTAATATTCACAGGGTCATAGCAAGTCTGATCAAAGAAATCTGAAAAATTGTATGTTCTCTCTTCTTCTTACAATGCAGTTACATAATGACATACTCAAGACACATGCTTACCCTTAATGCTGTGTGGAAATCCAGATGAAACAAAAATTGGGGATTAGTTTCTGTTCTTCATGGGTAAGGTCTTGTATTAATAGTTATATAGCCAATTGAATTGGTGTGAGATAAGAAAGAAAGGAACAGAAGGGAAGTATCTTGCAAAAAGTTCCTTTTCCAGTATTGAAATGAGGGAGCAATACTGGCCCTTAAAGCCTGGGGTAAATATCCTAAAGAAAAACATATTTATTTTATTCAGTTTCAGATATTTTAGGAACATACTCCTTTATCGCGTTAATGAGAATACTTGAAAACTCAGTCCACATACAGTAAAATATACAAGTTTAGTATTACTGGAGACAGCTATCTTTAAAGACATATAAGGATAAATATGGTTAATAATTTTCTTTGTAAAATTACATTGTGCTAGTAAGTTTATTTAAAAAAATGAAAGACCTAAGTTAGGGCTTTTGGATATTTGACCATCATTTATTTTGCTGTTACAATTTCCCTGTGCTCTTGCATATCTCATCAGCGTTGCTTTGTTTTGGATAATAATTGCTTTTTCCTTTTGGGCAAAACCCAACAGAACTCTGTTCAACTTCTGCCTTATTTCACAGATGTTACCACGGGAGAACTTGGTTTTTTGTATTTAATGATGTTTATATTCTAGTCTTACTTTTTCACTACAGCAGGTAGTTTTGAAATAAGTTAGTAGAATGGCATGAGTGTAATAAAGCAGAATCCAACTTTGTGCTATACACCCAGCAGTTGTTCTCCGTCTACCTAATAACAGCTTCCTGGGCAGTTACAGCATTTGGCTGTCTTTCGGCACCTGAAGCTTTTGCTCTGTCAGCTTAAGGTCTGAGTGTCAGGATGTAGGTCTTGGTATTGTAAGGTGTAGATCATGCATGTAAATGCATACCTTTTTATGAAGAACTAGTTAACAGTTGGTGTAATGACTGTATCTGCTGGCCATACATGGTGTCTGTCATTATTCTTGGATTTATAAACTTAACTAAAATGAGGAACAAAAGAATTATTTGAAGTTTACTTACTAATACTTATTCTTGGCAGGCAATTTTGTTACCTATAACTAGATTTCTTGAAGTTTTATAAATCTTATTTTCTAAACTAATGCTCTGCTTAGCACCAGTTTAGGCTAACAATTGTGATATAGAATTTGGACAAACTAATACTAAGTCAGTTCAGAACTACTGAAATTCAGATTGTTCCTGGATGTAAGCTTTGCTTCCTTACTGACTTGCCCCACTGGCATCAGGTTACCATTTAAATTTCAGATATAATTAGGAAAGACATTATTGTCAGTTCTTCCTGATTTCATTACTTTTCAGCCTCATAGTAAACTTCCAATCCAAACTTGCTCAAAGTAGTAGAATCCTTGGTTTACGATTGAGTTCAATATTCTAGTTATGAGAGAGAATAACAAAGTTGTAATAAGTTTGTTGGGGTTTTTTCTCTCACCTTCAGTGTTGCCAGTACATTGTGTGTGCTTTTACTTCATGCACTTCCTCTAATAAAAGTGCTAATGAAATACAAAAATATAACAGTCTTCATTCTTTGCTGAGTTTGGAATAAGCAAGTCACACATGCCTGTGATGGTTAGCAAAGATAGGTATGATTCACTCCAACATTTACTTTTCTTAGGGTCCTCTTCTTACTTTTATTCTTCTTTTACTTAAATTTTTATTTTTATTTAAAGTTTATATTTATATATATATAAATATATTATAGAGTATATTTTATATTTATAAACTTTATTTTTTTATTTAAATTTATATTTTTTATTCTTCTTTTATTCTTACTTTTAAGGCAGGAAAACAGTAAATTGATCACACTTCATAGTAGAGGACTTGTAGTTTGATAAGCCATAGAACTCGAGTTTTGCAGAATTACTTAACAGTTGTGTAAACATATCAGTTTTTTGAAAGCCGTTTAAATATGTAATTAAAACATTACAACCACAAACAAACTGCAGTCAGATAGAGACTGACTATACTGACCTAAGAAAATATTAATATACTTACTATACATGCACACATGTGTACTCTGAGTTCTTATACTGTATTGAAAGTTAGCTCACAATAAATTTCTCTCATGTTCTAGTTCCCACACAATTGTTTCTTACACGTGCTCACTGTAGTTTGGGAGAAGAATTAGAAAAGAATTTATATCATTCTCTCCATGGATTCTATTATAAAATTGCTATCTCCTCTTGGGAAAAAGGAGAAAGAGTAGGAGCTTTCCAAAAACTGAAATATGCCATTGTCCTGGGTTTAGCAGTGGCAGTCATTTTTCTCGGTAGCTGGTGCAGGGCTGTGTTTTGACTTTCAGCTGGGAACAGAGCTGAAAAACAATGATGTTTTGGTTTGGCCAAGGACTTTGTGGGCCTCATGCTCTGCCAGGGAGGAGGGGAGCCGGGAGGAAGCAGAGACAGGACACCTGACCCAAACTGACCAAAGAGGTATTCCATACCACAGCACGTCATGCCCAGGAGGTAACTGGGAGTTAGCCGGAAGGGCTAGGTGGACTGCAGGGTTGGAGGAGGTATGGGTCGGTGCTTGATCGGGCTGGGGGGGGCAAGTTATCGGTCACCTGGTGATGGGGTGTTGTATTCTCTTCCCTTGTTATTTCCTTTATCATTACTATTATTGGTGGCAGCAGTAGTGATTTGTGTTATACCTTAGTTACTAAACTGTTCTTATCTCAACCCGTGGGAGTTGCATTTCTTTTTCATTCTCCTCTCCGTTCCCCCAGGAGTAGGGGGAGGGCAAGAAGGGGGGGGGGAGTGGGTAACGAGCTGTCTGGCTGTGAGTTAAACCACGACAGTTCTTTTTGGCGCCCAACGTGGGGCACGAGGGGTTGAGATAATGACAGATCTGACCGTCACAATGCTGATTTATTGGCTCTCAGAGTTGTTCCTCTTCATCTCACAGCTTCAGAATGCTGTAACTTACTTAGAGCCGGTGTTTGCTGTGTTAGTGTTTATCAAGTGGGGGGCTTGGGCTAAGGTTCTTGTCTCACTGTACTTTATGGCAATGACTTGTAATACGGGCGAGCTCCAGCAGCAGGGCGGGACGGACGTGGCCGTGGACTGGTACCTGGCCGTCCAGCTGCTCCTCACCGTCCTGGCCCTCGCCCTCGCCTCCGTCTGCGTGAGGCTCTGGGAAGCCGAGATGGGACGGCCCCGGGAGCCGGCGGCTGCTGAAGCGGCCCGGGAGAGCGGCCCCGGGCACCAAGCGGGAGCGGGACCGGAGGCCGGCAGGGAGCGGCTGCCGGTGGAGGAGGTCGGGGCGGTCGAGGAGCGGGAGGAGGCGGCTGCCGAGCAGCGGGAGAAGGCGGCGGAGGAACCGAGCCCCACGCAGGAGCCGAGCCCCGCGGCCGATCCCAGCCCCGCGACGGCCGAGAGCATTCCCCGGAAGCCGCCCGCCGAGCCCCAGGAGGACGCAGGAGACCCCGCAGCATTTCCCAGCAAGGCAGAGGAGGAAGAGCTGGGCTCAGGAAAAGAGAAGCTGGTGGTGGGAGAGCCGGCAAGCACAGCAGCTGCACCAGCCCCAGTGACAAGTACAGCAGCATTGTTTGAGAGTTCTGAAGGTTTTGAATGGCCTTTGGGTATCCTTGGGACCTGCCTGCTGATTGTGATGGTGTTCACTATGTTGGCACACATGCAGAGTGTGTTTTACCCACCACCATTGTGTCTGATCCCAAAATTTAAGCAGAGTCGGGTTTGGGTCTTGTCTGGGGTTAGACAACAATATGGGAGGACCAAGAGGTTTTCCCCAAGGCTGGACAGTCATGAGTGGCAGGGTGTTTGGGACAGTATGGGCAAGTATCTAGTCCACTGGGCCCCTCCAGTGCTTTGGAAACATTGGAGATGGAAGGACAATGAATTATTTTGAACCTGGTGGGCCCATGACCCTTAAGGCCAACAGAGCAGAGATGCAACATAGAGATGGACTCATGATCGAGGGGTGGACCTAACAATGGACACTCCTGCAGAGGTTATTCATGTGTGTGAACACCGCACACAGCCTCTCCTGCTCTGAAAGACTGTTACGAGAGATGGAGCCTGGCATCATGGACCAGATGGACTCAGCAGCTTTATAGGGACTGGTCCATGCACTACGATGAGAGTGCACTTAGATAAGAGTGAGGGTATATTGAAAATGTGGGATCTGAGCATGACGTGAATGGTATGGAATAAGGGGTGGATAATGTCCTGGGTTTAGCAGTGGCAGTCATTTTTCTCTTTCTTGGTAGCTGGTGCAGGGCTGTGTTTTGACTTTCAGCTGGGAACAGAGCTGAAAAACAATGATGTTTTGGTTTGGCCAAGGACTTTGTGGGCCTCATGCTCTGCCAGGGAGGAGGGGAGCCGGGAGGAAGCAGAGACAGGACACCTGACCCAAACTGACCAAAGAGGTATTCCATACCACAGCACGTCATGCCCAGGAGGTAACTGGGAGTTAGCCGGAAGGACTGGGTGGACTGCAGGGTTGGAGGAGGTATCGGTCGGTGCTTGGTCGGGCTGGGGGGAGCAAGTTATCGGTCGCCTGGTGATGGGGTGTTGTATTCTCTTCCCTTGTTATTTCCTTTATCATTACTATTATTGGTGGCAGCAGTAGTGATTTGTGTTATACCTTAGTTACTAAACTGTTCTTATCTCAACCCGTGGGAGTTGCATTTCTTTTTGATTCTCCTCTCCGTTCCCCCAGGAGTAGGGGGAGGGCAAGAAGGGGGGGGAGTGGGTAACAAGCTGTCTGGCTGTGGGTTAAACCACGACAGCCATGTGCAAAGCCAGTTTTAAGTTTTTAGTAACTCAGCATATTGCATAAGATTCCAAATTAATATGTCAAAGCACATTTAAATTGTTACTACAGTTGGAAATACAAAGATGATAACTATAGACAAGCTGATCATACTTTAAACCCGAATAATGCCTTCTAAAATTTGAATTCAGGCATTAGTCCCCAGTGAAAAGACGTACTTACCACAATGTCTCAAAAGAAAATACTGTTATGAAATACATTTTTTCAAAAGCACTGTGTTAGACACTTCTGTAACTGTGATTGTAATGATCAAGAACTGGAGGAAGCAGGTAGGGGAATTTCCTTTTTAAGGCCATCTGACAGTATCAAGAAGATGCCATTTTGCTTCAAAACACTTGTCAGACATCCATGGAACTACAGAGATTGTATATATGTTTAAAATCCTTCAAAAAATCCTTAGATCTGTACAATAGGAGAACATACAAAAACAAAAGTACTTATGTTCCTCTCTTACCGAGTCGTCCTCATTTGCTTCAATGTACCAAAACAAGATCTTCAGAGATGTCAGCTGCCTGGAGCTCTTTCTTAGGGTGCCTCTGCATTATACTACTGTGACGTGGGCTCTGAGTCTGTATTAGAGGAAAGAACAGCTGTTACAAAGAAATGGAAATAGTGATGAGATGCATCCTCATTTCAAAATAAAGGAATCACTAAACGGAACAAAATGGATTCAGAAAGAAACTCGTGGCAGGAGAAAAAGAAAAATTAGTATGGGATAAAAAGCAATAATGTATATACTTAATATCGTTTGACTTCAAGAATGCTTTGACAAAATACAAAGGCAGGCTGTAAAAGAAAATTATCATCTTTCTTATTTGGCCTGGCAAACTGCTTTGTGCAACCACAAGTATATATACTTGAAGAATAGCTGAACAGCAAAAAAGGCAAATTAAAGACGTCAGAGCAACACCAGACAGCTTCAATAACTTTATGAGGCCTCGCTCTTACTGCTTTAAAGCAAAGTTCTGATAACACAACACAGTCAATTCCAGTATATGATCTAATGTAATTAACAGAAAAAAAAAAAAAAAAGTGCAGGAAAGCAACACTACTGTTTATATTAAATGTAGTAACTACTACATGGTAGTAGTTAAATGTAGTACTACTACATAGTAGTAACTACTATGTAGTAACCCCTATGTATTAACCCATTTAATGTGTGGGGGTTTTCCAGCATTCTTCAAAGATGGTTTCAATCTGTCCACAAACCAGTTTGTTGGGTTTTTTTTTCTTTTCCTCCTCTTGATTCTTGTATGCTTGACAAAGGTGTACTTGAAATTCTCTCTTCTGTCTGTGGGACATCCAGTATTGCCATCTATTGCATAGCGTTACGAACAGAAAATGTGCTCTGCTGAGAGGGAAGGAGGATGGAAAGAGAGGACCTAAGAAGGAACTTTACTGTTTCTCCTTTACTTTTTCTCTGAGAAGGACTAATAGTGGAGAACTGTAGTCAGTAGTTTGTATTGGAATGCTACTTAACATAGTTTTTATGCTAGTAAGGAGAGCTTGAGAATTATGGAAATGCACCTTAATGACCATTAGATCTTGCAGTTACAATAATCACAGCTATAGCTGTGTGAGCGTTGCATGGGGGCAGTGATCCCAGAGGCAGTGTGCTTCAGAGCTTAGGCTGCTGGAACACTTTTGGGGGTTGCAAGTGTGACAGTGATGATTCATCAGCTAAATCAATCTACAGGATTCCCTTTGAATAGGCAGATCCAGGGAAAAATCTGAAGAATTTATGCCTGTGCATACCTACTTTTGTAGATTTATAAACCGGGGGGGGGGGGGGGGGGGGGGTTGGGAAGTGACAAAATGGGAATGTCTCTCCGCTTTTCAGTCCTTTTGACTTTTGCCCCATATGCTTCCGTAGCACATCCTGTCCTGATATGTTCTGCTTCTGCCTGCCTGACTCACAGCATGTCCTGACAGACAGTGGTGTGCTGTAAAAAGCTTTGAAATGCCATTCTGCAGATTTCAGTTTCATGATTGGCTCCAGGATTTAAAATAAGCTGCATTTAAGGTTGTAATTTTTTTTTTTTCAGTGCTGTTATAACCAAGTGACTTTCCAAATACAGGTGTCTCAACTTGGAATTAGGAAAGTTGTTTTTTAGTCTGTATGACTGGCAACCAGTAAAGAAATGCTTTATTGACATGGGTTAAATAAAAGGTCTGTTTAACTGTCTAGTCCATGATAATTAAAATGAGACATTGTAGGTGCTGATGCAGTAACTTTTTCTAACAGTGTATCTCTAATTGACACCTTTTCTCTTAATGTATTTGTACACAGTATTTCCCTCTACAAATGCAAACAGGACTGCTCATGTATTTATGGTCAGTTCTTCCACAGAAGGCTGTAAATCATAGGGCTCATAACTAATTTCTCCTTATGGAAGCATTTTTGGTTATGATATCCACAGCAAGCTGTAGAATGCAGCTGACAGTGCTAATGTTTGTTTATGAGAAGATCATTTACAGATTAATCTGATTCCCCCTACTCAGCCCTTAAATGAATAAATTGGAGGTCTTGCTACGTATACAGGCCAAAGATGTTGCAAATACTTGAAGGGAAACATTTTCAGCAATATTTTTACATTTTTTTGAACCTAGTAGTACCTCTTTAAATAAATATTTAGCAAAACTATAATGGCTAAACATGTGTCGATAATAAAATGTATTTAAGTACTATCTATATCTCAATACTGATATTTCACTGATTTATAAGGAAATTAAAAGCAGAGCTTCTTATTAGATGACCTTGCAGAAATCCATTCCAAATTGGTTTAACGGTAACTGGCTTATGTAAAATTGGGCTTAGTTACAACAGAAGAATAGGGGAAGAAAGTATCTGGCCAAGTATACTTGGCCATGTATGTATTTGGAACTGTCCTGCACTAAACCTGATTGGTTTGGACAAAGGCAGTAAATGACCACCCCATCTGGTATAGTTTTAAAGAAAAGCAAGCCCTGTGTTTTCTGAGCAGCTGTACTCTAGCACTCAGTGGCAGGCACAAAAGGAAAATAAGCAAACAAATTCAGTACTGGCAGGATTTTGGAAAAAGTAATGGAAATTCCAACACCTGCAGTATTTATTGAACCTGTTGAGAATTTGTCTACTGCACTTGTGTTGTCCTTTCACCTTCACTGTCTTCTACTACAGCCCTTCATGTTCATTTGCCCTGACAAGTTCACAGAAAGATGGCTGTGTATGACCAAATCAGAAGAAGTGGTATAAAGTACTTTCATTAGAAGACAATATGATAATGGTAAATTGAGAAGATTTACCTTAGTATAGCTGTATGTTTTTCACACTAGCTGAGAAAGCCATTGTAATTAAGACATTTTAAGTCCTTGGTTTAAGCCAGTGAAACTTTTGTGCTTATACTGAACATATTATCAAGTGTTAAGTATAGTTACAAAGACCAGTAGCCAATACTTGTGTTCTAACTATAATATTTAAGAAGGTTGATTTTATGTGATGGTAGTACCAGACGGGGCAAGTCTCACCTTGGTGCTGGGCAAGATCATGGAGCAGATCCTTCTGAAAGCTATGCTAAGACATACAGAAAATGAAGAGGTGATTGGTGACAGCCAACATGGCTTCACTGAGGGCAAATCTTGCCTTCTATGATGGGACAGCATTGGTGATTAAGAAGGAGCAACTCATCAAGTTTACTGACTACATCAAGCTGTGTAGTGCTGTCAACATGCTGGAGGGAAGGGCTGCCATCCAGAGGGACCTTGTCACGCTTGAGAGGTGGGCCAACCCAAGCTTCATGAAGTTCCACAAGGCCAAGTGCAAGGTCCTGCACCTTTATCAGGGCAATCCCAAGCACAGCAACCGGCTGGGTGGAGAATGGTCACCATTCAAGTCATAAAGTTTTGTAACTTATAACCCGCAACTCTTACTATCACGGACCAATGAACCGAGTAAGAGAATCAGCTACCTAGCCAGCAGTGAGAGTGCTCATCTCTCCTCTGTCAGCGTGCAGGCATCCCCTGTATGGCACCAGGAAGCATGAAAGCCTTAGCAGTCCAGCTGCCGTTGCATCTGTTTCAAAAGCTTTTGGGGTACTTTTTTTTTTTTATTGGTCTATACAGTTCAAGTAAGCATGGATTCAGAGGAAACTGCCAGACAAAAAACAGTGCCTGGCAGAGGCAGAAGTTTGCTGCTGATCATGGCTGCATAATGGCCCTTTTGCTCCTTCCGCACTTGGATTGGTCGTGTGCTGGGAAAGAATGCTTGTGGGGCACCTCATACCACTGCTGTCCTTGCATTCAAAGCCTGGAAGGAAGCTGAACTGAATGGGCTGGGCTTGGCCAGGGCTTTCCAGAGTGTCCCCACACTCCTTCTCCAGCCCAAACCTGCCCTGCCTCTTTTGGGTCAGAGATGCTTCTTATTTTTTTCCCTTTGTTTAGTCAACATGGACATAAAGGAATGTAATGACTAAGTATAAAAAAACAAGGGCACAACATATATAACTATATTAACTTTTGTACCTGCAATTAGGGGCAAGGGTATGAAATTTTATTTTTGATACCAGCAATTACTAGTCTATCAACAAGGATGGCCTCAGATATTGCTAATGTTTTATTCTTAGCACAGGTTGACTCTGTCAGTAGGATTGTCAATGACAGACTGCTAGTATGTTTTTTCTGGCTTAATAGCTTGTCCATGCGAGAAAGACCAAGTTCTAAGGCTAATTCAGATTCTGACTTTGTTAAGTGAAGACTAACTGGACATCACTATACCTGATAGGTGGATTTTACATATTCTATAAGGTTATTGTCAGACCCACAGTCTGATTAAGCAGTTTTGAAGCAGACTAATAGATTGACAAACCCACACTGTAGCCCTAAGTAGAAGGTGAGGTCTGAAAACTAAAAATTACATTGTTTAATATGGTGGGGGAGCTGTTTAGTCCAGCTTTTCAAATAGCAGTAACTTCTTCACTGTCTCACAGTAACTATTATCTTCAGTCAGTCTTTTAATCTTTTATGGCTTCATTCAGACCTTCAATTCATGAGTTTTTATTGGGATGATCAGAGGCTGCCTGATTAATCTGATTGGTGACTGGGACAATTATTTACAGCAGAATTTCCAGGTAGGATTAGAGAACAGATGCATAATCTGTCTCTTAATACGGTCTGCTTAACAACTTTCTGGCAGTTTATATAATATGTAAGCTCAGAAAATTTATGAAGTCTTCTTTCAGTATCCACATCTTTCCAGAAAGATTTCAGGATTTGAACATGGGGATATTGCAGTTTGTTAAATGAACTCTGTAGGGCTGACCCTGTAGGAAAAAAATTTATTCTGGCTTACACAGACCAAAGACCAAACCATTTGGAATGTATGAACCAGGTCAGCCTAACTTACAGGGGTTTTGTTTGTCTTTTTCTTACTTATTAAAGCATTTTTATGGAAAGTCTTTATTGACAGAAAAGGCTGCTCTTGTGAAAGTGTTGGCTGCTTGGAATTCGATCTGGAAAGCCAGCTGACACACTTAAAAGCAGGTTTCTGTAACAGCATTTCTGTTAACAGCTGTAAGACTTATATCTCTTGCAGCACAAAAAATATTGTCAAGTGTAGGTTCAGCAATATGGTTTCAATAAAATGCTTCTACTAATCACGCTAACAGCGACATAGGAAATTTATTTGGAGATTCACTTGAGGCATACTTACATATATGAGTAATACTGTGACATAGTTATCTTGGCTTACTTTTTAAAGTATTTCAAGCCTAAAGTCAGGTGAAGAGTGATAGTGTGTTACATCTACACTTGGAATTGCACAAAAGACTTCAGAGTACGATTGTGATCCATGGGGTCCATTCTGGATGTGCTGCATCCTCCCCAAATAAGGAGAGTAAGGTGTCGTTGCTCTGATCTGACTTTTGAGACCTTTTGACTCTTAAGGCATCTTACCAGAGTCACCATGGTAAAAAATCTAGACTCTGGCTAACTGAAACAAAACCTCAATATTGCAGTTGTGTTACTTAAGCCTTTGCAAAGGCCATCTGTACGGAAAAGCTGTTTGCAAGCTAAAATGTCCTCAAGAGGATGCTTAAACATTTGAAATATCTTGAGTTGGCCAGGAATGGACTACAGCCAGTGGGCCTCTTGGTCCCAGTTCCATGAAGAGGTGGCAGATAGCTAAATACATGGGCATGCACAGGAATGGTGCTGTATAGGAAAAAAATAAAAATAAAATTGCTGGGATCTACTGATACCAAGGGAATTTTGACATGCATTAAGCATGGTTTTATCCAAAATCAGAAGCTACAGTCATTTCCTTCCTTGTCTCATGGAAGTAAACTGGATTAACATGATATCTGGCTGTTCAAAAGGAATTAGGTAACGTTTATTCCTAGTGGTTTTTAAGAAAACTTAGTAGTAACTGCTTGAACTGGTACAGAGCTCTAAAATCTACTTTATAACTTTCCTGCACCCATTCTTAAGAATAACTCTATGGAAGGGACAATTAACTTTGGAACTAAATAAGACCAGGTACTCAATCGTTATTATCTGTAGGAGTCTGTGATATTTCCATTTGGTTACTTTAAAAATGACCAGGAATGACATCTTCAGGTATTTGGGAATGTGTTTGGGAACAGTGTAGTTCCACAGCAAATCAAAGTCTTCTGACAAGCTCTGTGTTTTTAGCCATGTCTCCTGTCACTAACAATTAGAGACATCTGAATAAGAACAGAATGGAACTGAAGGTGCACAGAGTTTAAAATAATTGTGGGTAACCTTTTAATCACAAGTTTATTTCAGAGAGAGCAAGTAGTGCATGTTAAGAAATAACATTTGGTGCCTTGTGGGTGATAAAAGTGCTTTAGAATTAGCCATGAGACCTGCTTTAGTTTAACTTCACAGTTTGGGGTGTAACATACTTGTATTTTTATGTATTAACTGAGGTGGATTTCAAAGCCAGTAAGCTATAAGATCATGTATGCTGACAGAATACTTGTGTGCATGCACAGTCAGGTGAATGACAATTAGCATTCATATTGAACATGGGCAGACTTGATATGCACAGAGGTGTGCATGTTAGAAAGTCTGGCTGTTTGAGCTGGGGCATAGCTTTACTGACAAAGACATTCCTCTTAGTAATTTTTTACTGGAGATTATGGGCATGTGCTCCCACTTTTATCATTGCTAGGTAAGTTCTAGTTGCAGATTTCTTTCTGTGACTTTTAAGAAACAAGTGAAAAATATTATAGCTTGGCGTTCAAGGTCCTCTGCTGTAATTTTAGGGCTGTTTAATATGCATCCACTTGTAAACTGATCTAGTTAAAAAGCCATTAAGCAGGGAAGAGTAATGAATTCCAGAACATTGTTCCAACTCTTAGCAAAACCCCCTCAATGTTTTACTTGGTGAGGAAGAAGCAAGAAATAGCAGGTGGGTTGCCAAACACTCCCAGATGATGCCAGCTCTGACTAATCTTAATACTTCTTATCTTCCTAAAATGCTCAATTGTCTTCACAATTAACTGTTTCGTCTGTAACTGTAGCCATTTAAGTATGCATTCATAAGCTTTGGAGGTCATGAAACAAGTAAGCAGAAACTTTGAGAAATGGAAATAGGATTATATAGAGGGGACTGTGTTTCAGTATGGAGATCACTTCTCACAGACTCTGTGCAGTATGCTGCAGAGCTTCATTTTAGTAACTAATGACAAGTCAAATACAGCCCTATTAGACTAAGTCTGATGGAAGCATGGTAAAAGACAGGAACTTTTTTAGTTGTGTTAGTGGGAAAATAGACAGCTCTGGGAGGGGGCCTCACCTTCCTCCCAGCTGGGTATCTTGTTAGCAATCTGATGGCAAACTGTTTAAAAGGCAGCATGCAGTTGAGGACTCACAGTAAGTCAGTGCAAATGCTGTTGGCTGTGGGCTTGCAAGGAGCTCAGCAGGCAGCCTTTCTTGTATTTCTCTAGCAGGCCTATGGCTGTGGCATGAAGTCAGTAACTTCCTAGCATTGTGAGGGCTATGAAGGGACTTGAGGACTGCAGACTAATTATGGTCCAAGATTTATTTTCTTTCTGACACACACAGATCCTAAATAAAACCAGAGCATTTTCCTCAGTATTATTAGCAGTACAGGAGGACAGTAAGACAGAAAGAAGCAACTCTTTGGTAGATTGAAATACAAGAATCTCCTTTACTCGCTTACTCCTGTGTTTTAGTGGGTGACTCTTTAGTAAGTGCTCTAAAAAACATTTAAGATAAAGATGAGATTCTAAAGTCTTCTTAGAAACCTTTGCTTGTATGAGTGTATTCAGAACTGTAGTCATAGTGGCAGTTTTTTTGAAGTGTGTGTGGTGAAGTTAGTTGCAATGGGCTGATAACAACTTGGAGTTTCCATTCATGTACCATTTAATTTTCCTTTCCAACTTAGTGAGTGTTCATTTGTTACCTCAAAGAGAGTGTAAAATTAGTTAAAACAGTATTGATATAAATGTCAGTATGCCTGTGATGATTGCTGATAAATCTGCATTAAGCTTCTAAAACACACAGTAGTACAGAGCAATACTATACAAATAACGATTCTTCCCCATAGCTTATTCATGAGTAACAAAAAAGCAGGCACTAACTCCTTCTGTTCATTCATTTGTTCATGGAGACACACTGAGATACATAGCATCTTCCTTGTTCTTCTCCATCTGTCTTGAATAATTAGGTGCTGTAGTAGACAAATTACAGTTAATCTCTCTGTATACAGTGCATAGCACTTTGGCATGTAATCATTCATTCATTCATTCATGGCTTGACTTTGCGAACGAAGATTTGGGAAGGGCTTTTACCCACACTTACTACAAGCGTGCTGATGACTAAGAAGGCCAATGTGGGATAGGCAAATCCGGCTACAAAAAGCACAGCAGAAGGTCTCCTTGGGTGGAACAGGTGGGACACGATTCTTCCTGTGTTGTCTTTTCTCCTCGAGACTAGTTCTTTGTGAGCTCTCAAAGGAGTCAGCGGCATTATGTATGGTGTGCCTCCAAGTCTCCCGATTGGAGGCCAAGGTGGACCACTGATGGTAGTCAATATGGCCAAGGCTAAGGTATTGTTTCAGGGAGTCCTTATATCTCTTCTTTGGGGCACCTCTCTTGCGGCTACCGGTGGCAAGTTCACCATAAAACACGATCTTGGGGAGGCGGTGATCCTTCATTCTAGAGACGTGCCCTGCCCAGCGCAGCTGCAATTTCAGCAATATGGCTTCGATGCTGGTGACCCCTGCCTGTTCGAGGACAGTGACATTAGACACATAGTCAGTCCAATGGATGTTTAGAATTGTACGGAGGCAGCGCTGATGAAAGCATTCCAGGAGTTGCAGGTGATGACGGTAGATGACCCATGATTCAGACCTATATAAAAGAGTAGACAATACAATGGCTCTGTAGACACTGACCTTTGTACTTTTCTTCAGGTGTTTATTACACCAGACTCTTTTATGGAGTTTTCCAAAGGCTCTATATGCCTTTGCTATTCTGTTGTCTATCTCTTTGTCGATCGTGGCATCCGAGGAAATGATGCTTCCCAGATAGCTGAACCGCTGAACTGTCTTAAGCTCTGACTCGCTGATGGTAATATGGGGATGGCGATAATCTTCTTGCGGTGCAGGGTGGTAGAGGACTACTGTCTTCTTCAAGCTGACTTCCAGCCCAAAAACCTCAGCCGCCTCCGCAAAGCAAGATGTTAAACGCTGCAGAGCTGCTTCTGTGTGGGCAACAAGGGCGGCATCATCAGCAAAGAGCAGTTCACCGACAAGATGGTTTAGGGTCTTAGTGTGGGCCTTCAGTCGCCTTAGATTGAATAGGCTACCATCGGTACGATATCGAATATAAATGCCCTCTTGTTCGTCGAGGTTTGCTGTAGCCCTTTGGAGCATCATGCTAAAGAAGATTGTGAATAAGGTCGGTGCGAGAACGCAACCTTGTTTCACACCATTGGTTATTGGGAAAGGCTCAGAGAGTGCATCACCATACCTGACTTGGCCTTGCTGATCCTCATGTAACAGAATAATCATTTTGAGGAACTTGGGGGGACGACCTAATCGTTCTAAGATCAGCCACAAGCCTTTCCTGCTCACAGTGTCAAAAGCTTTGGTGAGGTCAACAAAAGTTACGTATAACTCCTTATTCTGTTCTCTACACTTTTCTTGCAATTGTCTGAGAACAAATACCATGTCTGTGGTACTTCTATTAGCCCTGAAACCACACTGACTTTCAGGTAGAAGTTCTTCTGCGATAGCAGGTACTAGTCTGTTCAATAGTATTCTTGCAAGAATTTTACCAGCAATGGAGAGCAGAGTTATACCACGGTAGTTTGAGCATTCTGACTTGGCACCTTTTTTCTTATAGAGTGACGATGATTGCGTCACGAAAATCTGACGGTATTTTGCCTTGTTCCCAACAGCACATAACTAGCTCATGAAATTTAGCGTGAAGTGCTTGGCCTCCATGCTTCCATATTTCAGGTGGGAGTCCGTCAACCCCAGCTGCCTTGCCAGTTTTCACCTGCTGTATGGCCTTAAGAGTCTCTCCCATGGTAGGGGCTAAATCCACTTCGTTTTTCACTGGTTTATCTGCCAGGGCCTAGCGAGCTTGGACAGTGACAGCAAAGTCCTCAGGTCGTAGGTTTAATTAGAGTATCCTTCTCTTAGATGGATGGCCTTACAGGGCTACACGAGCTCCATCTGCCTGGGTTTGAAGTTGGAGTTGTCCTTCTCCTAGGATGGTTGCCCGGAGGCTAGTGAGCCCATCCTGCCCATGGACACACTTTGTCTGACCCTTCATTTGAGAGCTGACTGGCATGGGAGACCCTACCAGAAGCATAAGCCACCACCAGCATAACTCCCAACTTCACAAGGGCACGCAAGCTCTTTCCCCACGACAAGGGGGTGTCCATGAAAGAGTTTGGCATGTAATACAAAGCATTAAATAGTATATGGCAGGCCATGAAGGCTTAACTAAGTCTGTGAAATGCATATACACTATATTCTGAATTTGAAGAGCAAAACAGTTTAAAAACATGATAATGTTAAGCCTTATGCCTATTCAGAGATTTTGGTTTTGTTGTAGTTTTACCAACTTTAGGGTTCCTTTTAGGGCTGAGTAGTTTATTTCAGTATCCCATTCTTACAAGGGGTTTATCTTACTTCCTTAAAGAGTATCGGGGCTTTCTTAGAACAAAACCATTGCTGGCTTTTGGTAAAACTTAACCATTGAATGGAGTTTTCTGCCTAAAGTTTGGGATTATTAATTTGCTAAACTGTACCATACATTTTAGTTTCATACATTTCAATTAAGGATAATGATACCAAATAGATTTTTTTCACACATTTAAGATCTATTCTAACTCTTCTGGGGTACATAGGATTTTTGTTCATGGCCTACATGTCTCCAGTTTTCACATTACTTTCATGTCCTGAATAGTTATTTAAAGATAAACAAATTTCTTGTATTTCATGCATATTTGTTCCTGTTACCATATGGTTTTTGTAGGTGTCTCCTGTTACTTCTTTTGGTTTAAGTATCAACAGTTAATAATAACTGTTTAATTATAAACAGTAATATTAACATGAGATGTTGAATGAAGAATAGACCAATACTGCAGTTGGACTGGAACACACCTGGTTTTACTAAAGAAAAAAAGGCTTAAATTTCTATTACTGTTAAATGTAAAAAAGAAAAAAAGCTGAACCTCCTTTAATGGTAAACTGGGCTTCTCAGATGAGAAAATATTGGACAGTGTGATTATTGTTTTGTCATAATGAAAACTTCTGAGAAAAAAACTTGTTTTGAAAGGACCTGTCCCAGCAATATTAGTCTTTTGGCATTAAACTGTGTAGTGTAAATGGCCATCTGCTTTGTGAGATTTTTATTCAAGATGTCTCATGCCTGTATTTCCTTCTGGATTTTCAGCCAACTTGATTTTATTTTGAGGCAGACATTTTTGGGGGTTTTGCTTTTTTTGTCAAAGAAGCTGGTGAACAGAATGACAGGCTTATTTGTGGTTTATGGTATCAAATTCCGAATGACTTCATGTCTGATCTCTGCTGTCTGTTTACATAGTGCTTTTATATCCCAAAAGGCTACTATGGAATCTCTTCTATCATTGGAACCATGTTCATCCCCAATTTTGACATATGGATATTCCTGTTCATTTACTCCCCCTTGAATCTTTCTAGATGTTACCTGCACCTCTTCTGTTTGGTGTCTGTTTTCTGAGATTCTTCTGTTGGCCACTCTCTGTCCTACCCTAGTTCTTGCAGAATATTTTCCACTTTCTTTCCTCACTACTTCAGCAATAATTAGTTTTTTATGTTTTCCTTCCTTGTATTCCCTTCAAAACAGCTTGAATTCTTTTCAGATCTGCCAATATCTGGTTATCACAGAGAATATGCAGAATTTATGAACGTTCTTTTTTAAGACAGTCAATGTCTTTTTACTTAAATAGTGGCTTGTATTTCATGTGCAGGATGTCCTTGTGGATAGGAGATGAAATATGGAATATCTTCCTATCATCTATTTCTGAATGTCATGGCTGTCTCTACAGAGCTGTATCAACTGGACAAAAGTAATTTGTCTTCTTTCTGTATACTCAGCACTACTGGTTGTGACTGCTTGTTCCAATCTGTTGTCTTCCCTCAGTGTTGCTGAAACAACTCTCAAAGTTTCCCATGAATTTCTCCAGGTAAAAATTTAAAAGTGGTGTTTCGCTCTTCTCCTTGTTTTATCTTTTGCTTTTAATACTGTCGGCGTAGTATTCCTGAAATGTCGCGTTCATTTTCTTGGCTGATGACTGTGTTGTTTGAGTTTCTACATCTCTAATCACTCTTCAGTCAAAGGATTGTATTTTCCTCCAATTTGTGTCACTTTCCAATACAAATTCAGCTTCCTCCTCTCATAACAAGTCATAGATTTACCTTTAAACCAGAGATCTGTGTCCTTGTCAATAATGAAATCTTACCCTATTACTTCATTAGTTTCTCATGAGTGGGCCACAGAAACATGTGTAAAACCTGAGGTTTTTCATCCACTGCCTCTCTGATTGATGGCACACATTCACAAGGTATTTTTCTTTAGTGAAAACCTTTTGCCAGGACCTTACGTCTAGGTTACATCTGTCACCTGTCCTTTATGTATATAAAGTCCCTGAAGACAGACAGAAAATTGGGTCTGTTCAACCTGGAGAAGAAAAGGCTGTGTGGAGACCTCATAGCAGCCTTCCAGTACCTCAAGGGGGCCTATAAGGATGCTGGAGAGGAACTCTTCATGAGGGATTGCAGTGATAAAACAAGGGGTAATGGGTTTAAACTTAAACAGCAGAAGTTCAGGTTAGATATAAGGAAGAAGTTCTTTACTGTGAGGGTGGTAAGGCCCTGGGAAAGACTGCCCAAAGAAGTGGTAAATACTCCATCCCTGGCAGTGCTCAAGGCCAGGTTGGACAGAGCCTTGGGAGACCTGGTCTAGTGTGAGGTGTCCCTGCCCATGGCAGGAAGGCTGGAACTACATAGTCTTAAGGTACTTTCTAACCCAAACCATTCTATGATTCTATGAATTTTTCATAATTCAGTTGTACAGATCTTCTCTTCTTTAGGCTCTCATTATTTTGCTGTGGTTAGTAGAACATCCATTTTACAGACTCTGAGAGATGGGAATCTTTGTGCTTATTTAATGCAAAATACAGCTTTAAAAACAATTCCTGGGGCACTGTTTGATCCCATTACCCTTTTATTAGTGTCCTTCCTTTTCTCCCATTCTATAGTCATACCCAGGCTGCTTGTCTCCATCTTCATAGCCCTTTCTAGCTGGTTCTTGTGTTTTATTTAATTTTTAAAGTTTGTTTCCTCCTTTGGGAGTGAACTAGCCTAAAAATACAGTGATACAAATATAGTTATGCTACTATTTTAGAAAGTACACCTAATAACTATGCTAGTGAAGCTTTTAAAACTAGACTTGACTTAGGACAATGTGGATTTGTGGAGGTGGAGGGAAACACAGGGAAACAGGCAGCACTGGTCAGTGTTACTTCATTAGCTGTCTGACCTGATATTTAAGACAACCTGACAAGTCTTGTTGGTTGTTGACTGGGTATTTTGAATTAATCGTACAGGCTTTTAAGTGGGTGTCTGCTTAAGTTTTGGACCTTTGTGATAGGCAAATATGCATCTAGTTTTTGTTGCACAGGTGATTGATACATTTCCAACAGAAAAATTCCTAGCCATAACTTTCATTTTCACAATACTGAGAATTGCCTTCAGGATTCCAGTATGCTTTAATGCAAAGCACAAGCTTGGTCCTAAGTTACTTTTTTTTTTTTTTTTAATACATCTGAGCTGGGTTGGCCATGACTCTTACTGGAACAGCAGTGCTAACAGATGCTATCCCTTGTGTAATTTCCAAAGACAGCCACAGTGATTGACACTTTCAAATAATAAAAACAAAGCCAGTCATGCTAAGATATTAGCCATCTTAAAACTGAATGTAATGCAGCTATGTAGAGGGAGAGAGGTTTTCTTTAAGTATGCTCACATCATCTAATGGGAAGTTACTACAGCAGTAATATACTTTGGGGACAATAATTGTGTTTGCTGTCAGACTTATGGAATATCATAGTAACAAGTTGTTCTCAGTAGTCATTCCTGTTTATCAAGCATAAATAATGAAAGCATAATCTTTTTCTACATACAAGGTGCCTTACACTTGTATAGCTGTGAATGTACTTCTGAAGGTAGATTTTTCTGACAAGTGATTATCTCTTAGGACTCAAAGTAACCAGGGATCTGTGTCTGTATCTGTGAGGGTTTTGCTGGTTTTTACTGCTAGGTCCATATTTTACTGAAATATTGCCCAGATTTGATCACTGAAATGTGAGGTTTCTGTTGTTTTCTGCCGATTTTCTGATGCTGGCAATTGTCAGCCAATATTTCAGATTAAATAGCCCATTTCTATATTTATTTGTCTGTACCTGGTGTGGTAAGTCAATCAGAAAGTAGTTTGGCTTCCAAAACACTATTCTAGCTTAAAAGAGAAACTGATCCTGTTTGGAGCAAACAGGATTTTTTTTCAACACTAACCAAGATTTGTTTTGGCTGCATCACTTATTAAGCCATAGCACTTCTCTCTCAAAGCCACCACCTCAAGAACTTTAATGTGAATGAAATTAAAATGTTATAGTTCACATTTTATTCCCTACCCACAAGGAAGAGAATTATTTAAATAGAGTCATAGAATCATAGAATGGTTTGGGTTGGAAGGGACCTTAAAGGTCATCTAGTTCCAACCCCCTTGCCATTGGCAGAAATAGCTGTCTTTCCCTGCATCCTATTGTGGGACAAGCAATCTGTAGTTCATTGTGTGTAAAGCACCATGATCAAAGAAATTTCAATTTGAAAAGAATAAACCTTGCAGAAGGCTTAATATTCTGGAGTACTGCAGCAACTGGACTTGAGATTTCTGTGAAGTTGCTTTCTTAACATCTGTACGACAAGGTAAAGAGAGTAGTACATCCAAATGGCATGTCTAAGAAAGGAAACTGTCCTTTCTGTTTATTTACCTTTAAAGCCTGTCTGCTAAAGTTCTGAGCATTCAGATACTCCCGTGATAGGTGTATTAGAAGTAATACCTTTTTACATTTCTAGACAAAATAGAATGTGTCCTCACTTACCCTTTTCAAATTTATCCAAATGCTAATGTTCTACAGAAGCATAAAATACCAAATAAACAACAGATTTGGAAAGTTGATGACATTACCAATATTTAATGAAAAGGGTGAGTTTTGTGTTTAGTAAGGCCCATTCCTCCTGAGCAAGTGACACAGACAAAATCAAATTCAGAGGAAAAGCCTGGCTGCTGCGATAAGTTAGGTGGAGAATTTGCAGTTCATACTTACAGTAATGCCCTCTGCATCTTGCCAGGCTAAATGTGCTGCACTGGAAAAGGCTTAATAATGGTTAATACAGGAACACTTTACCTACAGCAGTTGGACTTGGATTGATTCTGGCATAGTATACTCGAGCATATGTTGAATAAACTGAGCTGTGCCATTTTAACAAGCTGGTGTCTTTAGATTAGCAAGAAATAGTTGCTACTTGATCTTGCCTAAGTCACTATTGTTTTCTCTAGTTTTGGAATGGAGAAAATACTGTTTGTCCATAAATCTTACAGTATTCTGGAAGCTGGTAAGTACAGTAATGCAAAACTGCTGTCATGGCCAACCTACAATAGCTAGACAGGCAATGAAAAGAAACACCGTATTATTCAAAGAGGCCAATTCCTCAGTCTTCCAACTCTTTGATACAGGCAACAAACTCAAACTCTGAGACAACTTGTGTTACATTTGGGACTGTAAGATAGCCCTCTATCAGTCTACTTCAATAGCAGTTTATATGAAAGTGTGAGGGATTTTATTCTGCACAATTATTTCTTTTTACAGAAAAGATGTGTAGTTTTTGATTGTTTTTCTATCTGACTTGTCCCTTGTCAATATACACAAGTTTGTTCCTCTTTTGTAATATAAGTGGAATAGACCTCCATCACCCCAGCACAGGCATAGTTACAGAGCAATGATATATGTGCTACAGCTTATCTTTGCAGAAGAAGAGAAACAAGTAATGCCATAAAAAAGGCACTTGTCTTCATGATGATTGGGAGCTTCAGTCAGGAAAGTCGAACAGTCCCTTTAGTAGTACTTCCAGTAAGGATGGGAACCTTGACTGCTTGCCATCTGGGTTTTTATACATATACTGGGTTGCCCCCAGTGTATGTATAAAGAGTCAGCACATATTCCGAAAAGTGAGTAAGCAATAGGACTCTCAATACCATCCTCTGAACTGGGAAATGAGTAACTTCATTAGAGGAGTGGCAGCTTACTTAGCTGTCCTCATTGGCCAAACATGTGAACTAGTGGCAGTTTTCAAGGTTCTTAAAACCCGAAACAGGCTTCCTGTGTAAAACTGAGAAGGTGAAGGCCCAAAGACTAAGATGCTTGTATGTTCAAAGATACTACAACTGATTGTTGAAAGGTGCAATCTGACTGCACAGTTTTCAACACAGTTACCATTTGAGGTAGAACTCTACGCTCCTGTGGAAAGTATGAGGTTAGGAATACAGATTAATGAAAAAAAAGAAGTTAAACATAATCCACAGCAATTTGTCTTTCTCCTTATGCTTAGCTGGTGAGCAGCTAATGAAATGGAAGTGTGTTTACACCTGAAGCTGAGCTGTATACACCCTAACAAAATGGTTACTTTCCATGGAGTACAGAATGTCAGCCTAATTGTAGCAACCTGCCAGCATGCTAGGCAAGTGCATGGCTTTAGTTAGCTTTCAATCATTGCTCACAGTTTAAGCCTCTAGTCAGCCACTAGGGCCACAGACAATTACTTGCATTTTATGTCAGGTTTTGCGCTTATTCTAATAGCAATTTTACAAAAATTCAGTGGAAGTCCATCCTTCTGTCATGCAGCATGGTAGCAGAATAAAATGTACTCTAATCCATAGTACCTTCAGTGCATCACCATGAATGCAATTCAGCTGATCTATATTAGCTGTCTTGAAACCTCTACCTATATTGTTTTTATTTTTACTGTAGAATGATGCTCCGTTCATCTTGTGTTCTTGGACAGTGTAGTCTCTTTCGTAGCAGAACATAAAGGGTCATTTGCGTGGTATTTAGCAGGCCTGCCCTTGCTTTAGCCTTGTGCCAGATGGAGCGTGCCAGCTCTGAGCAGACGCAATGCATTGCAGAGATGAACCTCAGCTAGTAGACTCTTCTGAGAAGTGGGTGATACGATCTCAGGCCATAAGGGCTCACGAGGGTGGTGCTGGATTACAACATGCACCTGCAAATACAATGATGTGCTGTGCATAAAATCCAAGGTCTGAACTTAAATAAGACATTTTATTTAGTGGTGGAACAAGGCTAGTGGGCAAGATGAATTTCTCCTCTGCCTCATTTGATTTCAGTAGATGTTAAACCATGATCCCCTCCCTACTATAAATTCTTTCCTGGTTAAGTGACACTGTTGCTGATTTGAATTTATGTGAGTAGGGTTCTTGTCCAAGGGTTAACATACAGAATAATTGTTATGTATTAAAGACATATGCTATAAGTGACCAAGTTTCCAAAAGACAGATAATGCAAAGAACGGTTAGAAAATCTAGCTCTTGCATTATGTTCTGTCCAGATATCCTAATGCAGCTGTTTCTTCAAGTGAAGTGACAAAAGCCTCTTTAGGTGGGATCAGAAATGCCTGATGTTTTTCTGAAGTATGTGTGGGTTTGAGTCGTCCTTTGTTTCTTCCAGATGATGTTAGTTATTACTTCATTTTCACCTGCTCACAAGAAAAGTTTTTAAACCTGACTGAAAAATAGTAGTTTAACTATGAAGCTTAAGCTGGTTTGGGTTAATTGAAAAAACTAAGATTATTATTTTCATTTATCTGGTCACTGGTTCTCTAGCTATGACAGCTTGGGTGACATCTTCAAAAGATACAACAAGAAAGAATGTAGAAAATAAGATCTCTAAAACTGAGTGGTATCAATATTTATTCGATTTCATGTTAAACCTTTACTTCTTGTGTGATAATATCAGGGTTACTCAGGACTGAGCATGGGATGTTTTTAAGCTTTGGTTTAACTGAAAGGGTTTAGAAATATATGGTATTCACTGGAGGGAGCAGCTGTCCTCTCGTTTTTAAGGAGTAATGAAGTGAGGGCTGAGATTTCCCTGACTTTTGTCTAATACAACAGCTTGGGCATGAGGAGCTCAAAATTGTGGTGTCCGCAAAAAATGTTTCCTACTTTGCAACAGGAATGAACTTAGTATTCTTTTTTTAGCTGTATTCTTTTTTTAGCTGGCCTACTGCTACTGAGGAGGCTTATCTTTACAAATAACCACATGCAGAGGAAATTCCCTTGTGAAATGTCATTTGAAGTGACATTGTGTATTTACTTGACAGCAGTTCTTTCAATTCTGCTGGCACAGGTGAATGCATTGAGTAACTTATCCACATGAAGTTTCACAGGCAAATCAGGTTTATTTTCAATTAAATATTTTCTATGTTATAAAAGAGTATCTATAGTCCGTGTGCTGCTCATTTGCATACACTGAGCAGCCATGCTTGATGTGCTTTTTGCAACAAATTAAATAGAATTCTGTCCCAGACATAGAAAAACAAAGGTGATTAAATAATGGTGATAGAAATTTTATGAGGCTTGAAAGAATGAAAATATTGCAAAGAAAGGGAACTACGGCTTTCTGGAGTCGGGCAACATAGAGGAGTGTATGTAGTCTGTGGCTATTGTAGGAAGATAGGTAATGACTTACTTGTCTTTATGTTGCAAAGACTTTTAGTCAGACATGAGTTAAGACTTCGTGTTGTTTTACTTTTTACCCAGTTAAATAAACAGAGCTCTGGAGTTCAATGCCATGAAATACTTGGTGCCAAATGTTTCCTACAGAAAAACTGCTCTGGAGCAGGTGGTATTGCCAAATGAGCAGGTAGGATAGGGAGTTGAAGTTTTGACTCCTATGAAAGCATGATTTCATAATAAATTATTAAATATATAGTAGTTTTTTATGAAAAGGTATTTTAATATGTAGTTAATATGTAAGTATTGCTAGTAGTATTTATGTAATGCAGTATATTTGGCACTTTGCACTGGAAAGGACTTTTCAGCCCTGTGGCCTAGAACGTGAAGCTCCCTTAACCAGCACTGCGTACCTTCCCTGCCCTGCGCTGCGGGTCGGGGCGCAGAGCAGCACCGCGGGCGGGGGCCCGCCCCAGCCACGCCTGGCGCTCCTCGGCCTCGTCCGCCCTCTGGCGTCTGGAGCGCAGCACCGCAGGGCGCTTGCGGTGGGCTCAGCCCCAGGGTGAGGCCGGCTACCGGGGGCTTGGTCCAGCCGGGCCAAACCCCCAGGGGTGAGTTTCCCCCTGGGCAACCTGCGCCATTACTTGGCTGTGGGAGGTGGCAGCTGCCATGCTGCCGCCACCTGCCCGGCTGCCGCCACCTGCCCTCGGTGGGGAAGGTTCCTGCAGGCTGAGATGACCAGGACACTACAGCCTTTGGTTCAGGCTTGGCCATTCTAGGCACCTCTGCCTCGATGTCTGATTCTGAAGACACCATGTTGTTGCTCCAGCTTTGTGTGCATGTTGTTTCAAAGATAATTGAAGCAGCAGTAATGAGGTGTGTGCTTAAGTGTCTCCAACACACAGTCTGGATTGGACATTAGAAAAGGTGAGACTGTGGGCAGTCACTGGAGGCATGCGCCCCTAGGGAGGTGGGCACAGCACCAAGCCTGTCAGAGTTCAAGGAGCATCTGGATGATGCTCTTAGTCAGATAGTCTAATTCTAGGTAGTCTTGTGAGGAGCTGGGATTTGGACTTGATGACCCTTATGGGTCACTTCCAACTTGAGCTATTTAGCGATTCTCTTCCTAGTTGAAATCGAACGTGTTTCACCTCTCATGGCAGAATCAGGAGGAGCGCAATCAATGTGGCGGAGGTAACTTAGAGAAGATTCTGGTGTTGAATATGACTGGGGTAACCGCAAATGAAGAGAGGTCCAGATTAACTACAAGGTAAATTTGTTTTGCATGGCTGCCAGGTGTACATTTGTTCTAACAAACAAGTTTTTACCCGATAGGCAGGCATATACATGTGTGACACTGCTCAACGTAGAACATGATGAGAAGGCAAGAAGTAATTGGAACAGAAACTGCCAGAAACAAACCATTGGCCAATAATGTAACAGAGCAACAATACACACATATATTAATACCAGAATTCTCAAGTGCTTGTCATTCCAGCCTTTCTTGGTTTAAATCTTAGATTGGGAGAGAAAAACCAAGTTTGAAAAAATAAAAAAAGAAAAACCAAGACCTAGCTATCATGCTAGGAGTCATTCCACAGGAGTTTCCTCTCCAAGATTTTCTGTCACTGACGGGAATGTCACAGCTGGGAGAGGGATTCTCCTGAGTAGTCATAGTTCATTTAGGACTTTGTAGGTCAAAACTGATAAGCATGTTGCACTGGCACTACATCTGACAATGCTGTGGTAAAGCAGTGCTGCCCTCCTTTTGACTTGTGTGAAAGTTACAGTGGTTTGAGCTCCCATGCTGTTTACACCTTGGCTAAATCTCTTTTTTGAAATACATAGGATGCACTGCTGACCTTCACACACCAATATGAAGAGTGTTTCTTAGTTCTGTCCTTGCAATTTGTCAAACATACCGTCCTTGACTAGCTTGCAGTTAAGGTGAGCCTTACTCACTTTAGTGAAATCAAAGCAGGGATTCCCTTCAGTTCTGTTTTGTTAAGTTTGGGTTTCTTGTGGTGTTTGTTGTTTCGGGTTTTTTTTTTTTTTTTTAGCCAAAATAAATGATATTGGATCCATGCAGTGTCAGTACCAGCACAAAGGGAATATTTTAATGAATGCAGGCAAAGTGAGAGTAATGGGTAATTCACCTAATATTAAGGAAAGAAAACAGGAAATAGCAAAGGCAGACACTATTTTTTTTTAATAGGGTGAACATGTTTGAGGTAACTTGTTCTACGGGCTGTCAAAAATGCTACACCTGTTTGGGTTTAATACAATTCAAGAAGTTGCAGGGAGAAAACATACTGTTTGCTGAGTGTGTGTTGAACGCTTTTTTTCCTTTTTTTCCTAACTACTATGGCAAAATGAAGCTCAGTGAGTATGAGGGAAAGACTCTTCATCTTACTGTGGGAGATGTTAGAGCTTTGAGTCTGCAGAAGACAGAAGCTGGGTCAATAAACCTTGGAAAAGAATTTGAAGCAAACTTAGCAGTCTTGGAGCAGAGAGAAAGTAGTGAGAACGGTGGTGGTTTTGAGAATTACAACAGCATCTCTACATAGTAGGGAGGACAGTTAGAAGGATGAAACTGCAGGGAACAAAATGAGATGAGAGTCTTTAAGAGAGGTAGCAGGAGTAGGGCTTTGTCCCTTTATTACCATACTTTCAGTGACATGTATCTCTGAAGTCTCAGTACCTGTGTGCAACTGGAAACTGTGTGAAGAAATTTCCCAATACTCGAACATATTCAAGTGACAAGAACCAGGACTGATTTGTGTATTCTTCACATGAAGTTTTAACAAAACAGATTGTTTGGTTTTGTCCTGAAAGCCTGTGCTTTTAATCGCTAATTTTTGAGGGGAGTGGATTAAGATCTGAATCATGAGGTTTCTTTTCTGTCTGTTGCTTTGTTGCTGCAGGCTTTTCGATGTGGGTAACGACAGGTGACTTGGTGAGTTGGGTCAGAGGCTTTGTTTGCTGAGCCTGGCTGAGTACCTGGCATCCCAGTAGGCAAGAGTGTATCATGCTATGGGGGGCACAGTGTTCCCACTCAGGTGGAGACTGTACCCATTTTGGAGCTGGATGCACCCTCTCTGTTAGTAAGCCCCAGATGTTACAGTTTGCTGTTCTGAAACTCTGTGCAGTCTCTCTGTTTGAGTGAGAGCTTCAGTCTGTCTGTGGTACACCACCACTTTGTCCAGAAGGGCCAGGTATTTCTGCACTGGGCTTTGTTGTGTAGTACAGGCCTAGTGAATAGTCCAGTGAATAAGAGCCCTTTTATTGCCCTTGAATATGTAAAAATATGATCTGAGCCTCATAAAAATGTCTTGGGTTAATAAAAAAAGGGTGAAGCTTAAAGACGGGAGTCATTTTTAAATTACAAGAAAGGTATAATAGAGTCCTTTGCCATACTAGGATTTCCTGTTCTTTCAACTACAATGTGACAGCAAAATTTCTTGGTTGGTTGGGAGTTTTTTCATGTTGTGGGTTTATTTAATTATTTTTTTTATATTTGTGTGTGTCAGTTACAAGAACAATTTGGCTGCCAGCATTTTGAGGAAAACCAGCAGAAATGTAACCAGAATCAGGCTGTGGAGCAATCACTGCCCTGCTGTGTAATTATGTAGGAGCTAAATGCTACTTCTGTGTTGATATTGGCCCTGAATGACCAATAGACATGTAGAACTTCTTGGAAAGTAAAGTAAACCTCCCAGTTATCGTGGAAAGTAGATCTATAGGTCAGCAAGGCATTATCTCAAGTGCTACTTCAAACACATCCTTTTGAAATAATGACAAGTTTAATCTCTACGTTATTTGATCAGAGCTTATACATTGCCAGGATGCCACATAGGCTTCCTAGGCTATTCTGTAATGGAAGTTACTGAACTTCAGTTTCTCACATGAAATCCGCATCACATCACAAAATGACCCAGGCTGATGACAGATGTTCCTTGTAATAGATCTTTTTGCCCAGCCACTACATGATGGTCACTCAGACTGAGAATAAAAAGGTTAGTGGTCGGTTATGGTCAGTCTGAACTAGAAGCTCAGCTTTGCTTGAAAAGAATAAAACTCTCCCAATTGTTCCTACTTGTATGGCCATCAGACACCCACCTTCCACTCTCCTCTCAGCTGCCTATCAAAGCCTATTGATGGGTGCAGCTTTGAGAACCGGTGGAAAGCACACACACACCCCCCTCCCCCCCCCCCCCCAAAAAAAAGGTGCTAAAAGAAAACAGAAAACTCAACAATAGGACATGCACTTTTTACTCACGCTGCTGAAAGCTGAGAACATGTTACAGTCAACAAATCACATATCCCATCTTCTCGGGCTAGGAGATAGTTATGACTCAAGTTCTCATGCCAGCATTTGCATTTCAGTAAATCCTTGCAGTTTATACTTATGCAGGTTAACTGACATCACTTGTTCAAATCCAGTATGCCAGCACTCATCTCCCATGAACACACTGTCATACCCTGCTATAATTAGCTCAGTGGCTACAGAGTTTTTTTACCCTACATGTTCATTTGATCCTCTTCAAATGCAGTAATTTAGTTTAACAGCATGCAGCCCCACAACTAGGATGAATAGTCCTTGCTGCTCTTAAAAGAAAAAGCACGGGTGAGGAGGAAGCTCCCAACTGATGGAAAGTATATACTATAATAATCCTAAAGTTACCTTTCTTCTAACAGATTAGAGTATCATATAGAGAACAGGGAAGATCCCATTTTGCTGTGATCTGAACGTCTCTTCCTTTTTTAATATATGCATTTGCTCTTTACAGCCTTCCCTCTTCTAGGTAGCAAAATGGGATTATTGGAAGAAAATTATGAAGACACTCCTTTTTTGGTATCCCAATTAAAAAAAAAAAATCCATATATGGACCAAGAACTAATCACTATGTTCAAAAAGAAGTAAGTTTGAACTTTGCATGTCTGCTCTGGAATTTCACAACATGTTCTCTGCAAGATCTGAAACATCATTCAATAAAATAACATGGGGAGTAGGCAGAGTAGGGAGAATATAAATTTATTGTTTGCATCAAACCAGTCGCTACTTCAATAGAGGACTGAAAGAGACATGTTTTCCTCTATAACCTACATTGTTCTGAGATACTATAAGTACATGATAGTTTTCTGGAGATGTGTTGAATTAATTGTTCACCTAGTCTTGTTGAGGACCATGACATGTCTTCAAGATGATCTAGTAATACGGGAGTGGGTGGTAGTAAGTTAGGAACTTTTTTCTCTCCACTCTTCCCCTCAAGTGTGGATCGTGGCATGACATAATAAATTAAATGAACACTGAATTAAAATGAATTAAATCTCGTAATTTCTCTGGGAAACTCTCATATCTAATATAGCAATTTTTTAAATTTTTCTTTAAAGGTGTCACTGAAGTGGAGTCTTCCATAGTAATTTAGAGATAGCAGTCTAGGGGTAACAGTCTGGCCTGTGGTCTGTCCTTAAGGCAGTACATATTGACTACTTCCTTGAACTTTTCGTTCCCTGATGCACCCATACTTAAACTACTTCCTAGCTAAAATAATACACTGGTTCTTTGAAGTGCAGGTACCCCACCTAAAGGCACTTCTGGGGCAAAATAATAACACTCAAAAATATAAGACTTTTTATTATAATTATTACTTATAGAAGTATAAAACTAAATTTCTTGGAGAAGAATAAGCAAACAAATATTGCAGTTTCTCAGTTAAGTATCAGGCCAGAAATTCCAGCAGAGATAACGGTGTGCTGTAGGTTATCTGCTTAAGTACACTTTACAGAGAAGAAGTAGAAGCAGTGTTAGAAAGGCAGGCAAGTGTTTCTGGTCCAAAATGTAGAGTTCAGATAGTGAAGCATTACATTAATGAATTATGCTCTGTATATACTCACATAAACATTTCTCTGAGAGTATGCTTTGAAAATATTTGAGTTTGTTAAATGTAAAGTCATTCTTCTCAGCTACCACAAATTTTTATTCAGCCCAAAGTAATAGAATAGATTCAAACATCATCATGTCAGCAGAGTTGTGTGCATTTAACTTCTTCCCTCAAGGTTACCCAGTTCAAAAGACTAAACTGATGAAATATGTGCTGACCAGAAAGGAAGAGTCTCTTTCACTTCAGTTACTTTGTTGACTCTGTTTAGCTTATATTAATGATTGATTTTTAATATTTTTTTTTAATTTATTTTAGACAGAAAAAGTTTCTATCAATGAAACCAAAATATTCTCAGTACTGTTAGGGTACCATGAAATATTTTACTATCAGAAAAACTGATCCATATTCGTCCTATTACGTTCCTAGTAGCTAAGAATAGTAATTCCTGGATGCCAGTCTGGCAGACTGGTATGCGTTACGTCAGTCTTTACGTATAAATCTTTTAGGCCTTCTGAACTATATTTGCTTTTTAGTTTGTTGCCTTTTCTTGTTCACTTTGTCCAAAAAGTGAAAGGGGAGAGAGAAGCACAAAAAGTGAACATATTTCTACACAGAACTCCAAGAGACGGCTCGAGTTAACAAGACTTCTGTAAAAATAGGGAAGCTACAGTATAGCCACTCCAACCCCACCCCACACCCCCCCCCCCCGGAAAAGCAAACAAAAAACCCACAAAGCCAATGTTTGCTTTCAATTTATTTTTTTACTGTGGTATTGAAAGAAGTCTCATATGCTTCACCAGCAGTCATAAGGTGTTGCTGGAAAAGCATCAGGTGTTATATAATATATATATAATATTAGTTAATAACTAATATTCAGATCAGTTGCATACCAGGATGCATCTTTCAGTTTCACAGTTGCTTAGTCAGATGGCAGTCTATTTTTATTCAAGGTTTGTCACCAAATGGGATAAAGGGGCTCATCTGAGTGACAGGAAAGCTTAAATTTTTCCAGGCCTGTCAGGAAAGCATTCTTACAATAAGGGGAAACCTTGCAATATGCCATTTCCCAAACATAGGGCTGGCAGGAGGTAAGACTCTTAAATAAATGGATCAGCAGCTCTCTTTACTCAGCAGCTGTGGAGAAATGGTGAACCACCTGCTCTCCTGATTGTCCTTACAGGATAAATGAAAATTGAAGAGAAGTTTGGCTAGGTTTGAGCTGGATTTGTGGGAATGACACAGAGTCCCTGGTATCTCCAGTAGCTCCTGGTTTATGTTTTGCTAGAGCAGTCCAAGCTTGTGGTGTTTTGTGGTCCTTTTCAAGCAAACTTTGTCCCTTTACCTCTTTTTCAGGAGTCTGTCTAGTTTCAGCCAGCTTGTAATTGCATTTAAACATGTGTCAAATGGCTGGTGCTTCTTTTGTCCTCCTCTTGGGGAGGCACTCTGCACCAGTCCACCAGCTGACAAAGAGAAGCCATTCATTTTGTTGAGAAACAGGAAACCTGTCAGGACCAACAAGGAAGGTTATCTGAAAGCAAGGCTCAAATTAAGCAGCCTTACCTTCCGTCTGTGCCACAAATACACAGAAGAATCTAAAGGATAAAGGATGTGGATTAAAATCTTAAATGGATAAGTGCCAAGCAAATCCTAAACTGGGTTAAGTCTTTCTAGCAGGTAGAGACTGACATGACAGCAATCTGGGTCTGTGAAATTCTGGTCCTTTTGAAATTCTTTAGTAACTGTTACACATTGCACTTAGTTTCAGAGAAAGCATCCCTTGAAACCTTGGTCATTAATTCACCCAGGATTTGCCCTTTGGTTCAGCAGCTGTGTAATCAGAAGCATACAAAAACCAGAAGTGAATGGAGAAGTTGTTACAGAGACCTAGGTGCACACACTGTTTGAACTAGGGCCTGGAGCTTGGTTATTTTGAAGTGATGCAAACTGTTCTCTGTTGTATAAGGCAACTTTTGGCCCTGGATGTTTAGTGACTTAGTGTTCACCAATGCTTTATTTTAGTATGTGTTTATTTGGCACAGAAAGGATAAAAGCTCAAAGAAACCTTGAAAGTCTTATAGATGCATGAAAATTTGCCCTGGGAAGCCCTGCCAGACAGTGCATCCAGACATGGGTGGTAAGACAGGGAGCTAGTGTGACTGGTGTATGAAAAGACAAAATATGATTTGTACAATGATGCTTCTAGCAGATCTTTGATTTAACAAATCTCTCTCAATTATTTCTAGCTCTTAGTTGAGTGTTAATCATACTGATAGAACAGTCAAGGGAGGAATAGTAGAAAGGCTTTGGTTTGTGCTCCCATGCCTTTGATCTGTAGCATTCAAAGTACTATGTGGGGTAATGAAATGAGAATAGTTTTTGATTGTGAGGCTACAAAACAACAGGTGCAGATTTGTCAAGGAAACTTGAGAGATTTCTCTGATGTGATTTGTCCTCCTGGTCATTGCATGATGTGAAAGTAGCTGTATTCAGCCTTAGCCAAGAAAACACTACTTGCTCCAGGATAAAAATAGGGCTTTAAAGAGGGCAAACAAATTATCTTCTGGCTATTCCAGTCTCCAGTTATTCAAAGAAGCTTCCATATGCCACTAACAAAGATAAGATGCATTAAAGAGCCAGTAAATTCTGCTATGCAAAAAGTCATTACCACATAAATTGAGAAGAGGAAAATCAGATGCTATTTCTTTACCTGTTGCTATTAACTTTAATAGTAACTGCTTGCATGTTTCATACAATACTACTACTAATAATAATCATAATATAGCCTTTCTAACTCGTAGGGAGAATTTGGAGCATGGGAGAGCAAATTGATAAACAAACCAAGCACTCAGTATTCTGGAATAAAAAGGATAAAAAATGATAATGTTCAAATGAACTCACTGAAGTATGGATGCCGATTCCTACAGACTTCTTTGTTGAGATGCTAAATGTGAAATATTTTACAGTAGAGCTGTCATAGCAGTGGTGGTCTAAGAATATAAGCAAGGTAAAGCTTGTAGGGAAGGAGAATATTGTTACACCTGCTGCTTCAGGGTGGGGAGGGAAGGGGGAGCAGCAGATAAGATTCCGATTTGAAAGCCATAAATCATCCTGTTCTCTGGAAAGTGCTATTGCTGGAAACATGGTAGATCATATTTTAATTTCTGATAGTGGGTGGTGGTAGTATTTGGCATCCAACTGTCCTCACTCCTCACATAAATAGACTATTTGTACTAGTTGTGGGGAAAGAGAAGAGTATTCTGACCTTCTTTGATCTCTCTACTGAGAAAGCCAACAAGACTTACAGTGATGGTGGTGGATTTTGTGTGAGTGCGAGAGATACAAACACCTGTTTATTTTCCATAATGTAATAAGTCACCAGATGGTAAAGGTTTTTATCCAAGCTGCTCTAGCTGGATTTGTACCAGTAAGTTGGAGGTGAAAGGTGCCATAAGGTACTGTTAATCCCCAAAGCATTCATTATTCCTAAAATAATTTTCAACACCTTTTAGTGTTGACATCTCTCTTTCGTTAATGTCCATGCTTATTTATGTGGACAATGTTCAGATGAAGTGTAACTTAAAGTAGTTGGGTTTATGTTCTTTTTATGTGAGTGTTCCTGAGATTCAGTGCCAACTAGAAAATTATTTGTCCTTGGATATCAAGTTGGGGGCTTCTGTCAAAGAAGTTGGTCATCTCATTGCAGTCTCCAGTGGATACGGACTGCCACTAGCAGCCTCTGCAGAGAGGCAAACTGCAGTTAAGTGTGATAACTTGGGAAGTGTCCTGGTGGATAATATCTAACCATTACTATAAAAATGTTTTACTGTGAATAATGACCATTGCTTATTGGCAGTGCTGGCAAGAATCTGCCAGACTGGGTTGAGACTGTTCTCAGACTCTGGGAGCAGGGTTTATTTAAGATACAGGATTGGACCTTGGTGACTGCTTGGGTGGGTGGCAGTTTTGGAGAGATGCTAAGGAAAAGATCAGCATTGAAGGAGTTCACCCAGACCACAAGATTTCGAGACTGGCCCATGATCAACTCTGGAGCAATAGGACACATTCAGGGATTTAATGGCTTGATGTTCTTTCTTCAGGCTAGTAAATGTTCAGAGGGGGAAATTCAGCCAGCTCTCTGCAGAAATCATCCTGGCTGCAACACACTCCCTCTAGAATGGGGCTGAAGCATGTTTAATTTGATCGTAATGAGGAAATATTTTTAATATGGCTGCATCATCACTGAAACAGCTTCTGCTTCCACAAATACTGCAGTGGTAGCTGCAAAACACTAGTGTAAGACTGTTTGGCTGAACAGCTCTGTCTTCTGGGGAATGTTTTATATTATAAAAGCATAGTCATAAATACCATTTATGTGTAAAGAAACAGAACCAGAAGCTTCTAATCTTAAGAAACACCTTGCCGCAGGTATTTTAGAAATATGTCAGTATCTGAGTTGACATTAAAGTTGTTTATTAAAAGCTTATTAAAAGATAGGCCTAAGCATTCCAGTATGATTTTAAGAAATAATTACAAAGCAAAAAAATTGTCAGAGCTTATGCTGACACTTTGAATAGAACTGCATTTATTCAGTCTTCCTTTAAGAAACAAAGACTGTACTAGTAGTTAATGTCTTGTGCAGGACAGTCAGTCACAGAAGCAGTCTCTGTAGTGTAGCTATCTTCAGACCCTGAAACCAGAGAACACTTTTGTCTTTGTGGTTCTGTCTGCTCAGGAGAGACTGGAAAATGTCAGTTTTGCAGCTGCTGGTTCACAGTTACCATCCTTGGCAGTGAGCAGTGCCCAGCACCCTTCCAACCTGTCCTGTCTGGAGAAGCAGCACAGCACTGTAAGTTTGCCAAGAGCGAGTACCCACAAACATATAGCGCCCACAAAAGCCAGCACACCACTTCCCAGCCAAACTGAACTGGGGAAGCGAGCTTGGCCTCCATACTCATGGGAGGGTGTAGATAAAGGGTCTTGTTGAGAGGACACCCACTGTCAGTGATGGTGGATGCTGACTGCTCTGTGGGATCACCCTTTCCAGTCCAGTAGTTGCCAGCTGCTCCAGCAGTTGCTGCCAGCAGTCTGGTTTTCCAGAGCTCTGTAGCTGATCCAGGGAACGAATCATCACTGATCAAGCTATTGCTTACATTGTCCTGTGTGCTCCCCTGCTATGGGCCTGGAGCCAGCTTTGCTGTACAGACTTAGCTCAGCCCTGGAAGCAGCTCGAGTGGCCTCAGCATCCATGTAGAATAGCTTACCTAAGAAGGCAAATTACCCTGCACTGAACTTCTGTGTGCTGCCCTGCACAGGATCTTTACCTGGATCATGGGCCTGAATCCAAGCTAAACTAATAGTCTTCACTTTTAGTGTGGTGGTGACTGCTTGTGGTTCACATATTTTGTGGCAGCTTTACTGAGCTGACAGTTGCTTGGCAGGCTGCGATAAATTCTGTCTCTCTTGCTGATGCTCAGGAGAACCACTTATATCCATATGGTATTTTGGAGACGGCTGCAAATGAAATTTAATCAGTTTGAGTCAACCGAACACCTTGTAACTGAAGTAGATTGATACATCTCTTCTTGCTTCTTGAGATGGAGAACGAGACTCCACACATGACTATTTGGTCACCTTCTGGTACCATAAAAAGTGGACAAAGTGTAGTATCTCCTAATCACATCAACAAGTGCAGAGTGTCAACCATTACCTTGAATTGGAATGAATACGAGAAGGACTTCATACATCTGGCATCTTACATAGTTACTGGCAAAACAATCCTGCCTTTTAGTGAGGTCCTCTGCTGCATTGTGATTTTAAAAATAAACTAAAACCCCTTATACCTGCTTTGTAAAAAGCTCTTGCAATATTTTATTACAGAAAGATTGACCATGAAGAAATGAGTGGATTGATAGGAGGACATTCTGTTCTCAGCCTCTGGAGAGGTAGGAGACATAAAGGAAATGTAGAGTCAGAGTTGTATCTGGAAGCTGCTACAGATGAAAGGTTTGACATAGTGGCATGCAGCGCTGGAGTTTGGGGGTAGGTGTCTGAGTAGGTGGCACTTACAGATAAGGGATAATAAAACCAGCAAAGTTCATTTGGGAAGTTGAGGAAAGACAGGCTGTATTTTGAAAAATATGAAACAGTGTTTGTTTTTTCTTTATGTATTCTTGGGAAAAAATGTGGAAAGGTAGAGAGATTTCAAATTGTGAGTTTTGGCACTAGTAGGGAACTTGAGTGTTCTTCCCTGCAGCCCTTCCTCCCCCAGTTTGAAGGTATTCTTTGCTTTGGCTCCAATTAATTTTGTAGTTCATTTCAGAGGTTATATTTTTTTTAACTCTGGTTTTACCGTGCTCTGGGAGTGGAAATACAGAGCAGATGTTTCAGTCCACATACAAAGCAGACACAAAGTTGAAATGAGTGTCTCACATCCCACAGTGAAGATGCCCCTCTGGGCTTCCTCCAAAGCTCAAGGAATTCTGCTCCTTTCCCACCTATTGTGAAAATACCTTTGTCCTTTATCCTGCTCTTCCTTCGTAAGAGTCTTTCAAACCGCAGCTGGACAGGACTGCTTGCTTTCCATTCTACAGTTTCATTTACACTTTTGTCTCTGACTTGCTGCTGACCCAGACTTCAGCTAGCCTTTGTCTTTCACCCATTTTTCTCCCCTTATGCCCCTTCTGCCCACCCCCAGAAGCATCCTGAAGTGGGATCCAGCTGACACCTATGTGGAGCAGTTAATACTGCTGCTGCTAATAAACTGGGTTTAACGCTGCTTTAATTTGAAACAAGTTCCAGTTAGGCCCTTCCAAGGTGAAGCCCTTTGATACAGTTTCCAGTAAGCAGAGGGAAGAAAGCTCAGAGTGGCAGGGTTTTGAGGCAAGCACTGTTTCCTGAAGTGATCAAGTAACGGGCTGAGTGAGACAGCTGATGATCCTAGAAAAATCCCATCAAAGAGTAAGTAATTGTATTTTGCTGTACCAGGGTGTGTTTTTCAGAATGAATCGCATGTAAGCTTTGTATGGTCTGATATTTCAAACTGGATACTTCTGGTTTTCAGGTTTGATCCCTGAATGTGTTCTCCATTTCCTGACTGATCATTGCTAGATTTGAGGTTTCCCATTTCCAGAGTGGAACAGGGACTGTGCATGACTTATTTTGGCATCATACATCAAGAGGCTCAGTTAACTAGAGCTGGTTTTAAAAATATTCATGAGAGAGTCACACAAGAATTGAAGAATTTGTATATTTGTTTTTCTGTATTACAGGGCTGAACAGATCTCTTCTTGCTGGGTTTTCACAAGAAAAGGCTGGGATTTTCCCATTATCTGCCTGCTCAAGTTTTTCATGTTGTAAAATAGTCTGGGTTTTGCACACAGTGAATAAATAAAGTGAACAGTGGGAAGTTTTGTTGTATGTTTATGGAACATCCTGGTCAGCACAGCTAACTGGGGTTTTATATCATGACGATAGGAAACTCTGCAATGCTCCATCTGGAGAGGAATGGTTAATGGTGTGTTCACAGACAGCTGTGAGTGCTGGGTAGAAGACAGTTCTCGCATAGGTGCTGAGCAGTGAAGCTGTAGAACACCAGCTGTGCTTGGTCACATCCCTCACTGATTTTTGAGAAGTAAAATTTTCCAGTTAACCTTCTTTGCCAGATACATACGCTGTACTTAATCCTTCCTCCTTATCTCTGGATGTGGCAGTGGCAGGCTCCAGAGGGTCTCACTGGGCAGAATGGTCAAAGTTCTGCCCTCCCCTCTCCAAAACAATGTTAAGGATACTCAGCGAAGAGTAGCTTCTTGATTTGAACATATATCAAAGTGATTATGGGATATTTCTCATCTTCCTTAAATAGAAACCTAAAAATAACCTGTTTGTTTACTTTGTTGTTCCTAACATGACTTTCTTCCTCCTTTCCACGCTCAGTGACTCCTTGTGCTGCCTGCAAACCATGGACTAGTTCTCTGCTTTAAATGCCTTACCAGCAGCTTCCATTCCCTTTTTTCTTGGCAGGTAAAGTGCAAAGCCATTATGTGCTTTGCCCTTTCAAAAATATCAGTGGAGTCATGTGGTGTCCTGAGAGATGGCCCTGAAACACTTACCATCAGTGTTTCTCTTCAGTTATCTGCACGCTGATTCTGTTTTCTGTTAGCTTGGTGTATTCAATGTTGCATTAGACATGACATGTCCCATCATGAGCTATAAGCATAATGCAAAAGATTTGACTCCTGAAAGGTCAATGAGGCTTCCTGTCATGTTCACTGCAAGCCTTGGGGGAACATTTCACTGTGGGGTTGGTTGTTTTTTAAAGTAATACACTTGAGCCAACATTGTAAGTGCTGGTGTGGTGGGGAGTGGGTTTCCATCTGTGGCTAAAGGTGCAGGTAAAAAGCAAACCCAGAAAGAGTATGTGTCAGAAGGGTTTTTTTTTTTTTTGTTGTTGTTATGTTGTTGACTGTTGGGGTTTTTTAAAATCAAAACTTTAAGAAATAACAAGAGAAAAAAGAGAGATAAAAGGAAAAGCTGGAGAACTGTAGAAAGCATTTTTATGGATCAGAGCTCTCTGATCTTCCCATCTGAAAATAGGGATGGGAACAACAGCCACTCCCAAACTAAGCAGATGACTGGAACTGTGAACAGTGAACCACAGACAGCAGTTACCTGTAGGTCATGCTGGGAGACTGTCTGGAGGGATGGGGAGGAGAATCAAAAGAATGCAACTCCCACGGGTTGAGACAAAAACAGTCCAGCAACCAATGTACAACACAAATCACTGCTACCACCAACAACAACGATAAGAGAAAATAGCAAGGGAAGAGAATACAATACCACCTGCCAAAAAATGAGTCTGACCCAGAAGACCCCATGTCCTTCCAGGTAACTCCCAGTTACCTCCCCAGGCATGATGTGCTGTGGTATGGAATACCTCTTTGGCTAGCTTGGGTCAGGTGTCCTGTTTCTGCTTCCTCCCGGCTCCTCCTCCTCCCTGGCAGAACATGAGACTCAGAAAGTCCTTGGTCAGGGTAAACATTACTTAGCAACAACTAAAAACATCGGTGTTATCAGCACTGTTCCCAGGCTGAAAGTCAAAACACAATGCTGCACCAGCTACCAAGAAGGAGAAAAATTGACTGCTACTGCTAAACCTAGGACAGAGACTTAAACCCCATGCTGTTGCTAGAAGTGCTTTTGCATCTCCCTCCCTTTCTGGAGCAAGAGATCATATAATCACTGTGTAATCCTCTGGGTGGAGCTGAGTGAATTACCCTATAGCTGTCTCCCATGAATAGACGGAGGTATTTCACTCTTGGGATTGCTCACTGCTTAGAGTCTGCCTGTTCCCTTGCCCTCTTAATCCAGCCACATGCCCTTGTTACTGCATAAAGTTTTGATGTATGGCTGTATCCATTATTGTTCCTGCTTTCATTTCTGTTAAAGCTACATCATTCTTTCCAGAAAGGCATAGTTTCCCCATCTGGTAATCAGCTGAGGATATGCAATTGCAACTCCAGTTAACACTAATTCTGATTTGTGTTTAATATGAGACTTTTGAAAAACATTTAAGTCTCCAGTGATTCAAGACAGGTAGGATTTTTTGTTGGTTTTGGTTGTATAAATGAGAGCTGGAGAGGAGGGAGTCCCCTTTAAAAGGTCAAGCTTTAAGTGTAGGTTTCTCCAACTTCTATATTTAACATAGAAACATACTCCTTAGACATACTGATGGTAGAATTGATTTTTAAAAGATAATAAATGGGCATGCATCCCATAGAATTCCAGTAATAAGGGTATTTTTCATCCTGAAACAAGTAAGTCAAAATCTGGTTTTGTATTGAACTAGAAACTCAGGGAAATCTAAAAGCACAGGTTTTGAGGTGGTGTTCAGCTGGCTCCTTCTAAACACCTGTAGCACCTCAGGCAAGCTGTCATTTCAGTCCTGCAGCCTGCTGTCATCCTCCAGGCAGAGCTGCCTGCCATGAGTGCTTTTCCCACTGCTAAATGTAGTGGCTGCTCCAGCAAGGAGAGTGAGAAGCAGCATGAACAAGAGTCCAAGAGGACAGGAACGCAACTAAAATTCCTAGGGGTCATTAATAATCTGGAGTAGGAGAGTGTTGAATGTGGCAAAAACAAAACTTTCCCACTTGGACTGACAAATAAAAAAAAATTCCTTTGTTGGCCCAGAAGTAGCTTTGGATATGTTTATATTTTTCATTTGAAAACCCAAAGCAAATGGATGGATGTTAAATAGAAGAGAAAGTACCTGTTCCCAAATTGGATCAAGTAATGGAAAGACAGAACTCCGGCTAGTGTTACAATATACTTCAAATTAACAGGTTGGAGGGGGTTTTAAGCAACCTGGCCTAGTGTGAGGTGTCCATGCCCATGTCAGGGTTTTGGAACTAAATGATCATTAAGATCCCTTTCAGCCCAAATCATTCTGTGATTTTATGATTCTAAACAAAGTACCATGAAATTCCTGTGTGCTTTCTATTAATATTTAAAGAGCAGCAGTGTCACATCACAGTTCTTACGCTATATAGTCATTCTGTCTGTCCTACAGTGCTACAGATAGACAGGTACAGTGGTATGGGTAAGTATTTTTGCTTTGTGTTTCAATAGTATCAATGACTGCCCCTGCAGTGGGGCTCCTGCACCTAGCATGCCTGCTGTCCACACGCTGAGTGTGGAAGAGTGCTCAGAGTCCTCTCATGCTCCTTTTGCAGCCTTTCACAAGAAGGACCAATTCCAGAAGGTGTAATAAGGAACATGAGTGAAAAGTTTTGATTGTTGAAGGCTTTTTCCATTTTAGCAATTATATCTGTGCTTCCTTGTTCCAGAGGACATAAGAGGAAATTGTAGTTTCAGCTTCCTCTGAGGACCTGAAGAAATCTGTTTTCTGGGACCAAATCGTTAGCCAGTGGTATATGACCCCTACAAAAATGATCCTAAAAGAATAGCTAAGAGAATATCAGAGTAACTGAGTATCATTTTGCTGCTAAAGGCTCTGTCCTTTGCTGAAAACTATCCAAGAAAAGGCAAGCACACAGGTCCTGAACACTGACACTGTCAGTCTTTTAGTTCTGCATAATTGTTCTTTGTTTGAATTTCCAGCTATGGTAGAATTCTGCTGTGGACTGGTGCCTTGAGGTGTAGAAGGGAAGGCCTTGAGACACCCTAGAAATAAATAATACAGGCAGAATTTATACCCAGTGGTTTGTGCAGTACATGGAACTGTGGTCCAGCATGGGTTTCTGCATGTTTGAGATCTTCTGCTAAGGGGGTGGCTCGTAGTGACCTTCAGGGTCTCGTTTTCAAGCCTTATGGGGGGCCACAGAAGCCAACAGACTTATCAGTGTTCAGTAGACAGTAACTGCTTTTGTCTATGTTCTTAAATTAACCCAAGTCCATCAAACTTGCACTTAGCAAGTGAAAAACTGAATGTTAACTGATAACAAGTACTGGTTGATTCATACACAGAGCTAGTTTGGATTGGGGTTGTTTTTTGTTTGGGTTTTTTTGTTTGTTTGTTTTTTTTTTTGTTGTTGTTGTTGTTTTTGTTGTTAGGATATTTAGAGTTCTTTGTCTCTGCCTTGGATTAGGAAGGTGTCCAAGAAAGCAAGTTCATTAAGTGTTGTAAGATGGATCATCAAAGAGTTTAGATGAAGAGGCTTGAAGGGGGTGGGGAATATATGTTTTGTTTTGTTTGTTAAGACTTGAAGATTCCCTAAGTAATAACATGTTTCAGCTCTTTGATTAGGAAAAAAGTACCTTCAAAATGGGCAGAGAGCTAACTGAAAAGAAAGCATTCAGTTATGTGCTTTCCAACATGAAATTTTCAGAATATAACCTTACAAGTGATAAGGAGCTACATTTGGCACTTTGTCAGCAAAGGGGTTTAACAGCTTAACAAATTGTTAAAAAAAAAAAAACACCCCCAAATCAACAAACTTTCTGATCCTACATGCACTAATCATCATGGTTAAGATACCTTCTGTCTTTGTATCAAGCTCATAGTCTCAACATTAATTTTATAGAAAAAATTATTTTGGAAATAATTTTTTTATTGTAGTGAAAAGAAGATAACATTGTGTTGATATGTATACACACACACAAAAAGATTAACTGTATATGCACTGAAATACTTCATACTCAGTGTCACCAAGACCCTTCTCAGCTTGTGCACAGCAGATACTACAATACCTTTAAAACATGTCTGATACCAGCCACCATCCACCACTGCGCTTAGCAGGAGCAGCACCAAAGCTCCCAGGGCTGGCAGCCCTGCTGCACAGAGACAAGTCACAAGTTGCTGCCTACCCTGGCCCCAGTTCTTCCCTCTTCCCTCCTACCATAATCACGGTCCCCAGTGCTCCAGGATGGCGTAGCTGTGCTGCTGCAGGGACAGGAGACAGTGGACTGTGCCTCAGAAACTCTGGACCAGCTGCTCTGAGACTCCTTGGGTCACCCATCAGAATGGGGCTCTGGTCACAGTGGTGTTAGTCAGCACATATTATTTCCTGCTGTGTCATGTTATTTGGGTTTGCAGTGGTTTATGTAAGCATTTCTTTGACAGATGTTTGGCTCAGATACCCATTCCCTGCCACTCAAGGCAAGAAGATACTACACAAGTGATGCAGTGAGGTTCTCCAGAAGATGTAGAACTGCTTTGAAACATTCACTTGTTTAGCTAAGCTGCCAACAGACAAGTAATGAATTCTCACTGTCACTTAACTCTAAAAGTACCAGGTGACTGTTGGCACATGTGGGCCAAGAGCTAGACTGCAGAAAGAACAAACAACTTGGCCTTGTTTGCTAGCAAAAGCTAATGTGACGCTGTGAGTGTTCTAACCTTGACAGCCATGTGAATGCCTTAAACAAGAGACAACGGGTGACTGAACAGAGCCTACCTTAACAGGTGGTCAGAACTTGCTTTGTAACTTGAAGGTAAAACTGTTCTGTACCGCAGAGGTACCCATCTCAATTTAGCTATTTTAAAATGCTTCAGGCTTTTTTGGTTTAAGGAATTCTACACTGACTTCACTAAGCCAAGAATACTGTCATTTTTTTCCCTTCCCCATAAAAAGTGCTGCCATCTACCAAATACACATACACTTTAGTGCTACAGCCTGATTTTGAAACACAGCTCATGGCAGGGTATTGACCAGTTCAGTAAAGAAAATAAAAAAATCAGTTGGCTGAATTGAACACTGAGTCAAAACGTATTTTTTTGTAAGGATGGGCAGAGAGGGCACAAATTTTATCATTAAACTATTCACCTTTCTATATAAAACAATTAAATCCATTATGAACGTGAGGATGGGGAAACACACAACAAATAATAATGTGTATTAACTTAAAATATCAAACAAATTATCTACATAAAAAAGGTTAGTGTTAGTCACTTAAGCTTCACAGAACATGTTTTTGATAGAAGCCCTCTATGCCCCAACTTGTGTGTCTGCGATGAACAGCTGGAGAATCAACTGCTCTGGCTTTCAAAACAGAGTTCTGTGCTGCAGCAGTACTGTGCTCCCTTGCTGGGTGCCCCATGGGGTCACTGGCAGGCAGGGTGATGCTTGTCAGAGCCTTTAGGAAGCTTGCAGGCTCCCTGCTGCACTCTGCTTTGCTGATGCTAGTGACAAAATGTACCTCGGGCATCTGTAGAAAATAAGAACTTTTCTGGTGAGGTTATGGTTGCATTTATAATGGGAATGCTTTAAAATAATGCTAACATAATTCTAGCACAATCACGCTCCCTTACAAATCACTCACAAAGTATTTCTTCCACTAGTGCTGGATACATGTGAAATTGCTGCATACCTGGATACCTGTGAAAGCCCCCAGTGAGGGGGTAAATGCCAAAGAGGGATTTTAAATGTGCATTTTATTTTGGTAGCGCATGTATCTTCTGTTACCTGATGAGATTTTTTTTTGCCTTGGTATACAAACTTTTGCTGTCCATTTCAGAGTTAAAGGAAAATGAACTTCTGATCACCTCTTAAAAACGTCACTTTACAGAAAAGCCAGAAGTAATTGAGATAGACATCTGTACATTTTAGCCATTCATACAAAAAACATCTGTATCCATCCCTGCGATGTTAAGACTATAAGTAACTTTGCAGTTACATCTGAGCCCATTGCTATGGCAACAAGGTAGTCTTTATCTTCCACATGTATTCTACTGATTTCTTTTTTCTTAAAGCAGCTTCCTGAAACAAACAAACAAAAAAAAAAGAGAGAAGAAATGATTAAGTTAGTCTCTTTCAAACACTGAGTTCAAGGCTTGTATGAGGCAACCCTTACTACTTTCCAGCTGTGGAAAATCTAGATGCTGATCCTTTTTAAGGTGAAAAAATGAACAACTGACATGGGAACATGTGAACTGCTGCTAGTTTCAATAAAAAAAAAAAAAAAAAAAGAAAAAAAGTTGTTGATCTTAAATTTTTGCTACTGTAGCTATTTTTAAAAGGATCCCATAGTATCTTTCAGACTGCCCCAGTTAGCTGTAATTTGCTGCTTGCTACAGGGAGAGCAAAGTTCCTAAGAATGTGTATGCTACTAATTCATTCCTTGATGGCCTTTTCCATGATTGGCTCTCACCAAAGCACACAGCTCAACTTGATTAGATGTTTGGAACTGTAAGCTTTATGTTCTGGTAAGTGCCACCATACCAGACAGGGCTGTACTACTGTCAGTTAGTTGCCAAGTCTTGAGAACTCAAGATAAACAGGCTTTTAAAATTTCTATTTTAAATAGAGCACTATGCAGTAGTAAGTACACTACAAGAGTTCAGAAGGTTCAGTCTGTGCTTTCAAGGACCTAAATTAATGTCAGTGCTTCTCCAACACCCCTTAATTCTGGGATTCCTCTTCAATGCCTTTAATATACCTTCTGGGGTTATCTATTTTTGACAATGATTATTTTAAGTACTTTCAAAGGATTGAACTTCTTCAGAAATAATGTTGAAATCTTAACCTCTAGTGCTCCAGCATTTCTAGACCCTTGATATGAAAAAATCCAGAATGTAGTAAAGGGCAGAGAAAAAAACAGCAAAGGAGTTAGTTATCCAAGTAAGACATTTCACTCACATCTGATGCTGCCTGACAAACTCTGCAAACTGACGGTCTTTAGCATAGAGCTCTATAATTCGAATTCTGTCCTGAATTTCCTAGAATACAAGAAACACGCTGTAAGTAGATAACAGAAATTAGAATATTACTGAAATAACTGATTTGTGGGTTTTGGAAAATAAAACTCCCATGTTTTGCTGTTTCAAGGAGCAGAATTTGAAAAGGGGCACTCCCAATACTAAAATTTGATCTTATGCTGTTTTCATTTTTAAATGAAGCACTTGGAATCCAGTAATACTTTACTTTTTTTAAGCTTGGACAGAGTGAGACATATCATCAGGCTGTTACAAACGATTTATCTCCCATAGGTCCTTTGCCTGCAAGCCCAGCTACAGGCTGGATTCACACCTCTCACAGTTGCTTAAGGATCTGTGGTTAGTGCTTAGATGCAAATCCTTTCTCTTCAGCAAATCCACTTTAGCGTAAACCCTGGATACTGTGTATACAGGAAGAAAGGAGAGGAGGTGATCTAACTTGCAGGTTATAGAAATATGTATACTTTAAAAACAAAAAAACAACCAAACAACTAGACTGTAGAAATGCCTGGATGCACCAGGTTCTCACTGTATAACTGGTCTTACATAAGGTAGTTGGCACAAACCTTCCCAGCTCTCATGAAGTCATTTAAGAAGTCAGCTCCCTCACCATGTGAAATTCATTATAGTTCAGAACACACCCGTTTCCTTCTCTGTCCCTAATAGCAAGTGGGGAAGGGAATCCTTTCTCTTTTCCCTTTAGTAGTTGCCGTAGCCATAGTTCCAGCCTGTTTCTCCAGAGCATAGATATTGGGAAAAGAGTGGGCCCACCTCTTGGGTTACAAGTGTGAAATAAGCTTATTGTTTACGTGATCTTTTCCATGCCACTATGAAAAAAAAGTAATTTACCTCCTTAGTAAGCTCACTGTTTTCATAAATGTGCCTGATCTCTTCACTGCTGTAGTCTGTGGATGTCTCTGCACTGGTGGAGCTATAGGATGTTAGCTGTGGGTATCTCCGGTAATAATGGCTGTAGCCAGTCGTGTCACTTTCGTACATGGGGTTGTATTTAACTGCATTCTCAACGGATGAGAGGCTGTCACCCTGCCTGTGGGAGCAAGAAACAAGCTGTGATCTTCTCTGCAGCCTGGAAGGGCAGCAGGCAGATAAAGGAAGCCTGGCATATGGAAGCGCCTGTACATCCTATTATTATAGCAGATGTGTTTTAAAATATTAGATGGTGTCACTTACCCCTGTGAGTCCTCAGTGTCACTCTTTGTGTATTGGTCTCGAAGGGTCCTGGCCAAGAAGAAGATGACAGCAGATGCCACAAGAAGGAATCCTGCTACAGAAGCAATTGCAATACCCACAACCAGTGGCTCTGACACATATTCTTCACAGTGCTCCCCTCTGTACCACCAGTTCTCTCCCACACGACACCTGCAACAAGGAAACACAGAGAAATGAAACACCAGCAAAAGCTTTGGTTAATGTAAATGTATTTAACTTTCTGTATGATGTGCCCTCAGTTAATGCACCTCAGTAAATACCTCTATGTGTTCAAACACTAACATCCTTTTATTATTGTGAACTGCCTTTTTGGTATAGAATCATAGAATAGTTTGGGTTGGAGGCAACCTTTGCATGTTATCTAGGCCAGCCCCCCTGCAACAGGCAGGGCCATCTTCAACTAGGTCAGGCTGCCTTGAATGTTGCCAAGGATGGGGCATCTACTCCTTTTGGGCAATTGACAGAGTTTCACCCTTGTAAAAAAATTCTTCCGTATACCTAGTCTGAATCTACCCTCTTTTGATTTAAAACCATTACCCCTTGTCCTATTACAAGCAGCCCTGATAAATAGTTTGTCCCCACCTTTCTTCTAAGCCCCCTTTAGGTATTGGAAGGCTGCTCTAAGGTCTCCTGGGAGTATTCTCCAAGCTGAACAACTCTAATTACTGGATTGAGTGAAGACAGGTGAAATAATAAAAAGGATAATGCATTTGTGATGGAAGAAGCCTGTGGGGTTTTTTTTTTTTGCAATTTAGAGTACCTTGTGATGTGTTAAAACTAGAAGGCATTTAGCCTAAGTAAAAAGTTAGGCCTTGACTGAGCCTTGCATGTGGCATATGGAACACTGTAAAGGTAGAAAGGAAGTTGTCTTAATTATCTTGTGAGGTAGATATAATTGAAGGAGTGTTAAACAAGCAGAATGTTTATAGTGTCGTGAACTCCACCATGGTTAGTTAAATAAAAACAGAAAATAAATTGCTAGAAAGAAGTGTGCATCCAAGATTTGTATCCTTAGACAGCATTCAGTACTTGTATCTGCCTCTAGTTTTGAACATAAGAACCTTAATACTGACTTTAAATATACCATTAAAACCATATTTGCATTATAGAATCATAGATTGGTTAGGGTTGGAAAGGGCCTTAAGATCATCTAGTTCCACCCCCCTGCCAGGACCTTAAGATAATCTAGTTCCACCTCCCCACCATGGGTAGTCCCCGCCTCACAGTAAACCATGTCACCCAAGGCTCTGTCCAGCCTGGCCTTGAACACTGCCAGGGATGAAGCATTCACAACTTTCTTGGGCAACACATTCCAGTGCCTCACCACCCTCACAGTAAAGAACTTCTTCCTTATATCTAACCTGAATTTCCCTTGTTTAAATTAAAACCTGTTACCCCCGTGTCCTCTCTTCATGCAGTCCCTGATGAAGAGTCTCTCTCCAGCATGTTTTCTATAAAAACTGAAGCAATTGTAAGGTGTTCTCACTATTCAAAGCAGTTAACCTTATTAATAAGAAACATCCCTAAATTAAGTCTTTTAACATAAGTATCGAAAATAGTTTCTGAGAGTAGTAACCAATACTTTGAATTTTTCAAAAAGTTCTTACTGAATACTGGCTGGACTATGCTTGAGTTCAGATACTTACCTGCTTGTCATTAACACTACTGTACAAATATTATACAATATATAATACATCTGGGATAGCATCCATTTGTCTAGCTTTAAAAGCATTTTTATTTTGCCTGGTAACTGCTGGGACTCCAAAATTGACTTCAGAGGTGTTCTAGGTAAACTTAGTTAAAATCACTTGCAGGAACATAAATAATAACTACTAGTAGTAGTATTTTTTTTTTTCAGTAAGTCTTTTTTCTCTAGGTACATTTTGTTTTTAAAACCAGACTGTTAATATTGCTTGAAAAGGAAAAAAATAAGTGCAATGTCAGAGCGAGCACTGTTTTTTCTGTATTTTGTACCAAGTCTTGTCCCTTACCTGTAAAACACAGAGATCCTGTTTAAATGCATCTGTATCTTTTTAAAAGCGAAAATTTGAACCAGGGGCCTGCAATCTTCTTATGAATCACACATATTTTTTCTCAAATGGCCATTGAACTAAGAACCAAGAACACTATTTTTAATATATTTACTTTGTATGAATGTGCCTTTCAGATATGAAGTAAGTTTTGACAGTATATAACAGTTTACTACTTGAGAAAACCTCTGGAGATTAATTCTGTCCCCAGAGGTCAATGAAGGGGATTTGAATAGATGAATATATTCCATTACTACCTTTTTTTCCTAGTTGTTTTTATTTCCTGATGTTTATTTTCTATTTAAGAAATGTGTTAATATCTCACTTCTGATATATACATATATACATGTGAATATATATAATGTTTATATATAACATCTATATCCCAAAGTGGTACCTCCATTCATCAGCATAACATGAGTGATAATCCTTATAATCTCACTTACTACACATAATCTTAGGGTATTTTGCACAAATCTCATAGAATGCTACACGAGAGGAGAGAGAAAGGGCTTTTCATACAGGCAGCACATGCTTCAAGCAGTGGGATGACCTACCTGCAGATGGCCCCTTGCCCAGGGCTTATGTCGCACTTCCCATCATTCAGGCAGAAGTTTGGTTGCAGGTCACAAATGCTGTTGCATGGCAGCCCATCAATGCTTAGGTAGCCAGGATTGCAGACACACTCAGCTTCCCCACTCCAGCGATTTACTAAGCATTCAGAGAACTCATTGCAGGCCTGGAACTTGCAGGGATCAGCTTGTTCGCCTGAGAGTACATAGAGCAGAAAATACTAATGCTAGAGGAGAAGCTTAACTGAGGCAGAGCACTGGCTGGCTGGCTGCTGCCATTTTCTGTAATGGTCTCTTTGTTAAAATAATCCCCCAAAATCCAGCATGTGTCCTTCTTGAAAAACAGACGGTTCTGCTGAGGTGAACAAGCACTAGGGTGCATGCCTCTGTCCACACATTGCGAGTCTGTGTCATGGCTAAGACCACCCACCAGGCTAATTGAAAATGCAAGTATGAAGTGTTTTTTTCTTACTGGAATGTGCAGTACCTCAGATGTTCTCTGCCTGCTGGAACTGTAAAGGGTAAACCACAGCTGATCTCCACTATTTCTTGTTACAGGAAACATAGGCAATGTACAAGAAAAGGGCAAAGGGACTTCGGGCACTCGTCACCTGTGCTGGGGTTTGCCTTTTTGTCTCCTAGAAGCACAAACTTATAGTATTTGAGATACTTCACTTGGACCAAGTGTAAGAGGCTGCCATACAGTTAAATGATCAATATTGGAAAATTTGTCATGCCAATTAAACCATCTTTATTGAAGAGTTACCTCAGAAGAACAGTTACCAATTGCCAACAGGTGAGCACTGCTATTTTTCTTTAACCTTAAAACAGGAAATATTTCTCAGTTGCCTTTATGCCAAACTCCTGGCTAACTGGAAATGGGGAAGAACTTTCTCCCTGTATCAGAGGAGGGAAATAAGAGGGTCTGTAACTTTTCAGTGCAACCAAGACCTTGCCACAAGAGTACGGCAGCAGCTGTTGCCTGTTGCAGATGCCCACCTGGCAGCTAAACTGGCTGCCACCTGTGGGAATAACCACATGGGGTAAGGTCAAACTGCACATGAAGCTAAGCAGAAGAGAGATGAACACCACTGTTCTTGCTGAGCAGCCTTCCTTCTCATTCCCCAGTGAAAGTGCAGCAGCATTAGGCAGAGTATTACTTCAGCCAACTTTGGCTCCATATTTCTATCACAGATATTTCTATGTGGGCCCTATACAGTTTGCTTAGTCTGGGTCCCACTTTGGTTCTTATCTCTTTAGCCCCTTAACAGGGACTGTCTATATGTCTAAATTCTGTCTTTCTAAAGCCCAGCCTGTGAAAAGCAATTGGGCTATGTCTGAAGTGCTGGGATCCTTTTAAGTCCTTAAAGCAGAAGTTGCTCTAAATTCCTTGCACTAAAATGCATTTCCCTCCCATCCTTACCTGATTCCACATCCAGGGAGTATTTATCAATGGCCAGATTCATGGTGTGATACGCAGTGTTGCAAAAGTCTTCCAGGATCATGTACACAGCATTGGTGACATTCCGAGGCACGGGTTTGGCAAATTTCATTCGACTGTTCACCACAATGCTGCCGTTTCTGAAGTTGAGGATTTCCAAGTTCTGGAAGCCTGTCAGGTTTGACTGGAGGTAGGGCACCAGCTGTAACACAGTGGACACAACAGAAAAGCTCACTCATTGAATCTCTGCTCAAGTCAGTTGCATTGGTGTCGTGTCAAACAGCAGGAGTCTGAATTATTTTGTCCAAATCTCACAGCAAGGGCATTAAAACTTTAGCTAGTTGAGGCCTGTGCTGGCAGTGTGCCAGAAACCCAAGTACCTCAGGCAGTTCTTAAGAGTATCCCAGTTTGCAGAAAGCTTCTGAAAAACCTACAGTTCAGAAATGCAGTTCTTGGGATATACAGAGGGCTCTCTCTTGGTCAAACCATTGGGCACACTTGCCATTTCACAGGGTATTTGCTTCACCCAAGTCCCCTTCCCCTCTCTCTCCCTTTCTCCCTTCATCTCCTGCAACAAAACGTTCATTTCAGTCAGAAGAGGGTAATTTCCTGGTTAAAATTTGACAATTGCAGCTGTATAACCCCTGTGGGGGTTTACTAGCCATCAGCCAATTTAGGAATAGCTTGACAACTTGACACACTTGAGAGATGGGCCAGTGCAAATCTGATGAAGTTCAACAAGGACAAGTGCAAGTCCCTACACCTGGATCAGGGCAATCCCAGGCACAGAATGGATTAAAAGCAACCCTCCAGAGAAGGACTTTAGGATGTCTGTTGACAATAAGCTCACTGTGACCCAGCAGTGTGCGCTCACAGCCCAGAAAGCCAACCATATCCTGGGCTACAATAAAAGCAGCGTGACCAGCAGGTTAAGGGAGGTGATTCTCCCCCTCTACTCTGCTCTCATGAGACCCTATCTGCAGTACTTCATTCAGCTCTGGGGGTTCGAACTAGATGAGATTTAAGGTCCCTTCCAACCCATTCTATGATTTTATGATAACTACCTCTTATTTAGGATGGGTTGAATGTTTTACAGGAAGTTACCTCATCACAGTCCAAATTTATTTACTTCTCTCTCCCTATAGACTAAATACAGAGGACTTCGGAAGCAAGTAAGGAAAGGGTTGTAGTGACTCCAGCTACACTGCTGCATTTATTAACAACAGCAGAATATCTAGCCCACAGCACTGAAGTTACACTTCAGAGAAACTACCAACTGAGTAAAAGACATACAACACACCCCAGCCCACTGCCCATTTCCAGGGAGAATTTTCCCACAGAGGGACACAGACGGTATTTCTGAACACCAGTCTTGAGTTGCTCTCTGCAAAAGACAGCCAACAAAGTATTATTTACCAACATTTTTGTTCTACGTGGTAATAGGCATTTTGAACAGAAGTGGCCCTTACCAGTTCCAAGAATCGCTGCTCCAGCGCTTTATATTCAGGGGAGTTTTTATTGAACAGGTCCTCTGAGAACATCATGTTGGTAACCCGAAGACTGAAAAACACTACTAGAGCTCTTGAGGGGACAGGAGTACTATAGCCCTTTTCACGTGTGGCCCAAGCCACACTGGCCATCTCTGTGGACTGAACATGAGTTGTTAGCTCCGCATGACTTTCTGTCATGCTCCTTTTCTCCTCAGTCAACTCAGGAGAAAAGTGGACAGGGCTCACATGATCCAGGTCCACTGAAACATCCAGGACTCTTGCAGTTTCATCTCCCAGCTTTGTTAACGTAGCCACAGATGATGACACTGTGGATCCCACAGGGGGGAAATGGGAGGGAAGCTCAACAGTGCTGCTTGTTGCACTCACTGTTACATAAGAATTCATAACAGTGCTGAAGCCCATGGGAACATCTGCATTGTGGTCTGTGCCGCCCTGTCCAGCAAAGCCCTCTAGAACAGTGGTCTGATCTGATACAGAAGGAACTGCAGTCACAGCTTGAGTGACAGGTGGCATTGCTGAATGTACTGTCTGATCTAGTGAGTTTTCTAGTGCTCTGTCAGTAGGCCAAACATCAGCAGGTTTCTTCACTGCTGACTCAGTAGTGTCTTGGCCTGCCAGTGATGAATCTAGGGTTTGCTGCTCTTCTGTGGAAGCATCAGTGTCTTCCATGGAAACATCAGGGTTGACCATGGAAGCATCAGAGTTTACCATGGAAAAAGTTGCTGTCAGGATAGTTTCTGAGGAGCTTGTGTCCCAGTGGCCTATTGTAGCAGCTTCAGTTACATTTGACTGCTCCACTGTGATTAGTTCTTCTGTCGTTGTTCTACCTTCATTTTGGTGTTCAGCTGCCTCAAAAATGATGTTCTGACCTATACTGGACTCTTCAGGCTGCTCCATACTGAAAGTCCCTGTAGATGCAAGGAGAGTATCTTCCACAGAAAGACCAGTATTATGTGGTGAAACAGGGGCCTCTCCAGTTGACATGTCTACAAAGGAATGGGCCACTGAAGGCTCCAAAACCAAGGATGGTGTAACAAAAGAAATGTACTTGCTCAGTATTTGTGTCTGTGTAGATGGTTCCACTGGTGATGGCTCTTCTGTCTGTAACAAAGGTACCTGCTGAGTTGTAGTCTCTGGAAAGACAAATATTTCAGATTCATCAAGGAAATCTTCTTTTAGATTGGCCATACCTTCATTCTCCTCTTTGGAAGGACTGTTTTCTAATTTATTCTTAGAGTTAAGAATATAGTCTAAGATCATGCCTTCAGGAATATCATCAGCACTAATTAGCAAAGACTCATTGTCATCTTCAAGCCAGTTGTCAGCACCAGGATAGAAAACTGGTTCCAGTGTTGCATCTTCCCAAGGCCAAATACTTGATTCCATTTCTTTTCCTGAACCATCAAAAGCTGAACCAGACCCATCATCATATATAAATCTGTGTCCAAGATATATTCTGTCATCCATAGGGTGGTATTCTAAGGGAAAAGGAATTTCTTCCACAGACTCGTGCAACACAGAGTCTGCATTGTTACTGCCTGCAGGACTATCCTGAGTTACTTCTTCCTTCTCAGCAGATTCTGTTTCTTTAATACCAGTCTCTATGACTGAGGAAGTAGCCACTGTTGGTGCAGAAAGCAGAGGAACTGCATAATCATCTGTAGATGGAGGTTCTGCAGGCATGAGGTGAGGAGGACTCAAAGGCAAATGGTTTTCAGATAGACTAGTATCTTCAAACCATAAGAATAAAAATAATTTTCCAATTAGTTATGATAAATATGATAAAAATTTCCAATTATTGTGATAAAATTGTCAAATTACATTCATTTTACTGTTTAAACATCTGTATTCAACATGTTTCCATGATACCCTGCCCATGAGAGGGGGATTGGAACTAGATTATCTGAAGGTCCTTTCCAACCCTGACTATTCTATGATTCTATGATACATCCCAGCCTTTGTATGCCACTCAGAAGTACCCCTGGTGACCTCTCCCACTTTTCATGCAGATATTCTATGGGCCAAGAGAAGAGATAAGAAAATACTTCTATGCAATTAAATATCATGGGGGTACCATTTCCTGAAGGGATAAACATTATTAGCTGTTACAAACATTTTACCTCAGCATATTATTCTTGGACACATACATGCAGATAAAAAAGATCAGGGAAAGGCATGCTGTTTTTTAGACCTTTCTGTAAAGTCATTTGGTGAACTATACCTTGGTGAGTATCAGAAAACACTGGCATCCAAATTTAAGCTTCAGTCAATAGCATTAACTTACCATCTAAAGAACCGGAGACTGAAAGCCATTCCAGAGAGTCCACAGAAGCATGCCCTAACTCTGGCTCACTGACCAAATGAAGAGTTGGATTTGCATCCTCTAAATTCAGCCCATCAGGCAAAGAAGTGATGTCAGTCTCTGAGGAGAGCAGAGCTTCAGGTGCCAGACTGGCTTCAGAGTTCGAATTTCCTGGTCTTGGCCGGATTTCATTGCCATCGGACTGTTCACTATCTGAAGTGGAATCTGGTTTGGTGAAATCAAAGGGCAAGGTATTGCTGACAGTTGATTCATCTGCTGAAGGGCGTTCAGCTAAAAAGGTGCTGTCCTGGAACATAAACCCACTATTAATATTTCCACTATTACAGGGGAAGCATTGGCTGTCTGTGTTGGGCTGCACACATAGAGGGTGTTAAGAGCAGCCAACAGCAAAATCTGGTACTACTGCCTCTGTAAGAACATAATGGGCAGCAGCAGGAGGGGCTAAACTGGGAGGACTGGCAAATATACACCCTTGGCTAATCATGTGTAATTTACATGTGAAATGCACATCCTTGTAACATACATATCATGTCCAGTCATGTCCAGTAAAAGGGGAAAGCAATTTGGATTGTTGGGAGTGCAGCTTCCCTTAAGGTAGTAAGAAATTTACTGTCTACACCCAGCCCATTTCGTTTCCTTTACTGAGAAAATGGATCTGTTTGTTTCTAATTAAACCAAAGAGAAATGCCTGCCTTCCTAAAGCACAAAGAGCTCTTAACAGCTATTATTCATCAACTGCATAATCAATACAGTAATTATTATCGTTATTATGACACATAAACCAGTTTAGGAGCTGAATGTATGCATGCCCTGTGGTCATTTATTGCTTTTAGTATGTGGGTGTCAGAACCCAGGGGAGAAACAGAGCCCATAATGTAAAGAAGAGCATTTAGAACCTGGAATAACTTTAGTCTTGAAGCCAAGATGCCTATACAGATAAATCATTTGTGAGCAGTAATGATGAACAAAGAACATGAACCATGACTTTGTGAATTGTTTGAAATGTGAAAAAATAATTTGTAAATGTTCAATTTGCACACCATTTACTTACTACTCCATAACCCAATCATTATTCGGTTTACAGCTAGAATACTTGGCACATTTCATCTTTGAATATTAATCTGTCTCTCATGCAGGATTTATTTTGAGAAAAACACAAGAAGACATTAAGTTATTTGGTTAAGGATACAAAACAACCTGACAGCCTAAAACTGAGGGATTCATGTAGCTACCTGCCCAAGTATCAATGCTCTTTCCTTTACTTGACGAGTACGAATAACAGGAAAAATCCAAATACTTCTGAATTTGAAATTTTACTCCTTGTTGAAACATGGGTGAAACAAAATCTCAGCTTCATTCAACCTGCATTTGAACGCTTTGGAAGCAAGCCATTTCAGGTATCTTCATTAAATTATTTGTCTACCTACCTATATAGATCACATTTTTATAGCTGGTTATTATGCCACCACTAACTCCTCACATTTTTTAATTTATATGGTAACAATCAGTTGAAGAGTATATATGCACCATACAGACATGTGCTCCAGCAATTACCTTTTCTTGACAAAACTGACCACTATAAATAAAGCTGTAAAAAAATTTACTGTGCAAAATTAGAAACAAATTATATATATAACTTCCATAAAGAATGAATAAGGACAAGCAGCAATAGCTTCACAATACTTCTCTTTTTTAGGTGAGCATTTAGTTGCCAGGGATTGCACTTCATTTATTTGAATGTGGATAGATGTTCCTATGACAACTAACATTATCCAAAGATTCTTGTTACAGTGCAATATATTATATTAAGAAGTTTAATATCATATTGGCAAGCTCTTGTTTTTGCTAATGTCTTTTGAAAGCCTTACAAATATGACAGATGACTGCCAACACAGAACCCCCTCCCTGATTTTCCATTTTCTGCTGCCAGAAAGGCGTGTTTAGCAAGCCAGAGCATTCTACCTGTTACAGCTCAACAGAAATAACAATAAAATACAGGTCTGAAAACTAGACTTGTTTTTTTCTTCACTTTTTAAGAGAGCTGTACAACTCTAAGAAAAGAACTGATGATTAGTCAGTACCATCTGCTAGCAATCAGATGGTGAAATCATGACAGCTCCACATTATGTCACGAGTAATAGAAGTGTGATAATACAAATCCATTTATTCTCAAATCAGCTAAGAAAAATAGCAGTAAATTTATTTTTCAGAGATGACAGTTGTAGTTAACACTATCTGCTTGAACCCTAACAGTTTGACTTCATTTCAACCTTGTTTAATCGTGTTTATGATTTTCTTAAATTTATCTGAATTTACTTCCCAAATTATCTATGTATTGCAGATTGCACACAGCAGGTTTTTGAGTATCTTCTACATAATCAAGAGTTTTTGTCTGAAGACACAATGACACTATTATTCATAGTCTGTGATTAGAAAACAGAAATGTTTCTTGTACATACTATTCCCTAAAACTGGCTTAACATTTATTATTGCAAAGCTACCTCTGCTCTAAAATCTTCTTGCCTGCACATCTGTCAGAGTATTCACTGATAGAATGTGAAGATGGCAGAATTCTTTATCTTACTAAAATAAACATCTGCAACATTTCAACCTAGCTAGATAGCTCCATATAAGAGAAAGCCCTTTCCTCACTTTTAACCTAAACTCATCTTTATCCACACCATGTTTAAGCCATTATGGCTAATCCATATGAATCTGCATTTTACAAATCACTTTTAAAACTTACGGAATACTGGCATGAAATTCAGGATATTACACTTGCAACCATTCTAACAAGAATATTTGGGTTCTTTGAAGTGACTATGAATTTTGCTTTGATAAAGATTTCAGAAGTTGATCTGAAATTAAATGTGTCACACCATTATCTCATAATAAACTTAGTGAAAATCTATCACCAGGCATAGCTGGACCTGGATTTTTTGCCACCAATTGACCTCTTGGAAGCCACATCTGTGTTACACAACAGAGTGCAGAAAGAAATCTGCTGGATAAATTCTTAAGCCCAGACAATGCTCCATCATTCAGCAGTTCTAGCTATTGGCAGAACAAGTGTACTTGATCTCAACGTTGCTGGCACCTAACTTGGTATCTCTGCTTCAAGTCCATTTGCATTGTGCAGACATGGTCAGGGATACTAAGTCTCCTGTCCAGTGGAGAACTCCAGTCTATGTCCTAGGTTGTTCCAGAGGTAGAGGAGATAATTACAGATTCAAGGGGAAAAGAAAGAAACCACAGCCTATTATTGTTTCCTTTGATGATGTTAAGGGAATGGATGTAATTTTAAAACTGAACTGAGAATTTTCTGTGAAAGCAATACAGTAACAAAAGGAGCATATGACACTTAACATTATATCTCTTATAACAATCAGATTCAGTGCTTACATCTATTTTTCACTTTCCAAAGAAAGGTAGTGTTGTGGGAAGAATCATGTCTTTAGAGCAATTTACAGTCCAAACGTAAGCAGCAAGGCCTGGCTGTACAGCTGGGAACATAGTACTGTCATGTACTATAAAATGATAACAGTGAACTGTTGTGAAACAGATATCAAATTATCAGATGAGAGATTTCACCAGGTTTTACTCCAGTATAAGGTGTGCTTTCATTACTACATATTCTGCATCAACAACATGGACTGTGAACTGGCTGAAGGAGAGAAGCCAGAGAGTTGTAGTCTATGGGGCGGAGTCTAGTTGGAGGCCTGTGTTTAGTGGAGTGCCTCAAGGGTCAGTACTGGGACCAGTATTATTTAATATATTCATCAATGACTTAGATGAGGGAATTGAGTGTACTATCAGCAAGTTTGCTGATGACACTAAGCTGGGAACAGAGGCCAACACGCCAGAAGGCTGTGCTGCCATCCAGCGAGACCTAGACAGGCTGGAGAGTTGGGCAGGGAATAACCTGATGAAATATAACAAGGGAAAGTGTAGAGTCCTGCATCTGGGCAGGAACAACCCCAGGTGCCAGTATAGGTTAGGGAACGACCTGTTAGACAGCAGTGTAGGGGAGAGGGACATGGGGGTCCTAGTGGATGACAGGATGACCATGAGCCGACACTGTGCCCTTGTGGCCAAGAAGGCCAGTGGCATCCTGGGGTGTATTAGAAGGGGGGTGGTTAGTAGGTCGAGAGAGGTCCTCCTTCCCCTCTACTCTGCCCTGGTGAGACCGCATCTGGAATATTGTGTCCAGTTCTGGGCCCCTCAGTTTAAGAAGGACAGGGACCTGCTGGAGAGAGTCCAGCGCAGGGCAACTAAGATGATTAAGGGAGTGGAGCATCTCCCTTATGAGGAAAGACTGAGGGAGCTGGGTCTCTATAGTTTGGAGAAGAGGAGATTGAGGGGTGACCTTATTAGTGTATATAAATATATAAAGGGGGAGTGTCACGAGGATGGAGCCAGGCTCTTCTCAGTGGCAAACAATGATAGGACAAGGGGCAATGGGTACAAACTGGAACACAAGAAGTTCCACTTAAACTTGAGAAGAAACTTCTTCTCAGTGAGGGTGACAGAACACTGGAACAGGCTGCCCAGGGAGGTTGTGGAGTCTCCTTCTCTGGAGACATTCAAAACCCGCCTGGACACGTTCCTGTGTAACCTTATCTAGGTGTTCCTGCTCCAGCAGGGGGATTGGACTAGATGATCTTTTGAGGTCCCTTCCAATCTTTAGCATACTGTGATACTGTGATACTGTAACAGGATAGAGAAATTCTGGGTGCTGACTGCATTTCTGCCTTGCTGAGTTAAGTTGTTCAAACCGGTCCAAAGGCCACTGATCAGAACTGTACTTACATCAAACTCTGGGCGCTCCAGCACAACTGAATTCTCAGTAATCCAGGATGGGTCTTCTGGTATAAGGCGTAGTGTTTCTTTCACTGTGGAAATATAAATTCTTGGGATATAAAGGCTGCAGTAGCAGTGTGAGGAAGCTGGTTTGAAAGACTAACTGAAAACACTTCCCTCATCTCAGATTCATGAGTAAAATCTTTTCAGACTGTTTTCCAGTGAGATTTCATTTCTGGAAATGCCCCCATCTCACTAACAGGAAGTACAGAGTACTTACGAGAACAGAAGGGTGGACAGCACTCCTCCACCACCTCTAGCCAGATTGGTGAATATTCAACAGTAAACCAGGTATTTCCTTTGTGCTGCTCAAGGCTACTAAGCTAAAGGTCATCTTGGTGCAACATTCATCATGTGAACCACATTTCCCCTTCTATTTCTCTTAATTTTTGGAAACACTACTGAAATTTCATACCACAAAATTCAGCACCAAAGGGAAAAAAGACACTAGTCTAATGGAATAAGAATTAAATACCCCTGCCAATGACTTGCCCTGGTTAAAATCAGAGCAAACCAAGCTGCAACAAAGTCAGTTTTATTGCTTCTTTTTAATTATTCAGAGGGCAGCTGCATAATTTACTGATCTGAGATTTACTTTATAAAACTTCAGATGTGTGGCTCACCAATGCATCATAATTAATACGCACCATTAGTAAGCTGGAGAGAGTTAGGGTCTAAAGACAAGGAAGTGTTTCCAAGCAAGGCATTTTTCTGGAGGATGTCAGCAATATAATCTTGAAAATCACTGATGGTGTACACAACTGTTGGATTATCCTCTATGTCCATAAAGGAGTTATCCTCCACCTTGTTGGAATGAAGGTTAATCAGGTCCCAGGTGGCATTGCTGACGGCTTTTCCATCAAAAGTAACAGCAAAGTGAACTTCCACCCCACTTCAGTTGTACAAGAGAAAGAGAACATAGGTGAGAGATGCAAGATTTTCTAATGTATAGCAAACACTATGATTTTTTTTCCTAAGACCCTGTGTCAGTACCTTTTTTAATAAAAAATGTATTGCTTTAAAGGATTCTGAATAAAAATTATTTATTCACACCTGTGTTTGGCTGCTTGTGTTTTCCACCACTGCAAAGTTCTCCAGAAAAGACTGCCAGATCCTGACATCTGGTCTGGCTCCAGCCCTGTGTTTCTTTCTACTAGTGAATGATAGATAGAACACAAGCAGACCACAATGTTGATTTTCTCCCAGCATTATTAATTGGCCCACCAATATGCAGCAGTGTGAGTGATGATTTTAAGATCATGCCAATGATGGGAATTGCTCTGAGGTATGAAAACAGCTAGAAAAAACAGGTTGTATATAGTAGTAATCTACAGTAGCAAGAGGGAGCCCTGATCCCTGTACCTATGCAGTGTCAATCTGCTTGACATCATGTCTTTAGTAGCAACAAAATGGTATTTAATACAGCTTATAATTGGTAACATTTTTCTAGACTCATTTGATCATTTATTCTTCAAGTGTTACATCTGTGTACATCTTAGCTCCTCCACTTGCTTAATTTTCTTTTCCTTAATATGTCTGGATGGCCTTTTCTATGTGGCAGCGTAGGCAGCAATCTGATTTACCCTACAATGGGCAAAAGCACAAGGGAGCTTTAGAAAATACAACATACTTTGCTTGTACACAGTGCACAGCAAGAAAATGAAGTAATCTAGGAATTGTTAAAAAATGTGCTCCAAAGACAGGTTTTCCTCATACCACAGAGCTGGTCTGGATTGTCAAAATAATGGCTCTGTTCAGAGAAGTCTGTAAAGCCCCAGGCCCAGATACAACGGGGACATAATCAGCAAACACACTGATTAAAAGCAGGAGCCTGCTGGAATTTTATTGCTGGCTCTATCATTGAGATGAGCCTACTATAGGCTCACCATGCACACTCACTGTCAGCAGAAGGAATAAAAAAGGAAGCAGTAGTGAAAAGGCAGGGCAAAGATGGAATACAGTATGCTCCTCAAAAGTAACTTCTAGATCTAATACAACTGTGCTATCAGTTGCAGTTAATAATTCCTAACTAATAACTGCAACACCATCATCGGTCTAGAAAGGGCTATAATATCTGGTGCTTGGAGCATAGTCTGTGTGAACAGTTGCATGCATTTTAGCCTGCAGTATTGTAGTAGAGGATGGCTTTAAGTCACTATTGTTTGTGAAGAAATTTGTGTCTTCTAACATGTATTCTAAAATTAAATGCTCATTCTCGGTAAACTGTTTGTGAAAAATGGTTATTGCCTTTAAAGAGAAACACACAAAACAAAACATCTGGTAAGTTAAAGGCTGCAGTTCATTTTCTGTCCTGTGAAATTTTTAAAATCCTAAAGGAGGGAAATTTTGAATGCTTAACCTGCATACATCTGACAAAAACAAGTTCAGACTGATCCCATTTTCTGTAAGGAATGTTTATAAAGCTACTGCTAAGATGTGCAGTAGCAGAGCCAACTGCCTTTGCTGGAGAACTGTGGCTTTCCTATCTACTGTAATTTCTATAACAATAATAATCCCGTATCTAGTCAAGACTTTCCTGCAGATTAAAAAGACCTTTAGTCATCATTAAGCAATTTTGTTCTCTTCACAGAAGAGACTCCTTGCCCAAGTTAGCCCAGTAGCTTTTTCCCCAAGTGCTTTTTTTTTTTTTTTTTTTTTTTTTTTTAACGATTAGGACTTAAATAAGCAAATTGGGTTAATCCATAATCAAAACAGCTCAGTTACTTGCAGTTTCTGGTAGAACCCGCTCATAATGTTTACACTGGATAACTATCTTGTTCTACAGCCAAATGAACTATAGATCCCCAAACATGTATCCTTCAGCTAAACATCTTTCCATCTCTATTATAACACTACCTATAAAAAAGTTGTCTTTACCTGACCTCCTCAGGAAAGCTGAATATAAACACAAAACAAAACACAACAGCAAAACATGTTAAATCAGTGTTAATGTTTCCTTTAAGTCTTCTAACTTAAAAAAAAATTGCTTTGCTGTTTTACAGGGAACACAAATTTAAAAAAGCAAACAGCAAAATAGTTGTAAGTTCCATAGTTACTCTGCTACATACTGAGCTGAGATATTGCCTGTTGATCACAAGGAATCAGCAGAGCAGAGCTATCTCAACTTATTGCAAATAATGCAGTTACATTGCTGCTGGCACCAAGAAAATCAAAGCTGACTAAATCTAACTGAAGGTTTAGTTCACAAACATGGGGTTTTTTTGTCATGCAGAGCATAGGCCAGTGCTTTGGTACTTTGCGGGAAATATAAACCTTTTATTTGTCTTCTCAAATGAACCAAGGGCTTGCAGATATATTAGACTGCAGATACCAGAACAAAAGGTTTTGCGATCTTCCAGGCTGGAAACTGAACACAGTCCAGGGTTCCAACCATAAAACCTCTCTCACCATGGCTGTTTTGTTACCTGCATGTTTACCAAGTAGGATACTCCAGCTACTATGTTCTAAGAAACACAGTTTACAAAGTCTTAAAAACCACACAATTTGTATTAACTCATGAACAGTCTGATTAGATTCTGAAAGTTATATTCAGGAAAAATCGTAACTTGTGATTGAGGTACCCCAAAACTCAGACATCAGATGTTTGATACGTAATATGCAGGATCTCTTTCCCCTGAATTAACTTAAAATGTCATTCTGAAACACAAATTGATTTGAGGAAGCTAGTCTTTAAAAATAATATTATTTATTGAATATTTCTATGAATTATTATATTTTAGTAATTTTTATATAATTTATAAAATATTTAATAAAGAGAGTTTAAAATTGCATATCATTTGTCAGATTATTCACCGACTCACGTTTTGATCAAGGAGAGAAAGACATTTACATATCTCAAGTACCAATTTTCAGAGTCATCCCATATTAAGTTGGAAAAGAAATTAAATACACCACATTTTCCCCAGAAGGTTTCTTTGTTCATCCTTGTTTAATACTAGGACATGTCAAAAGTACTGAAGAAGTATCAGATTCTAATTTTAAATTAGAAAATATCACTTTTACTTTTAGGATAGAATGTTGAATAAGAATGCCTTGTCTTAAAATCAAGGCAAGCATATAATGAGAGTTCCTCTGGTGGATGCCAGGAGCAAAAAGAGACAGTTCGGTATTTCTATTTCAAGCTCTGTATAGAGAGGTACCAAATACGAAAGCATTTGTCCTACATCCTAGGAATTCCCATAGACATGCCTGCCATTTTTCCAAGTATGGTGCTAGCATATCACACCATCAGACATAACCAGTTTTAATTACCATGTATGCATCAGTATCTTTTTACCTGTAATCCAGGATACGGATGGTTTTGTATCCAGGTAGTCCTTCAAATACACTTTCAATCTATTTTGAGGAGAAAACAAAATATTAACACAGAAATTCCTCAACCTTACTCATTTAGTGAAAAATCAGGAAGTATTTTCAACATTTTCTAAAAATGTATCTGAGCTATTACAACTAATAGGAGAAAAACTGTTGAATATTCTCTCTCTCCTCATGGAAGAAGAGTTTTGGTAACATTGTTTCATTATTAGAAAAGTATTAAGAACAGCATCCAGCATTCCCCAAGAACTGTACAGAAACATTCAAAGGGAGAGGAAATCCAAAAAGACTGCAAGGATCTGCACTGCCCATAGCAGAAGATATTTTTCCTCCTATCTATACAACACGAACTTTTCTCCGCCCAAAATGTTTCCATTACTTCCCAAACCTGTCTGGGTTAAAAAGAATTTAGGAAAACACTTTGGACCTTAGCAACTGAAACAAGAAGAGCAGTAGTCACTGTAGGAACAGGGACCTCTTGGACTCCAAAGAGGCACTAATGCATTAAATAGTGCAAAACACACCTCATCTTCATTGCCCTAAGTATACAAAGGGCTGAGGAGTGATTGGCAGTGCTACTCAAAAAAAAGACAAATGGGGGCAGCAATATGGCAGCACATCCAGCCTTAGTTCAAATAGTCAACTGTGTTGTACGAGACAAAAAAACTCAAGAAATAGAATATTAAAAGTCCATGGTAGTTTGGGTTTGGTTTGTCTCCCTCCCAAAAGATCCTTGCCAGTTAAGGATTATTTTTTACTCCTCAAATTCTTCTTCCCCTCCCCAGTCTCCCTCTCTATTTTTAAACTCTCTAGTGAGACTTAATCAATCGAAGTGCTGCTGACTTTCTGTTTTTTCAGGACATTCTTCATCCAAGCACAGAGAAAACCAGGCAAAGGATCAAAGGAGTGGAACATCCATGTGCCAGGTGGCCTCTGTCCCATCTGGCATTTCTTACACTCTACAGCATTGCTACTTGGCCACACAACTGGGAAAATTAAGATGTCTAGCCTATGGTAGCAACTTCTGACAGTTGGAGTGATGCTTTTTGGCTGCAGTGAAGAGTACATCTCTTTCCCATCTGGCCTACAATCTGGCATAGGTTTAGCCCTAGTAAAAGGTATTCAATAGAGAACCCTGACTAGACGGCACTAAGAAAGAAGCAAAGCTAGAGAAAAGATAAGCTTCATAAGGCACCCTGGGTGCCTCTCTCAGGAGAAAGGAAAGACAAACTCTGCCCCAAGAAAATGATGGTAATTAAATTACAAAAATTGACGAAAAAAAAAAAAAACAGGAAACAATAGGGAAATGAAAGTTAGGAGATGGCAGTATGATCATACTTTAAATATATTTTTGTGTATAGCTGGGCCAGTAACTTTGTTTGCAATTATAACAGTAAATTTTAATTAAAATCAAATTAACTTGAAATCAGGTTTTAATCATGCATATACGTGTATATATATGTGTATGCACATATGTATTTTTCCTTTAAGTAGGTGCCTAACAGTCTAATCCATAGATCATTCCCACTGACTCCAGTGGGATTTAAGGATGCATTTAAGAACTGGCTGGAGGATTTTAAAATGTGATCACATGCATTGCTAATTCTGGGCATAAATAAGAAGCAAGAGGTGTCTTGGCAGCCTAAATTTCAGAGAGCCTCTCACTGCAGTGCAGAATGATTCTTTTGAAGAAATGTCACTCCTGAGCAGAAATAATGAATGAGTTTTGCTATTTGCCACTTCTTCTGATTTCCTCATCTATCACCTACTCTGGATAGACAGATTCTCTAGAATGATGCCAGAGTTTCTTCTGCAGTCCTAACTCCGGCCACTGCAATCATTAAGATGTCCTATATCCCATTTCAGATCATCTCCTATAGAAGACCCAGAACATGCTGTTGTCGTTTAAGCCCAGCCGTAAATCAGAACCATGCAGTCTCTGTCTCACTCCCGCCCTCCCCACACCCAGCCCCCCACCCCCACCCCCTCGCTGCTCCTGGAGGGATACGGAGGAGAATCGAAAGAATGTAACTCCCACAGTTGAACTAAGGCATAACACAAATCACTACTGCTACCACCAATAATGATAATGATAAGGGAAATAACAAGGGAAGCAAATAAGACTGCTCACCACCCGCTGACCAATACCCAGCCTGACTTCAGCAGTGATCTAGCCCTTCCAGGTAACTGCCCCCTTCTACATCCTGGGCATGACGTGCTGTGGTATGGAATACCTCTTTGGATAGTTTGGGTCAGGTGTCCTGTCTCTGCTTCATCCCAGCTTCCCCTCCTCCCTGGCAGAGCATGAGACTCAGAAAGTCCTTGGTCAGAGCAAGCATGACTTAGCAACAACTAAAAACATCGGTGTTATCAGCGCTGTTCCCAGGCCGAAAGTCAAAACCACAGCACTTGCATCAGCTACTAAGGAGAAAAATGACTGCTACTGCTGAACCCAGGACAGTATCCACCCCTTATTGCATACCATTCATGTCATATTCAGATCCCACATTTTCAATATACCATCACTCTTATATATATACATATCTATATATACATCCGCAGAGAGAGAGATCATTCCTTAGTGGATGGACCAATCTCTATAAAGCTGCCGAGTCCATTCGGTCCATAATGTGAGGCTCCATCTCTTATAACAGTCTTTCAGAGCAGAAGAGGCTGTGTGCAGTGTTGGATCATTGCCTGCTGCTGCTGATCATTCCCTTACAGCAGAACTCGTCTGGTTTCATCAAAGTTTGTTCTTTGCTGGAATGATGGTCGGAGGGAAGTCAAGGCCAATCACTGGTGACCTGAGGACATCTGTTTGGTGGGCTATAGAAGTGCTACATAGCAGGCAACAGCATACAATTGAGTTCATTGGCTGTTTTCCCCTAAAATCAAATCCCCTTGAGGTATACATCGGAATTCCCCATTTTCCCGCATTACCCACCAAATATATCTGGGTTCCTGAGCAAAAGCAATCCCACAAGTAGGTTTGCCTTTACCTGAAGCAGGAATAACCAAGACTGTCTTCCCCAGCAAATTCTTTATGTGCACTACAAGAACTTTGTCCCCTTCTAAGTATGCAAAAGTTCTGAATGGACTGGGCCAGCCCTGTTCGCAGATCCTCTGGTGTTGACCAACCAGGTGACCTATGGTAAGTGTGTATCCCAATGTTTAAAAGTCCCACCACCCATTGCTTTCAGTGTAGTTTTTAACAGCCCATTGTACCATTCAATTTTCCCAGAGGCTGGTGCATGGTAGGGGATGTGATATACCCACTCAACACCATGCTCTTTGGCCCAAATGTCTATAAGACTGTTTTGGAAATGAGTCCCATTGTCTGACTCAATTCTCTCTGGGGTGCTATGTCACCACAAAATCTGTTTCTCAGGGCCCAGGATAGTGTTCTGGGAGTGGCGTGGGGCACAGCGTATGTTTCTAGCCATCCGGTGGTTGCTTCCACCATGGTAAGCACATGGTGCTTGCCTTGGTGGGTTGGTGGGAGTGTGATATAATCAATACACCAGGCCTCCCAGTATTTGTACTTCAGCCATCATCCTCTATACCAAAGAGGCTTTAACCATTTGGCTTAATTCCAGCACATGTTTCACACTCATGAATAACCTGGGCAATAGTGTCCATTGTTAAGTCCACCCCTCGATCACGGGCCCATCTATATGTTGCATCCCTGCCCTGATGGCCTGAAGTGTCATGGGCCCACCAGGCCAAAAATAATTCACCCTTATGTTGCCAATCTAAGTCCATCTGAGCCACTGCAATCTTAGCAGCTTTATCCAATTGCTGGTTGTTCTGGTGTTCCTCAGTGGCCTGACTCTTGGATACATGAGCATCTATGTGGCATACCTTCACCACCAAGCTCCGCACCCAGGCAGCAATATCTTTCCACAGTGCAGCAGCCCAGATGGGTTTACCTCTGCGCTGCCAGTTGCTCTGCTTCCATTGTGGCAACCACCCCCACAGGGCATTTGCCACCATCCATGAGTCAGTATAGTGATAAAATACTGGCCACTTTTCTCATTCAGCAATGTCCAGGGCCAGCTGGATGGCTTTCACCTCAGCAAACTGATTCAATTCACCCTCTCCTTCAGCAGTTTCTGCAACCTGTCGTTGAGTACTCCATACGTCTGTCTTCCATCTCTGATGCTTTCCCACAATATAGCAGGACCCATCAGTAAACAAGGCATACTGCTTTTCACTTTCTGACAGCTGATTATATGGTGAGGCCTCTTCAGCACCCATATCACCTCCTCCTCTGGTGACATTCTGAAATCTTTGCCCTCTGGCCAGTCCATGATGAATTCTAGAATTCCTGGATGACTGGGATTTCCTATTCGAGCTCATTGTGTAATTAGTGCAGCCCATTTACTCCATGTAGCATCAGTTGCATGATGTGTAGTGGAGACCCTGCCTTTGAACATCCAGCCCAGCACGGACAACCACGGTGCCAGAAGAAGCTCTGCTTCAGTGCCAGTCAATCACTTCTGAAGCAGCTCGAACCCCTTCATAGGCTGCCAGTATCTCTTTAACAGCTGAGGTATAGCTGGCCTCAGATCCTTTGTATCCCCGACTCCAAAAACCAAGGGGTCAAACTTGAGTCTCCCCTGGAGCTTTCTGCCAGAGGCTCCAGGTAGGACCATTGTCCCCAGCTGTGGTGTAGAGTACATTGTTTACATCTGGCCCGGTCCGGACTGATCCAAGGGCTCCTGCATGAACTGTATCTCATTTAATTTGTTCAAAGGCTTGTTGTTGCTCAGGGCCCCATTTAAATCATTCTTCTTCCCAGTCACATGATAGAGAGGGCTTACAATTGAACTGTAATTCGGTATGTGCATTCTCCAGAACCCCACAACACCCAAGAAAGCTTATGTTTCTTTCTTATTAGTTGGTGGAGACATTGCTGTTATCTTGTTGATCACATCTGTGGGATCTGTCTACGCCCATCTTGCCATTTTATTCCCCAAAATTGAATCTCATGTGCAGGTCCCTTGACCATACTCCATTTTATGGCAAAACCGGCTTTCAGCAAGGTTTGGATTATTGTTCTCCCTTTCGCAAAGACTTCTTCCGCTGTATCGCCCCACACGATAATGTCATCAATGTATTGCAGGTGTTCTGGAGCTTGCCCCTGTTCCAGTGCAGTCTGGATCACTCCATAGCAGATGGTAGGGCTGTGTTTCCACCCCTTGGGCAGTGGGTTCCAAGTGTACTGGATGCCCCTACAAGTAAAAGCAAACTGTGGCCTTCATTCCGCTGCCAAAGGAATTGAGAAAAATGCATTGGCAATATCAATCGTGGCATACCACTTGGCTGCCTTTGACTCGAATTTGTACTGAAGTTCTAGCATGTCCGGTACAGCAGTGCTCAATGGTGGTGTGACTTCATTCAGGCCACGATAGTCTGCTGTTAGTCTCCACACTCCGTTAGACTTTCACACTGCCCGTATGGGGCTGTTAAAGGGTGAGCAGGTCCTACTGATCACTCCCTGACTCTCCAGTCTATGGGTCATCTTATGGATAGGAATCAGAGAGTCTTGGTTGTTGCGATATTGCCGCTGGTGCACTGTTGTGTTTGCGACTAGAACTTGTTGTTCTTCAACCTTCAGCAACCCCACAACAGAAGGATCCTCTGAGAGACCAGGCAAGTGGTCAGCTATTCAATTTCCTCTGTCTCCAAAGCAGCAATACCAAAATCCCATCAGTACACTTTTGGGTCTTTGAAGTACCCTCTCCTGAGGGAGTCTTTGCCAAGCATGCATGGAGCCTCTGAGCAGTCACAATGGGGTGCTTTTCCCACTTCCCCCCAGTCAGGCTGATTTCAGCCTCCAGTACAGTCAACTCTTGGGATCCTCCTGTCACTCCAGAAATATAGACAGGTTCCACCCCTTGACAGCTTGATGGCATCAGGGTACACTGTGCACCGGTATCTACTAGAGCCTTATACTTCTGTGGGGCTGATGTGCCAGGCCATCTGATCCACACAGTCCAGTAAATCTGATTGTCCACATGGCTGGAGGCAGGGCCCCTCTAATAGTCATCACAACATTGGACACTTACGAATTGTTGATAGGGATTAGTCTTTATCGCAGAAGCTGAAGTAAAATCAGCTCTTCCACTCCATCTGTGCACTTGCTCACCAGAGACTGAAGCCACAGCATTCATAGGACGATCAGTCTTGGCCCTTGCTCTCCTCTTCAATTCACACACCCGTTCCTCCAAAACTGAAGTAGGTTTTCCATCCCACTTCCTCATGTCTTCTCTGTGATCCCGCAGGTAAAACCATAGGGTGGCCCGTAGCGTATACTTTCTATATCTTCTCTCAAGCAGTAGGACAGCTTTTGTTAATAGCTGAGACGTGTGTTGGTTGTACACGTGAGGAGCTGGATAGATCATATAGATAATCTGCCAGTTGTTTGAGGTCCTGGGAGAGTTTTTCCACAGCTGAAATGATGGAAGGGGTGAGATTGTCTTTGAACTTTTGGAGTTTATGAATCATTTCATCCACTGTTAGTGGTACTATGCCATTCCAGGTTAAGGTTGACAAGGAATGGGCATATGATGATGGTGCATTCCATGTAAATTTCCACCACATGGGTCGTGTACATTCAGCTTCATCTGGATCTATGGGTACATCCCCGTTATTCAGCTTGATGTGATATATCATCTCTACAATGGCTCATTCCCTCAGAGACTGGATGCCTTTCTCTGGAGTAGTCCACTTGGATGAGCGACTCATAACATTGTCCTTGTATGGAAACCTTTCTTTCACAGCTGCCAAAAGCTGCCTCCAAAGGCTGAGGGACTGTTTCTCTCTTGCAATTGCTTTGTCAATTCCCCCTTCTTTAGCAAGTGATCCCAGCTGCTTGGCTTCCCTACCTTCTAGTTCATAACTGTCGGCCCCATTGTCCCAGCATCGGAGCAACCAGGTGATGATGTGCACCCCTGATTGACAGGTAAAATCTTTTCGCATATTCCGTTACTTGGTTGAGGTCCGCGGTCGAGAAGTCACCTGTTCTTCTTCTTCATCATGTGATGATGACTCCTGATTAGACACTGTCCCAGGTAGAAAGTGCATTGCCATTGCTTCTTCATCTTGTTCCTTCATCTTTCTTGTCTTTTTTTTGCTTTTCCCCTTGTGTACAGGAGCAACCATGTTAGTATGAATTGGTCCTCCGATTTAGCTGCATTATTTGTTGTCAGGGTTTGGGTAGCTGCTGTACTTGTCGCTGGGGTTTACGTAGCTACTGTACTTGTTGCTGGGGCTGGTGTAGCTGCTGTACTTGGATTAGCTGCACTGTCTCTTGCGGTTGAAGTCTGAGTAGTTACTGTACTTGTCGCTGGGACTGGTGTAGCTGCTGTGCTTGGAGCTGGAGTAGCTGCACTGCCATCAGATCCAGAGACATTTTTTTTCCTTTCGAAGGTGCTGAATAGTGTTGAACCAATAGTGTAGACCAAGCCCCAGCACATTGCCATGATTTGTTCCTCTCTGATATGACCAGAATAACAACACACCTCAAGTGTTTTACTAATATTTCTGGATTTTGCCCTTATTCAGCAGTGAAATTGCAAAGCACTGGAGGGGCCTACTGGCCTAGATACTTGCCCGTACAATCCCACAAAACCTGCCACTCCTGACTGTCCAGCCTTGGGGAAAATCTCCTGGTTCTCCTATACTGTCGTCTAAACCTAGACAAGGTCCAAACCCAACTCTGCTCAGCTCTTGACACCAGACAAAATGATTGTGGATAAAACACACTCTGTATGTGTGCCAAAATGGTGATCCCCTTCACAATCAGCAGGCAGGTCTCAAGGGTATCTAAAGGCCATTCAAAACCTTCAGAACTCTCAAATGATGCTGTAAACGGTCTGCTGGGGGGGAACTGGGAGCATGAGGGAATGTCTCCTTCATGAATTGAGAACCCAAGGAGGAGAAAAAGATGTGTAATTGTTAAACACTTCTATTATATACCTCCCAAAGTATATAGGTGGTGACCACACTGGGAACACAAGCCAGATCAATTTCATGATCAATGATTCGATTGTATTATAAGTCATTACCATAAAGTACAATGAAACAAGAACCTTAGCCCAAGGACCCCAGCCGATAAACACTAACACAGCAAATGCCAGCTGTAAGTAAGGTACAACATGCTGAAACTGTGAGATCAAGAGCAACAACTTTGAGAGCCAATAAATCAGCATTGTGATGAGTGACTGTTAATCACGACAATAAATGCTCATCAAAAATACGATTAAACACACTTTGGTCAGATCTGTCATTATCTCAACCCTTCCTGCCCCACGTTGGGCACCAAAAAGAACTGTGGGGGGTTTAAGCCCACCCACAAATCAGAACCATGCAGTCTCTGCTTCACTCCCCCCCCCTTCCCCACTCCCCCTGGTCCCGGAGGGATGGGGAGGAGAATCGAAAGAATATAATTCCCACGGGTTGAGATAAGAGCAGTCCAGTAACTTAAGGTATAACACAAAACCACTACTGCTACACCAATAATAATAATGATAAGGAAAATAACAAGGGAAGAGAATACAACCACTCACCACCCACTAACCAATACCCAGCCTGACTTCAGCAGTGATCTAGCCCTTCCAGGTAACTGCCCCCTTCTACATCCTGGGCATGATGTGCTGTGGTATGGAATACCTCTTTGTTTAGTCTGGGTCAGGTGTCCTGTCTCTGCTTCCTCCCGGCTTCCCCTCCTCCCTGGCAGAGCATGAGACTCAGAAAGTCCTTGGTCAGACTAAACATGACTTAGCAACAACTAAAACCATGGGTGTTATCAGCGCTGTTCCCAAGCCGAAAGTCAAAACCACAGCACTTGAACCAGCTACTAAGAAGGAGAAAAATGACTGCTACTGCTGAACCCAAGACAGATGCCCACACAGGCAGATGCTGATGGACCTGTACGCCTTCTCCCTGCACTCCATGTTAATGCTGTGCTATACCTGAATTGCTCAAGCTGCCTTCCAGCACTGCCCCAGCACGGGGTGATGGCTCTGAACTGCAGTCAGTTCATGCCCTGGCATTTGAGAGGGCAGGCAGGCTGGTTTGCTAAGACCCTCAAATTATCTTTTTCACTCCCCAGTTTCAAACCAATTACATTATGGAATGCACAGAAATAAACTCTTTGACAGACTAGTCACTAGAGAGATGTTAGATGCATCTTTAAAATGTAAGATTGTCAAGTCCTACAACTTTAAGAACTAATGATGTTGCATCAAGTAGCAAACAATCTTGTCACATCTCTCTGGGTTTAGAAGCTCTACTGCTGTAGCACTGACAGGGGGAGGTACTGAACATTTTTTAAAAGATGGTAAGGCCAAAGTTAGCCCTGGTAGAAATACATCTTTAGAAGGACTCAAGTAAGTGGAAAGTTTTTTCATTTATTATTCTTTTGGTAACATGAGGCAAAGTAAATCAAGGAAATCAGAAAATGGGGGGGGGGGGGGGGGAGGGGGCAGGGGAGAATGAAAGAGAGAGCAGTTCTTTAGAAAGGTCCTCTTTAGAGTATATCTCAATTCATAATTTGCTGAACCTCCCAAAGTATTCTTTTACTTATTTGCCTGCAAAAAATTATAGCAGGCTATTTCATGAGAAACACAAAAGGAAAACTAGAGTAACTGGTCTTTGGTTACTGGCATTGATCACTGACTCCACACAATGTATGCCACTCTGCTACGCCAAAAAGGCCGCATGTGAGAGCAGCCTATTCTCATGGCAGATTAACGTTTTCCAGCCTGATTCAGGCAACAAAAACCCTACACTGGTTTTGCAGAGCCCCTGAGAAAAAGGCAGTCCTCACACAGGTGCTACTATTGCTTTGAAGATCCAGCAATAAGAAAAAGGAAGCCAGGGAAGGTAATGACCTGTGAAATGATTTGTTCAGAGAGCAGCTGACGTCTCAAGGCAGTTGGATCCTTTAGCTCCTCAATGTACGTCTCACCAAAAATCACAATGCTGAACTCGATCATCTGCTCAGTTACAGGTCTCACTAGTTTCTCATCCTGCTTCTTTATCTCATTATTGATCTGGAAGGGAAAAAAGAAGTGAAAAAACAAGAGGTGATTTAATGCCTTTATTTTTGTTGTTATTTTGCCTTTTGTTTTTTTCCCAGGAAATAAATCCTCATGACTTACCACAGACCAAATTCCTACGTGTCCTGGATTTACTCCATGTAAAAAGCATCCCTAGATCAGCTGCACAGGATGCTGGAACACCTAGTGTAGGTCATGCTTTGCCTAGAAGGGTTGTAACCAAGATGATCCTGAGGTCCCTTCAAACCCAGTATTCTATGATTCTATGATTGATTAAATGATATGCGTATGTACATATGGTCTGCCATCTGTCAACAGCACACTACATTCCCAAGCTTCAGTCCAAATATGTTTCTTACATGGGCCTTAAACTTCTCCCACTACTTCACACCTGGAGGTTTCTCTGGCTCATGATGGGGAAGAAAAGCTGAGCCTTCTCTATAAAATGTATGGACAGGAACACTTCAGGGCACTACTGGTGGGCTGCACTGGTGGTCATAGTACTTAATGACCTGAGAAAACCTCAGTCCAAAGCACAGCATGCTCACCTGCTTGCCTTGCACTGTAATGGAGTGCTAATGAAGCCTTAGGGACAGAAGCTGTAATTAATGATAGAATCAACAAAGCAAAACCATTCTTTGAGAGTTTGTGTATTGCAGATAATTCTATTTTCCATTTGCACATCTTTACTTCAGTGCCAGGCCATTTAGTTGACCTCAGCTACGAACAGAAATCCAGTTGTATGAGATGTTCATGAGGCAGTTTAATAGCGCAATTATTCAGACATTAACAGCAGATTTGAGCCCAGTCAGAAAGAGATCGATTTACCCCAAATTTATTCATTTATAACAAGGTTCCTACTTACTATTCCACATGGAAGACAAGTTACCTTTGCCAAGTTCTACATTCAGAACAATGCCCTGTGTTGTTCAACCTGAACAAGTGAAGAATTCCCCTAGATACACACAGTGGGCACTGGGAGATCTGCAGGGATCTCTGTTGAGCTGAAGTGATGGGCTTCAACTGATAAGTCAACAGTTGTTCAAGAAGCCCCACAGCAGTGGCTGCCCAATGCATCAGGGAAGCATGTATCTATCAATTGTGGGCACACTTGGGCAGCAGTGAATTCCAAGTTTTAATTTTATTTGAATGAATGAGCAACACAGGAGAGTACTTCCTGCTTACTTCCCTAGTATTTTACAACTAAGCGCGGTACTCCTTGTAGTATACTAAAAGACATGAGGAAAACCAGATCTTGTTTCATGGTTTTGTTCTAAAACAGAAAATTGCTATTTGTGGGGGAGAGAAGGGAAGGCTGGCTTAAGTTAACTTTAGCCAAATATTCAAGTGTCTTCGGCTATTTACATGCAGTTATTGCTTTGTCCCTATTAAAGAGAAAAAAAAAGAGAGCCAACAAAACAGACCTTTTTAGCAAAACTGCAGCCCATGTTACGTATGGTGCAGGAAATGGAAAAACTTTTCCCCAAAAAGCTTATCAGCCACCAGTGAGCAACTTACACATTGCTTACGGACCCGCTAAAAATTTTTAGTTTAGTTCTCTCCCTCCCCTCCGTCCCTTTTTTACTAGACAACATTTTAAGGACCATAATGAGGGGTACACTACTTAAAGCTACTTATCATTTGAGAGACACATACTTAGCAGGCATTTATGTGCTGCTACTATATAGCTGTTTGCAATGACATGTAGTTTCAATCATTTATCAGTCCTCCAAAACTAAAAGTACAGTCAACATCTGAGTGCAGAAGGTCTTTCTTGGTCATGTAATCTGCTATGCATTTTGGCTGCACAAAGCAATGATGAGGTGTGATGTAACTGTATAGAGTGAAAACCAGTGCAGTAGCAGCAGCAATCTGACTCTTGATTTCTTTCTGATTTACTGAGTGATCCCATTCTTTGCCCAGGCAGAAATACTTCAAGCAGTTCTGTTTCAAAAAAGAATAGAGGTGTTCATGGGACCAAACCACAAGCATTCTTGGTACATAATATAAAGTCAGACCCATGACCTGAGTCAGAAGCTGTCTGCCTGTTTCATATTCAGTATTTATTCTTGGAAGTACAATATCAGAGCTCCACAGTCAGCCCTGAAAGCTCTAGAAGAAAGTACAGTTTGGCCCAGCTTTGTTTCATGGCCATAGCAGGTAACAGAACAGTGTACAGTGAAACCCAGTACCATAAATCAGCTCCTACTTATATGCAGCATCAACAACTTCGTAACCTTCTCAGTAATCCACAAAAAAAATCAAGTTTATAAAAAAGCAAAAGCCAGCTGGTTCATACCACTGGTTTGCAACATTTTTTTCAGTCATGTAGGCCTATGAATGCTGAAGTTGGATCTAGAGTTTGGGCTGAAATGTAATTCAGAAAAGCTGTTTCCTGGAAACAAGTAGTTCTCTGGGACCTGTGTGGTGGTCAACACTTCTGGAAGCCAACTCACTTCTATAGAGACATTTTAAGTACTTGCTGAAGGTCTTACCTGTGTCAGGAGGTTGTTTGAATGTCAAAGCAAGGGTGACTGTAAGGTGAAAAATAAAACTTTGTCTATGTCAGCAGAGGAAAAGGAGCAAGAATCAGGAGAAATCTTCAAGGCTATTCAGGCGACCTCTCTGCTGTCCTACACAATTGTACCACATGGACCTGAACCCCCAAAACATTACTACAGCAATTTAAGGTGTGTTGTGTTTCCACAGGAATAATAATGCTCTGCATTCTTGGAGCTCACAGAAGCCCTAGACATTCCCTATCTAGCCCGGTGTCACTAACAAAATCCTCACCTGCTAGCACAACTGGTTTTCTCCCTGTCACTGTTGGGGAAGAGGCATTGCAAAGCTTCTGCAAAGGAAAAATACCTACCCCAGAAATTATTTTAAAACTTCCTGAAGTTCATGCCCTTCTTTTATGAAATCTCAATCTGTGTTAACACACTATGCTAACAACACCTTTAAGTAGGAATGCAAATAACCACAAACAGTATAATTCAGGAAAGGCAACAGAATGCTGAACCACAAAAAAAATTAAACAAGGCACTCACGTTAGTGTCTGAATCTTCGATCTCACGAATGGTACCAGCCACAAGAGTTTCAACAGAGATCTCATGTGAGGGAGAAACATTGGCAGCTGCATCTGAGTTTGAAAGAAAACAGTATTTTGTTCGGTTGTTTTTTATACTCACGTACCTGTATACACACGAAGAAGCAGTTCAGCAGGCACAACCCAACAGTAAAATTTGATTCCTACTCCCATAATCATGACAAAAACAACACAGGAAATACCTGAAGGGTCTGAGGAAAAGTATCAAATACACTAATTGGAATAAAATGCTAGTGTTCTGTCTGAGCAGATGTATTTTGGGGAACATGAAGTTAAGTGCAATAAAAAGTTCACAGAACTAATTTCTCAAGTACGATTTTTATAATTCATACAATAACAAAATAATTTCAGCATATAATTTGATCTCCATATCACAAACGGCATTATCTGAGATGCAGAAATTTACAGCTCTTTCTGAAACCCAAACTCAACTGATTTTCTCAATTCTCTAGTAATTCAGAATCAGCCTTGACAGGAGTTAGGTAAAAACTGACCTCTCAGTGTAGTAACATCAGCATCCGAAGCTGGAGTCGAGGTCCCACTACTGCTAAAGAAAAATACAATCAGAAATTGAAGTTTGGACATGCTGAGATGGATTTATTAGGTTTTGATTTATCTGTGATTCAGCTGCCACCCACAAAAGCACATTTGCAGAAGGAATTTGTCATGGTACTACTTTGCTTATAACCTCATAAAAATTAAACTTTGCAATATTTCAGTCCTGTTTTGCAACTTAGATATTGGGTCACTTGCATCACTCAACAGTGTGACTCTGGGGGTTGCTAACCACCTTATATTCCAACTGACTTGGAATCCCACCCAAAAATACATTTTGCCTCTTGCAGGTCTATAAAGGAATCAAATGCAAAGACCAGAGATAAAATACAAAGATAACCTCTAATATGCTATAAAATGCTCAGTCTTCAAAATACTCTCCAGTGCACTAAAACATCATAACTGTACTGAAATCACTGCAAGAAAATGGGTTCTTTTTATTGTGACTTTTACTCTGCTTATTTAGAAATCTTCAAAGGCATCGCTTTCCCAATCCAATTACTGCATTCACACACACAACACAACTCTAGACCAAATGTGAAAAAAATTTCAGATAAAAATCAGATGAAGACTGTCATCCTGAAGAAAAACTAACAGCTTTGATATGGCTTTTACAGTAAACCCAAGCTCCTTGGTGCCAATTCTGTAAGCCCTGAGCAGCTGTCAAGTTACCAAGACTAGGAGGCATGCTCTGACAGAAACAAGTCTTTCCTGAATGCAGAAAAAATGTTTGTTTTTTTTTCAACTTTGCCATATTTTTAGTATATACAGCCCAATCTGTAAGATTGCAAGTTTAAGTGTGGAACAGAAACTTCATTTCAGACTTCAAGAAATCATTGAAATTCATTGCACTGAGATATTTCTCTCACTTCTAATGGAACTCCTTTTTTATAGGTGTCGTACTTGTGCCATAAAATAAGCACTGCAGCAAGGAATCTTCACTGCAATACATATGCAAGGGCTGATACCATGTGAGCTATGGCTCCTAGCCTTGCCAGGTTTGAGGTTTTGATTCACATAATAGATTACAGGTCTTGCAGTGTGTGCTCAAGAAAAACTCCACTGAGCTGATGGATGTTTTTTCTCCTTCAGGATGTATTATCAGACTCTATATCACTGCAAAACCCAGATGTTTCCAGCACCAGCCAAACAACCATATCCAAAGTCACATACTAAGGATACTGGGGGACAAGTATATGATCAAACATATGGTAGCTTCACTGAGTTAACATCTCAAAACCAGTTTCTCACCCTGCCTCTCACAGACACACTAACATTTGCCAATAAATAGACCTGAAGACAAATCTGATGAATTTTCTATTTGAGCCAAGAAACTTCTCACCCATCCTAGCAGGACCAAGAGTATTTTCTTGAACAACTCAACGAGCTCTATGCAAAATCTGAAGTGTACAGTTACTTGTGTCTGCTTCCATCTCATGGACACCGGTACCTCTTTTAAGCCAGCACAGTGTAAAGTAACTACAGATTCTTTGGCATCCTCAGTAAATCTTGAAATGATTTTTAAAACTGGGAAGCCAAATTTCACTAGCAAGTATAATTTAGACAAGATATCATCTCTTATTCTCTTTGCCACTGCTGTCACATGTATAAAGTCACAAGAAACTCATTTGAAAATCATCAATATCTTTCTTCTAAAAAACCCACCAAAACCAAACAAACAAAACCAACACAACAAAACCCTACATTAAACCAGTTCTGGCTATATTCTGGAGGGATTTAGTTTCCTTACTCATTCACTATCTTAGAACTGAAATAAATACTATTGCTTAATTATTAATTTGTCAGATGAAATACTTTCCAATTAAATTCACCTAACTCCGAGGATGCCTTTCTCTTACCAGCTTCAATAGATTACATCTATACCAGAGTCTCACCAAATAACATCAGTAAATAAAGCATTTTAGTGATCATGGTTAATGATTGTTCAGCAGCAAATATGATTCTGCTTTTCAGGAGAGGTGAAACAACCTGGGATTTTACTTATTACAAACTGTTTCACATAATTAAGGTCAGAATAAAAACACAAAACAAAAGCAAAGTGATATGCAGTGAAACAGCTCTGCTACAGGATTTGTAATGTTCTGATCAGCTGAAGTGCTCAAACACACATATAAACATGAGATAAGCCTTTTCTTTAGAAGGGACAGTGAGGAGCTCGCTGTGGCAAGCTCTGAGTTCAATCTGAGATTCACAGGACTCAGTCCAGTTGCCCACATGTTGGTGCCTTGTACACTTGGAGGGGCCTCCAGGCACTCCTGACCTCAGCTGCTGCCCCAGGAGGTACAGGGCACCCATGTATCCCATGTCACCTCTGCCAGACTTCTGCAGATGTGTGGTGTAACTTGGGGCATCTCAAAAGGACCTCAATGACTACCTGAGCAACTGAATTGAACATTCAGTTCTGTGGCAGGGTAGCCACAGAGTAAGAGCCAAATGTCTCCCCCTTCTCTATAGGATGGGAGAAAACAGGATAAAAAAGCTGCTGGGTCTAGATAAAGACAGGAAGATTGCTTACCGATTACCTCCACTGGCAAAACATCCTCACCTTAAGGAAAATGAATTTATTGTGCATCTAAATAGGTTTGAGTACTGGGAAACAGACAAACCTTGCAGCACCACCTCTCCTCACCCTTTCCCAGGCTCAGCTTCACTCCTGACTCCTCTGCAGGTCAGCAGGTCCTGTATAAAAACATCTTCCTGCTCCAGGGTGAGCCCTCCTGGTCTGCAGGGAACACCTGCTCTGCCACGAAGCACCTCTTTGTCCTCTGCCTGGGACCTTTCGGTGCTCCCTGTGCTGCCATTCTCATTCTTTCTGTTCCCTCCTCCGCTCCCCATGCAGTGTTTTTGCCCTTCCTCACATAGGCTTTCCTGAGGTCCTGCCTCCAAGACTGCAGGGCTCAGCTGTGCCCTGCAGTGGGTCGGTTGGTTGGATCTGGCTAGAACCGGCTGTGCCCAGGTCAGGGCAGCCCCAGCCCCTGGATGCCTGCACACAGATCACTTTTAACTGAGTTGCTTGAGTTCTTTGAGGAAAAATCATCAAAACAGGCAAGAAAAACCAAAGAGAATGCTATGGCATAAATCGCACTTACAAACCAGGAGTGGTTTGAAAATGGAAAAGCCTGAAATTAGCTATCTGGAGTGGAGTTCTACTTCTGGATTAGATAGCTAGCTATAGGTGTATTGAAATAAAATTCTCTAAGTTTCAGAGGTCCTGAAGGACTCTCTGTCACCAGCCCAAATGAATGGCAGCTCTCCAACAGGGCACTTCAGTTTGTAACACCAGCTTAGGCACTGGGTAAGCTGTATGGTAGCAACTATATGGCCATGCGGCCACCATGGGAGTACTGAAGAGTAAGGTGAGAAGGCTGCTGTCATTTACCCATCACACCTCAACCAGCAACAGGCCATGGTCTTTGTCAGGACCAGGTAATATACTCTTACTGGCACCAAGAGGCTTTTAAATACATGCCTCCCAGAGCTAACCAATTTTCTGATTCCAGCTTATAGCTGCCTGAAAATTAAAAGCCAAAGACTTAAATAATGCCTCATAAAACCTTAATCAATCTAATGAAGCAAGAGCAGTCAGTATCAAATTTGGTCACACTAACAGTTATCACTTTTTCTCAGGAGGATAAAAATACTGGTTTAAGAATCTGTGCTATAATCAACCTCATTTTATGAGGTTTTTCATTGCTTTACCAGAACAGTGGGGTTTGCTTTCTTTTTGTACCCATTTATTTCTGCCTTGTACTTTCCCTTAACGTTTTAATTTTTCAAATACCCACTTCATTAATCTCCTAAACAAGTACTAGGTATCTCTAAAGAAGTCACTCAAAATGCACATGGCAATGTATATACCAGTTTGCCCAAACATACTGCTCCTTATGGTAAACGGAGATTGAAATTCCC